>NW_027518698.1:12015000-12557500 GCF_043159265.1 Tasmannia lanceolata | reverse complement strand
TGTCCATTACTCCGTGTACAGCCCATTACTTAGACCTGATTTTAGAGCACTTGGGCAAACCAGATGTGTTTCCTCTCATAGGAAGCACAATTGATAGGGCTCGAAAGGTGACGAGGTTTATCTACAACCACGCAGCTCTATTGAACTTGATGAGACAGAAATTCACGGGTGGGAGGGACTTGTGTCGTCCTGCGTGGACCATATTTGCTACCAATTTCATTAGTATACAAAGTCTGGTGCTTCATAGGAAAGCCCTACAATAGATGTTCGTGTCTGATGAGTATGCTGCTAGTAGGTATATTCGACACGAATTGAGTGAAGAGATCGTGAGTACAGTGTTGGATAAACAATTTTGGGACAACTGCAAGCATATTTTAAACATCAACGAGCCATTGGTGAGGGTGTTGCGTTTTGTAGACCGGCAAGACAAACCGGTAATGGGTTACATATATGAGGCCATGGATAGGGCCAAAGAAAATATCGAGGCTAGGCTAAAGAACAAGAAGTCAGATTATGTTCCCATCTGGAGGATTATTGACCAAAGATGGGACAAACACCTTCACAGTCCCCTCCATGCAGCGGGATACTTTCTTAACCCTTCTCTCTTTTTCAGTCCTACTTTCTCCAAGCATCAGGAAGTCACCCGAGGTTTGATTGAATGTATTAATCGACTAATACCTGATGAAGTTACGTAGGACACCATCACTAGCCAGATTGAGAGCTATCGAGAGTCTACCGATATGTTTGCAATGAATATGGCAATCCGCAACCGAAGCAGATTAGGACCAGGTATATTGGTTTGTTCATTTAATTAAGTATATTTTATTTAAAATTTCCACAAGTAAATGCTTAACTATTGTTTACTTTACAGTTGTATGGTGGAACCAGTTTGGAAATGACGTCCCGGACTTACAGAGTTTCGCAGTCAGAATTCTCAGCCAAACCTGTAATGCTACTGGATGTGAAAGGAACTAGAGCACTTTCGAGCACATCCACTCGGCAAGAAGAAACAGGTTGGAGCACCAGAGGTTGAATGACTTGGTATTTGTCCATTAGACATTTGTGTTGGACATTATTTTCAGGGACTTAAACAGGAGATCTTCTACCACTAGCGACCCACTGAGTATAGATCACCTAGATGTTATGATGGATAGGGTTGCAGAAGATGAAGATGTTATTCTGACGCCAGACGACATTGGATGGGAAAATATTGAAGCGCCTTCTAGAGTTGATGCGGCCGACAACGACAACGCAAACCTTGAGGACACACCTCCAAGAGGTGGTGGTGACGGCGATGATGAGGGCTACCAGTCGGTTGAATATGATGATCTTCTACCAGATTCACCACCATCTTGATTTAGATTTAAAGATGATACGAGATGTGGCTGGCACTATGTATTTGGCTTTTTTTTTTCTTCTATGTTCTTCTACTGTTTTATGTCTTAGTCGTATTAAACTTTGATTTTTAAGTAATAAATATGTCTTTTAGTTCATTTAAGTGTTTCTTATATTTTTCTAACAATTTCTAATTTTTTTGGATTTTTTTCATATTTTTTACTATTTTTTTCGACCGGAACGGAAAGTTTCAACCAGAATGCCGAACGAAACGGCCGGAACACTGAATCGTTTCGTTCCGGTAGCCAAAACGAAACGTTCTGTTCCGGTAGGCAAAACCGGAACGGAGTTTATAACTTAGGTTCTGCCAAAACAAGCTAAACTGTTGATTTTCGTAGTCCTTTATCTTACACACGTTATCACCAATCGGTGCGGAACCAAGACCATGTGGGTCACCTCATGATGTTCTACTAGATCTAAGTCTCGGTTGCACATACATGTTCCGGTCTGGTAAACATAAATTGAAAGACTGTCTGCCTAGCCGTTCTCTCTCCAAGTTGTCCTCCCTCTCTTCCCTCTCTTTCTCTCTATATATTTATCATTACACATGATAACCTTGCATTGAGAAAGAAAGAGTGTGTGTTTGTAGCCGCTTCCACACTCAGCAATTTCGTAGGGTGATTTGTATAAGAAAACCACTTGGTCATCTGGCAATCAGGTAACATGTTTGGTTATGATGTTGTTGCAGCTTTCATATGCAATAACACATAGCAAAATTGCGTAGTGCTGATATATATTGGGATTTTACATATTTTTGTGAAAAAGCTTTTGCTATAAGCATCCCACCAAATTGATCCTCTGTAAGTAGAGGTTTTAACCGCCTCATCTACTTTAAGGATCGACACAGTAAAAGTTGCACCCGTGCTTCTGTCTAATACGAAGCCCTCATAGAACGCCTTATAGAAACCATAGAGATCACCTTTCCTGGTGTCCTAACAACACTAAAAGAATGCTACACAAAAGCCATCCGGCTCAAGGGTTCGATCTCTGCTCAGGGAGAATAGGCCGGTCCTAATATCCTCTTCTAAGAAAGGTTTTTCAAAGAAAGCTCAGTCCATGTCGTCAATCAAGATTGTGGGGTTTTGTCCTGGGCAGTTTGTTGGATTTTTTTATGGCAGTTAGTGGAAAATACCTTTAATTTTTTTCTTTTCCTTTTACATTTCTTTCTTTCTGTTGTAATCTAGAGAGCAAGCCTTGGCGCAACGGTAAGGTTGCTCCACTGTGACCTAGTTGTCACGGGTTCGAGTCACGGAAACAGCCTCTCTGCAAAGCAAGGGTAAGGCTGCGTGCATCTAGCCCTCCCCAGACCCCGCAATGGCGGGAGCCTCGTGCACTGGGCCGCCCGTTTTTTTTTCTGTTGTAATCTCTGCTTCTGGTTCTTGCCTCTTAAATAAATCATTTGCTCAAAAGAAAATGATGTTGGACTTGATAATTCATAATCTGATAGCAGAGTTTTACTCATATTTTCATTCCATCTGCTTTCTAGCATCATATGGGAAAATACTTAATTTTGTTTCATTTTCGTGCTTTCCTTTTTCTCAAATTTGAGTCACCTACCATAGGGAAATCACCTAGGCTTTTTTACAAATTTTGAGTTTTTGACTAACTGGAATATGATGCAAATCTGGTAGTGTCGGGGGACTACAGAAAAACCATTACATGTCGACCATACAGACCTAATGTATGTTATAAATATATGTATACAAGGCATGCCTATGTTATATAGATCGTATGTATTATTTAGTTTTGTTCTGTCCATCATTTCTAATTTTTCTAATTTCTAAACATTATTTTTTTAAATGAAGAATCAATCATAGCACTCGACATATACCCTCTAGAATCGGATAGGAAAATACCTTCGGTTTGTGTGTGCGTGTGGTGGTGTAACGATAGATATTAAAGACAAACAAATGTAAATGAGTACAACAGGCAATGATTGAATAAGAGTTATAATTGCACCTTGTCAGTCAATTTTTGTATCATAGATTCAACCGCAACAGCATCACTTGATGATTTATATGTAGCTTCAAGGGTACGGATGGCTACAGCAGTGTCCATATTCACTGAAGAGAAATCCCCGTGATCGTCCTGTCAAAATTGCTCCATTTGCGGTCAGGTAAATATTGGATAACATTTTACAACATAGACACCCAACAACAAATTCCTATCTAGACTTACAAAAATATACTAAAATTCCAAAATGAGAATGTTCAACTTCAAAATTGATACCTGAAAATTTTTGCACATAGCTATGATCCTGTCAAAATCTGTATTTATTGCACGTAGAAAATGATCTGAGGGGCTTTGCATAATTGGGCAAGGAAATCCAGCATTTGAGAAGTGCTACGGCAGAAAAAGGTGCCCAAGTCATTTTCCTCAAACCACGAATAAATATAAATTCTAAATAGCATGCGATAAATAATTGCAAGATAGTATCTAAATTGCTGAAGATATAACACTTATGCATAGTTACTGAGGTACAAGAAATAATATTTATGAATGATATACATGCCTCAGTCAAGACAGAATATATGAAATGCAACTTTAGTAATGTAAGGAGGCGGACCGAAGATGTTGTGAATATGATTGGACAGGAGGTACCTAAGAGGGATATCTTTCACTATCTTGGTTCAATTCTACATAAGGAAGGAGAGATTGAAGAGGATGTTAACCATAGAATAAGAGCAGGTTGGTTGAAGTGGAAGCTTGCCTCAGGAGTTCTGTGCGACCGTAAAATCCCTACCAAGTTGAAGGGAATGTTTTATAAAACAGTTGTGAGGCCAGTCATGCTATACAGCTCAGAATGTTGGGCCACCAAGAAGCAACATGTGCATAAGATGAGTGTAGCGGAGATGCGAATGCTTAGACGGATGTGCGGCCACACAAGGTTAGATGAATTAAAAGTGAAGACATTCATAAAAGGTGGGGGGGGGGGGCACCACTAGAGGAGAAGATGAGAGAGCACCACTTAAGATGGTTCAGACATATCCAACGTAGGCCTTTGGATGCTCGGGTGAGAAGAGACGACTCCTGCCAAATTGATGGAGTAAAAAGAGGTAGGGGCAGACCGAAAACAACTTGAGTAAAAACAGTGCGGAAAGACTTGATAGCTAGGAACATAACAGAGAACATGACCCTGGATAGGATAGAATGGAAGAAAATGATCCACGTAGAAGAACCCAACTAGAACCAGCATTAGCGCCGGGTAGATTCCTTTTACCTTCTTCATGAATTTTTTCTGAAGGATTCATTTAGCCGACCCCAACTAGTTTGGGACAAAGGCTTGGTTGAGTTGAGTTGAGTATACATGCCTCAGCCACATTTCTTGAACAGACCCATAACAAACCATGACTCGCATGGGAAAACCGGTCCTCCAACTCCAAAACATCAAGCTTTTTTGTGCAGATCTAACACAAATCTATGTTACAAATATCATCTTTGGGAACTTCTCGGCAAGGGAAAATCTCAGGATATATTTTTTTTTTTAAATCGGGTTTATATCGGGAAAATAAAATTATTTCTTTCGGGTTTATATCAGGAAAAAACGATAAAAATAAAATTATTTAAAAAAATATATAAATATATAAAATTTAAGAAAAAATTTTAAAATAAAAATATCGTAAAAATATCAGGATAATATCATGATATTATAGCAATATTTTATGATAAAAATTAAAATATCGCTATTTTTTAAAATCTCGGGATTATTTCGGGATTTTCTCGTTTTATCAAAAAAAAAATTTGAATGATAGCTTCATTTAATAGAAAAAGACCGAGATGGACAAAGTACAAAAGAAGGATTATTTTGTCACCCCCAGCATAGCCAAACTGTCTGCTACCTCATTTGCTTATCTCTGTACATGCTTAAAATGAACGGCTATTGAGCCCTTGAAATCTCCAATCTCATTGTGAGGGTTTGTCAAACCTCCAAGGATGCTTTTGGTCCCCTTTTAGCCAATTTATAATAATTAATGAATCCCCTTCCACCATTACATTATCCATTATGTTAGATGCCAATAATTTTATGCCTTGTCGTTTTATCAAAATGTCACGATAAAAATGCGATATTTTGAAAATGTCGAAGATATTTGTGACATAGACATAAATGAAGACTAAATATATGAGATCCATAGAAATACAAACCTGCAGGCAAGCCAATGTTTCTCCAAAAAACAGTGTGTTTCCATTTGATAGCAGACAAATCCGGTCAAAGAGTCCAAAAACTTCTGTGCTACTCTGATACATTGTAAAAATAAGAGTGCACCCTGTGCTTGCAAGTTTCTTCAATGTGACCATCATCAGAAGGGCCGCCACGCTAAAAAAAGGTAATCATTATATTAATACAAGACAAAAAACGTAGCAAAATCAATAAAGTATCTTGCAGGGTCATACTAATATAAAAACAAAAGCTAAATCATTTGAAGAAACCTGTCAAGTTGATAAAGAGGCTCATCTATAAATAGGATGTGGGGCCGCATGACAAGCTCCCTAGCAATGCTGACACGCCTCCTCTCACCACGAGGGAGAGGCTTCATGTAACAGTGGCCGCCAATGAGTTTATCTGCATAATCTCCCAATGACATAGCTTGGATAGCATCCTCCACGAAACTCTTCTTTTGAGATAAGAAACCAGGAAGTTGTAGAAGTGCTGAGTAATATAACATCTCTCGGACGGTGAGAGATCCAATCAGTGTATCATCCCTTTCAACGTATCCCTTCAAATTTCCGAATATGGCAGCTAAATAAGTTTTGCAACACATCTATTTTAGAACTGAGAATGAGTAAAATGATTTTAAAAGCAATGCAACATTGAAGTCGGCCACTAACTAACCAGAAAGACTTAAAACTGTCTATTATCAATATAATCCAGCAACTGGTATTTATGCATGAAAAGGCTATGAGAATAGTACATGATTAATCGACACTTTCTGCGAGAAAGAGGAGTGTGACAAAGAGGAAATCAGCAGCATCGACAAGTCCTTTGTAGCTAATTCTTTACAAGGTACGTCCAATAAATCCAGATCACTTTGGTCTTTCAGGATATTGGAGAATGGAGAGGTAATGATAAAAAGTAAAAGAATCAGCAATATTCAAAGTGGCAAGGAGCAAGGAAATGGGAAAAAGCACAAGGAAATTGGATGCACAATCAAAAGGGAGAATAAGAATGGAATTTTTTTTTGGGGGGTGGGGCAAATTACTCAGAACAGTCCTAAGAGAAGGAACAATGCTGCTCACTAGAGGAAAATGACGAAGAGGAAGGAAATAGGGAACATGAAAAAGTAGATACAGAACAAGAAATTACGGAATGGGTTCAAAGGAGATGAGGAAATTGATGTAGGAATAAACCTAGGCGTAGCCGCGTAGGAATGGAACGACCAGAGAAGCTATAAAATTGATCAATCATCTGGAGGGTTGAGAAAGGATCCGGAATGCCCAGAACAAATAAGCCTCAAAATTAGCAAGGGAGGTTAAGAGATTAAGTAAATTTGTGAATAATGAGAAAATTGGAGGAAAGAACCAGTGGGAAAAGGGGAGGGGTTAAATTGATCCAAATGAATATAATCAGCTGGACCATATGGGATTGGAGGTTAAGGTCGGAGAAGAATAAGAACGCAGTGAAGGATTTGGTGAGGAATAGAAGGCTAAGAGTGGCACTGCTCTAGGAAACAAAGACGGCAGATGTAAATACAATTCTGGTTTGTCGGCTATGGGAAAATGGGAACAGATAATAGATCTACAATCGATCAAGAGGAAGATCAAGGGGAATTTTGAATGAGAAGACAGGTAGTGGGCAATGGTGCTTAGATTCGTGAATGAGAAGAAAGGTAAAACAATAAAGAGAACAGGTATGAGAAAATTCAGCAAGATGCTTAATAGACTTAACTTGGAAGATTTGGGATGGTCTGAATTTCACATGGACAAATAAAGAGGAGAGGATAATGGCGAGGCTTGATTGGGAACCTCAGTTCTCCAGTCTGATTCAGAGGTTTCTTCCTAGACCAATTTCAGAGCTAGCCCCAATAAGTCTATTTCAAAAGGTGGATAAGTTGGCTCTGCACCCTTTAAGATGTGAAAATTTATGGATGACAGTTCCGGGATTTATTGATATGATGGATGTATTGTGGGAAGTGACAGAGGTAGAAGGATGGAAAGGGTACAAGATCATGAAAAAACTTCACATAATGAAGAATAAAATAAAAGAGTGGAAGACAAAAAGAATTTCGGATCGCTATAAAAAACAAAAAGAAATGGAAGGTTGCTCTATTGTGACCTTGTGGTCATGGATTCGAGTCACGGAACAGCTTCTCTGCAAAGCAGGGGTAAGGCTGCGTACATCTAGCCCTCCCCAGACCCCGCAACAGCGGGAGCCTCGTGCACTGGGCCACCCTTTTATAAAAAATAAAAAAACAAAAAGAAAATATTTACAACAGGAACTACAAGCATGTGATAAGGCACTTGAAGAAGGAATGACAATGAAGGAGAAAGAGAAATTCTCTGTCAGGAGTATGAAAGAATATTGCTTTGGGAAGAGATAAGATGGAGGCAAAGATGAAGTTCTTGTGGCTGAAAGAAGGGGATCAGAACACGTCTTTTTCCATAAAATAGCTTTGGTAAGAAAAATAAAAATCATATAGGAAGCATGATTATAAAGGAAGAGATTGTGGAGGAGAAAGGTTTGCGAGGAAATTATAGAATATTAAAAAATTGTTCAGTAGGGAGGAAAGGTAGAGGCCAAAGCTAGAAGGGATAAGCTTCAACAGTTGTCATGGGAATCAACAAAGATATTGGAAGCAAAGTTTGAGGAGGAAGAGGTGAGAAAATTGTGTTCTCAATAGAAAAAAATAAGGCCCTTTGCCCCAATGGCTTCACCTTTGTATTTTATTACGAGTTATGGGAATATATAAAAGGAAACATAATGGATGTGGTAGAATTCTTTAAAATAAGTATTCTTACCTCAAGCATCAAGTCAATGTTTAACACATTGTTCGCAAAGAGAGAGGGGCTTAGGATGGTATCAGATTATAGAGCAATAAGCTTAGTGGGAGGTGTACAGGGAGGCTTTGTCGAGGGTAGACAGATTATTTACGGGGTACTCATAGCCAATAAGTTTTTTTGAAAAGATGGGAAAAACAAAAAAAAAAGAAGGAATTGTCTGGAAAATTGATATGGAGAAGGCATACGATCATGTTGATTGAGATTTTGTTACTTGCATACTTAACAGGATGGGCTTTGGAGCAAAGTGGTGTGGATGGATGAAGACATAAATCTCTAACCCTTATTCACAGTCAATATTAACGGCTAACCCTTATTCTCAGTCAATATTAACAGCTCTCCAAGGGGTTTCGGTTCCTTCCCTTGCTCATGGAGTTTACAGCAAGGGGACCCTTTTTCTCCTTTCCTATTCACTATAGTAGGGGAGGCCCTTAGTAGAGCACTAGAGTGATTTTAATGGCTGAAGATAGAGGTATGATGTAGGGGTTTCAATAAGAGGGGTTGGTTCGATCTCACCGTTCAATTTGCAGATGGCATACTCATTTTCGTGGAGGCAAAAGTCGAACATGTAAGAAATTTGAAGATTTTTACTAAGATGGGTAGAAGCTATATCTGGATTGACTGTTAATATGAGGAAGAGAGTGATAGGCTATAGCACAGTTTAATGTGGAAAAGGAGAGGATGGAGGTGTTGGCAAATATATTTGATTTCAAAGAAGAAGAATTTATGATGTAATAGTTGGGTGTGCCATTGGGGTTTGGAATCCCATCAGGAACATTGTGGTCTCCTATCATTGAAAAAAATGGAGAAGTTGTGGGAAGGGAAGAAGAACTTGCTATCTCTTGGGTGTTGTGTCACATTAATTACTATATGTTACTACTTAAAATAAGAATCCTTGGTCTGAGAAGATATTGGTCGGCATTTATATTTGTCGATTTACTATATGTTAATACCAGTGCAAAAAAGAGAGAAAGGACCAAAATGAATTTTCTTTGGGAAGGAATGATGAAGGAAAAAGGCTAAAGCATTCAGTCAAATGGGAGGTAGGATGCAAACCTTAAAAAGGATGGAGGTTTGGCAGTGGAAAACATCATAATAAAAAATAAGGACTTATAAGAGAAATGGCTATGTAGATTTGAAGAAGAGAATTGGTGTGATTTAGCCATAGGATTAGTCACCTTATCTAGGATATATTTTCTATTTCATTTATACACTTTTTTTATTTCATTATACACTTTATTTTAATTATTTGTTATATTTGATTGGACCTAGATTTGGAGGGTGTCCACAGCACTACTCATGGCTCACTATCCATACCCCTCTACATATTTCCCAGTTACTTGTCATGGCACACCACATATGACCTTAAACTCATTCCCTAAATCCACTTAAAAACATATTATGGACCAAATGGTGCATAATTTAAGCCCAAAACCCCTTATAGATAAATTCTATTTGAACTCCCCATGGCACACCACTTAAAAACCCCTAACATATATACTTCACCCCCTCTCTGCAAATATTATGTACAACAGGGCATGGCTAAATTTGCATATGCCTTGAATTTTTTTAGTTTTTCTATAAGTTTAATATATTTTTTTTTTTTAATTTCCAACTGAAACCGACATGTTTCCAATTCAAACCAACACATGTTTTTGAGATTTTTTTTAGGATTTTCACTAAAATTTTGAACTGAAACCGACATGTTTCCAAGTTTTGATTACAACCAAGGGCGCACTCTTATTATGTACTATCGAATTGCAAAGGGGGTTGAAGTTAAGGTTTCTTTGGATAGGGGTGCTTTAGGGATTTATACACATATTTTCACCAGTCTTACAGGATGTTTCAAGTGAATTTTGTGGGTCCCATCATTGAAAAACGTGAATTGTATTTTTGGATCCAAAAGTCATAATTCTAAAATAAGAATGTATTGGTGACTAAGAGTTTTCTTTTCGGAAAATTAGGTCATAGAATGGAAGAAAATGATCCATGTACAAGAAGCCCACTAGTGTCAGGATTAGACTTATTCAATTTGAGCCAGGTAGATTCTTTCACCTCATGAAAATTTTCTAAAGGATTCATTAGCCAACCCCAACTAGTTTGGGACAAAGGCTTAGCTGAGTTGAGTTGAGTTGAGAAAGTAGGTAGATCAAGGGCTAAGATTATTTTTTAGGGTTTAGAGGGATCTGGGATTTATATATAGTCTTTAGTTTTCCTCTAGAATTTTACAACTGTTTTTTCTGGAATTTTATGAACTTGGTGCTTTGGATCCCTACTTTCAGTTTAGAATGATTCTCATCCCTTCCAAATATTTATATGTCCCTTAATTTTATGTTTTATGTCAGTTTCTATGAATTTCTTATGGTCTTTGGGCAAATCCCCACATCAGAGTAGCGTCAGAGATTTGTGATATCCCAGATGAAAATGGACAGCTGGAAAATGACCAGAGATTTTTGTTCCTTCAGACTACAAATTTATACTTAAATCAGGACATTCTACGCCAATATTGTGAAAGGACAACCCAATTACGGGCGCATGAGCTTCATTGCACTATTTATAAACATACCAGTGGAATATGTAACGATGAATGCAACCTTCGTGGAAGAAATCTAAGATAGACTCCTAGTTACATCATAAGAGAAAAGTCTATTTCCTTGATCCAAGGGCACATACTACATACTAGATGGATAAAACAGAAAATTACTCCCACTGTGTAAGCCCACTTTATACACAACTATCACACGGAATAGACAGCACATATCTTGCTTTAGGCTTTGTTCTTGAATGATGTCATGATCAGCTAAAACATTATATGAAAAATATAAAGGCCTAGAAGTCATTATAAACATTAGGTTCAAACGTCATGTAGAAGTGGATGTGAAAGCCAAGTTTCTATACTGCTAGATTCAAATAAAGGCCACTACAGAAATAACCACATGTAAATATCAGTGAGCACTTACATATGAGCCATATGGCAAGCGGGATTTCATGCCGTTCACAAATACTTCACCAAACATTTTGGATGAATCTTGCAACCTTCCTAAAATAAGCATGAAACAAACATAAATTCGGGTTTTTTCCTTCATAAACACATGTACTCAAAATTCAAACATTCACATAGAAACAAAGAAAAAACCTCTCAAATATAAAAAACAATTGGTTACACATTGCAAACCTGCAATTGCCCTTAATAGAGTTGACTTCCCCGATCTTGCAGGACCCATGATAACCGTCAACGTCCCAGGCAAAGCATAACCATTTGAACTCTTCACGGCCTTATCAAAGTACCTCCCTTTTCCCTTAATTGTAACCGTCAAGTCCTTCCACACAACCGAGGCGCCTGCTATTTTTCTTGCAACAACAGGAGCCTCGGCCAACGGTGGAGATGGCAATGAGCCACTGTTGAGTTTTGAGAGGGATGGGGAGGCCGTGGCAGTTGCAGCATTGATGGAGTCACCTCCTTCATCTACCCGGACATCGATTTCAGTATCTTCCCATTCCGGAGAATCCTCGAACGAGATAGTTTGTCGTAGAGAACCCGGTTTACGCAAGTAGAAAAAGGAACTTGAGGGCAGTCTACTAGTAGGACTACTCGCCGACGAAGACGATGATCTATAGTTTTCCGAGTAAGACTGTATTTCTTCCATTCTTTTCCAACAAACCCAAATCTCAAACCATTCAGAGAAAAAAACCCCCAAATCTCAATACGTGAAAAAATCAGTCTACTACTGTGAACAACACTGTATAAAGAATAAGAAAGAGAAAAAATCTTTCTCAGAACCCAAATTGAAGAACTTCCTCACCAGACTAATCCCTAAACCACTTCCATTAACATTTCCTACAGATTCAAATCTCAAAATATTTAACCAAACTTCATTCTAGCAGTGAAAGAAGCCCCGCCCTGCATAAAAATGAGAAACAAATAAATAAATAAATAAGCCTTAATTCAAAAGTAAAATGGAAAAAGTCCACAATCAGAATAAATCCCAATCCCAAAACACAATGCACATTGGTAATATTTTCATTTAAATTATATTTTTCACAGACCCAGAATCTCAAACCATCAATAGCAGCATTTTACACAGAAAACAACCCAAACATGCAAAATCCATACTTTTCACAAAAAACCCCACTTGGCTAACTTCATTCTAACTCAGCCTAAAACCTTCTTTTCACCCTAATCCCACCAAAAACTGAAACCCTAAAAAACATTAGACCCATACCAGTAGGACTCTTCCATCTGCATTAATAAATAAGCCTTCATTCACAAGACAATTGAAAAAAAGTTCATCCTCAGGACTAATACCAAAAACATTGTACGTCAGTAACATTTTCACTTCCATAATAAAATTTACAGACCCAGAATCTCAAACCACCAATAGCATCATTTACACAGAAAAAAAAAAACCCAAACATGCAAAATCCCTACTTTTCACAAATACCCATTTGGCTAACATAGCATAAAACCTTCTTTTCACCCTAAACCCACTAAATACTGAAACCCTGAAAACACTAGATACTAGTAGTACGCTTCCATCTGCATTTTAATACAAGCAAAATCAATTCACACAGATCCAGCTCCACTACTCCCACTTCTCACAAACCCAAAATCCTAATAATCCCAGTAAATGAAACAAACCCAGGTTAAAACAGAACAATAAAAAAGGGGGTTTTCATGTGAAGGTGGTTTTCATGCTGAGAAACGAAATGCAGATAAAAGAAGGGAATAAGATACCCAATAAGAAAGAGGTGAGCACTACCTGGATCCAAGTATGAGTAAGAATAGAGTGATTTTGCCCATAAGTTTTGAGTGAGAGAGACAAAATAACTGATGGGTATGCTTTTAATGTTTTGCTCAGCACAGAAGAAAGAGGTGAGAACTACCTGGATCCAAGTGTGATTTTGAAGAGTGATTCTACCCGGGAGTTTTTTGAGAGGGATGGGAACTTGAAGTGTGTCTTTTTTAATCTTTTGACCAGCTTTTGCTGCATTGAAGTAGTTTCCTTTTTTTCAGAGGCCTGTCTTTTTGTTTTGAGCTCTTCACCGTGTTGTTTTATATTGCAAGATAATGATTTGTTTCAATTAAAGAGAATATTTTTGCAACTTTAAATTACCGAGCCAAAAAAAATAAAGAGAATATTTTCGCAACTTTAAAGAAAGGAATTTTATAAAGGGGAAATGATATCAGCACAACCATGTTTTGATAGTGCACTTACCCATCTTGTCTTTTATTATTTAAAGGGTTATGATAGTTCCCAGAAAGCTCTTACAAACCAATGAAAAAGTTTTGAGCATTGTTTTGGTAAGTGATACATCCGCCCTTTTCATTACTACCATATTTTAAAAATTGGACACACTCAACTTGTCTTCTCTTTTTTAATTTTGGCTTTAGAGCTTCTTGAGAAGTTTAATAGCCTTTGACAGCTATTTAAATAATAAAAGACAATGATTCAGTGCAATTATCAAAACATGGTACGCCAATATCAGGAGCCTTTTGGGAACTGTAATAAATTGGACAGCTGTTTAAGTAATAATGAACAAGATGAGTTAGAGCAATTATCAAAGCATGGGAGTGTCAACATCAGTAACCTTTTATAACGTGGGTGTTTCTGTACCCTTCAAATTAGGTACGACACATTTTTTTAGTTATATCTATAGTATACAAAGTGAAGCACCTTCTTCCATTTTCATATAAATACCACTTTGATTTATTAAAAAAAATTATAATTGCCCTCCCCTAAAAAAAACTTCACTCTCACATTATGTGACCGATTCTCTATGCATTTTGCTATCTTTTGTTATGATCTAACAAATTGAAAGCATAACACAATCTAAGATGGTGCAAAAGGGAAATGATTTTCAACGCTCTAATGTTTTGATAAACATGCGCTCCACTTGTTTGTCGTGTAGTATTTTCAGAGCTTTAAGTGCTTTTTGAGAACCATAATATTCCTCTGACAGCCCGTTAAATACTACACAACAAAATTTGGAGCACATGTTTATCAAAACATTGGAGCGCACAAATCATTTCCCGTGGCCTAAATTTGTAAGTCTCAGTATCATTTCCTTTGAATGAACAGCTCATCGTACTCATCACATTTTTTTACCCCTATGGCTTTTAGTTATTTGATGTCTACCTAGTCTCATAAGTGCTCATCCAAAGGTGGGCACGATTTGATCATTTCCACAATATGTTTTTGCTTTTCATGTGGATTCAAGCTCACTTCCATACCTTCTTGTGCATGCTTCACAACATAGGGTATCATCTTCTCTTTTTGACACGAAATTGCTTTAAGCCATAAGTTGATCCCAAGAATTTGCACACTTTACCATATCGATAGACTCAAAAACCTCATGATGAGCCATACAAATATCTCCTTGGATGTTTCTATCTAGAAAGTTTATTTTGACATTGTAGACACCCAATTTTGACAAAATCCTTTTACGTTTTGTTTTAAATAATTACCCTAATAAACTACTGTTCTGAGGTCCTAAATTGTGCCCTATGTTAGCTTAGGGTCCCACCGAGGTTCCGGCAAAATTTCGTCGAGGTCCGAGCTGATTTGCCCAGCAAGCGAACACCGGGAAGTGTCATAGTGCAAGTTCAGAAGGGTGACGATTTAGCCAGAAAATGGGTTGTGCTGGAATCTAGAAAAGCAGTTCAAATTTGCCATTGTGGGCTGTCCAGGAGGATATAGGGGTACACAGATTAGTGTACAACATAATTGGAGGGGTGCATTATCCGGGAGCATGGCAATTTCGTAAATAAGAAAGATTCATTTCTTCCTCTCCAAGTAATGATTAGAGCCTAATCTAGATTAGTGAAGGTTTAGGGCCAGGATTAGTTGAGAAAGAATCTTAGGAAGCTTCCTAGGTGGTTAAAAAGCCCCCGATCTCAGCCTTTCATTTATAAGAAAATTTGGAGGGTTGAGATCATTTTTAAGTGACATATTTTCATAAAATTTCCCCCTATGTTCTTACCTTAGCCCCTCCCCTATAGGTTAGAAAATGTATAAAGTACACTATAAGTGGCTGTCTAGGGAAGAAATAGGGGGGACGAATTTATCGTTTTCCCATTACAAAAACCAGCGAAATAGGGTTTGCAGAAAAAGAAAAAAAAAAGAAACAAAACCAGGGAGGAAAGGAGAAGGAGAGGAAGAAATCCCTAATATCCAAACCCATCTTCCCCATCTCCTCCACCCACCATCTTCCACTTCAACCCCATCTCTCAGGCCACCTTCTTCTTCTTCTTCTTCGACCTCACTCCCGCCGGAGCTCCGGCCAAATCCCACCACCATCTCCATGGATTCCGGCCTCCACCGCAAGCCATCGCCTTCACCCGGAATCTAAGCCGTCCCAATCATCACCCTCCTTCCATACCTAACCCTCCATTTTCTTCTCCACCAAAAGCTAACCCTTCTCCTCTACAAACCCCCATTTTCTTCACCCAAACCCCCACCTTCCTCCATTAAAACCCATCTTCTCTATTTCAAACCCAATACCCCCTTCTCTGCAAATCGCAACTCCCTTCCCCCACCTTCAAAAACCCATTTCCGTTCATTTTTCAAGCCACCTCTCACCCTACCTCTCAAACTCATACCCCCATCACCATTTTTGCCCAAACCCACATCAGCCAACAGTAATCCTATTCAATTCCGACCCCCATCTCAATCCTCCCCATCATCAGCTCCCACCCCCTTTTTCACTCTTTCTACCAGCCATCACAACCCACCATCAAACCCTCTTTTACCTCAATTTCCATCTCATCTCCACCTTCATTCCACCCAAACCCTCTTCCATTTTTCGTTTAGAAAATTCAGCAGAGAGGACTCACTTTTCCGATCGAAAAGGCAAGGGCACAGAGAGAGAGAGAGAATATCTTTCTTCTCCGGTCGTTTAGCCGGAGCTCCGGCAAATCCAATTTTCACCCCAACCACAACCACCATCCACCACCTCTTCCCCATCTCCACCAAACCTCCATTTTTATTTGAAACCCACTTCAAAACAGCCTTTCTTCACCTCTCAAATTCCATCCACCATCCCGATCTTCTCCGGGCATCTCGCTGGAATCCGGCCAAGACCCCATTGAATCCGACCCCCACCACGATTTTCCCCCATTTGCAAACCTCCATCTTCTCTTCTCTACCACCATCAAATATATTTCTGTCCCTTCCCAAGACCCACATCTTCTCAGCCACAGCCCTCTCCATTTTCATCTCCATAGAAACCCCAAATTTATACTTATTTCTTCTAACTCTAACGAACTCCGGCCAGCTTGTCGGAATCCGGCCATTACATTTCTGAACTCTAGCTAGCTTCACTCCAGCAATTTTATCTCTATCTTTGTCAGCTGTTAAGGTACTCTTTTCCCTTTCTCTTCAATTCATGGTGAGAATTAAGGTTTTGTTTATTTTAACAATACTTGGTTCATGATTTATCTTCAATGATATTGATTATTCTCTTTTGTTTTCCCACTTTTAAAATTGGATATGTGAAGTGGTAAATCCGGTTTTGAACCTTGCATTTTGCTTTGATTTTGGCAATTTTGGCATAAATTCTCCAAAGCATATTTGATTCAGATTCGTTATTCTAGCTTTAAAAATAGCTTTGTATTTGTGCATATTTGATTCAGTGCCAGATTTGGTTGTCAATTCATGTTATTGAACTTAGGGTCCTTTGAGGATTGGTTGTTTGCGAGTTCTGTTTCATTGTTTCTCCAATGCTTTAAATGTTTAGTTTGTCAAAGGGCGTGAGAAATTATCTCTGTTTTTTTTATCCCTTCCTTATCTCATCTTCCTTCAAGTTGTCTGTACCAAATATGGAACAAGTGAGGTTTTACTTTTAGAACACAATTTAGGATAGAGATGGAATTTCATTTCCCATTTCTAGTTTTGGGTGGGTGGTGTGTTTTCACTTTTCTCAGGCTACTGGGTGGCATCATCAAGAGCAATGCAGATGCGCACAGATTTTCAAGTCTTTTCGCCATCGCAAATATTTTCTGCAATTTTATCTTTTAATGCAGGCGTTTCAAAAAGTTAATAGGGGATTTATTTCATTTCTGATTTTCATTCCCCTTCACAGTTTCCCACTGATGCTATTGTTTCATAAATATTTGTGAAACTATGTTTAACTTGCGTTTAAAGATGAGTTTCTGTTCTTTCATTTTGAGATGTTCTGTGGGAGGAATTTAATTTTTAATTGTGGTTTAATTCACGGTTATTAGGGTAGATGATAGCTTGGATGTGATAGTATTGGTACTGCCTGTAAATAATCTTGGCTATAATGGCATCACTTCATCTTAGCTATTGCCCCATTTTCTGAAATTTATTCATGCTGTTTGGATGCAAATTCTTTTTTTTTTCCACTTTCCACTCGATTACCAATGTTAGGCTCCTCTGTTCTTCCGGTTGTTTAACAACCTTGCAAATTTAGAAAGTGGAGTTGTAGACTTTAAGTAATTAGAAAAGTTTCTTCTCTCCATAGGTCTACAATCTATACAATCATGTGTTGATAATCGCATACAAATTGCTTGTCTCTCTTTGGTAGAGTTTTTTTTTTTTTTTTCAAATATCTCAAGAAATGTGATGGTCCTGATAGTGGTAAATGCAATTATCAAAATAGAACATGGCTTGGGCCATTGCTCCTAGTTGATGTTGCACATTTTTTTTTTATGTTTTAATGGATGCACAGGATCGGTCTCATTTTGCTTTAACTAACCAATATTTCAAACTTGTTTGTTAAATGAATAAAACAAATAAAGCCATTTCATTCTTCAGTGGTGGAAATACCTGTTGCAGGTTTGGTCTGATACATGTCAATTATGATGATTTGATGTTATAAGGGTCATAAGACTCCCTTACATTCAGGCCTTTTAAGAAAGTTCTGGTCATAATTATGCCTTGAACCTTTAAATCTTGTCCATGAATAACCAGGTTCTAAGAGTGTCCTTTTCCCATTAAAAAAAAATGTCGTGATGCAGACTCATAATTTCATGTGCCCAAGGATGTGATCATTTGCATTTTATTTTTCTCTCCTTGCATAACTTTTAACCTGGTTTCTCTTATCAAGTTTGTTATGTCCACCAATGAGCTATTCTTGCATTCTATACGTCCAAATTTCTATTCAGATTCTTGTGATTTGATCCTATATGCAGTGCGAATATTGAAATGAGATGCTTGTAGGAATTGATGTTAACACTACCATGTTGTAATAACATGGTAATGTTTTGTGAATGCCATTTCCATTTTCTTGATGACTTCAATTAATCTGTACATCATTTCATCATTGTTTCACTATGGAAATGTCTTTATTAGTATTGTGAGAATTTCTTGTGGTTTCTTCAGACATCAAAGTACAGGGTAAGTCAATATGTGGCACCGGTAGATGTGATATTGTTGTAGTTGCGTAAGATTTCACATATTAGACTTTATTCTAAATCAATTAATGAATTTTAGGCAGCATGATCATATTGTGTTACGGGTACAAGGTGAGATTTCCTGCGTTAGCTTTCATTAATTCAATTGCTCCAGTGTCATTATTGGAAGTAGAATTGTTCAGGTTAACGTGCACCCTTGTCAGGATTCTATTTTGTCTGCTTTTGATATGTCTAGTTGGGTTTATTCTTATTATGTTGACAAGATGAAAGCGGGTAATAAGAAAGAAAATAATTAGGGTAGCATGATCAATGATTTCGGTTGCTAGTTTTAATCTTGCTTTGATTTGGTATAAGCATAGATCAAAATATTTGATTAGCAATCTGTATGTTGATAGGCACTGAATTCCAGTTGTATTCCCCTCCCTTATTAGTGGGCTTGTCTAGTCTTAGACACATCTGAGTGTTAGGTTCTCCTATTCATTGCAAGGGGCGATTAAGGCGTTAGCCCGAGCCCATCTTTAGGGGACTCGCTCGTTTCTTGTAGCATTCCCCTCTCGTGTTTAAGAGACTTGCCTAGTCTCATTAGATCCTTTGTTCGCATCCTTTATGCATAGGAGGCATGCCCTGCCTCATTGATAGAGCTCCTGTTTGGGAGGCAAGCCTTGTCTCATTTAGAGAGTTTTCCCTTTAGGAGGCTTACCTAGCCTCATATTAAACCCCCCATCTCATAGAGTTGTTAGATGCCATTTATCTTGCTAGTCCCCTTTTTTATCGTCCTTGGTTAGAAGTCTGCCCTTAGGGTTAGAAGCTTTCTTTTCATCTGACATTTGTTTAGGGGTTTTACTCCATAGGTTAGATATCCTCTATTTTGGAGACTGGCTAAGTCTCGTCAGCTTTTGGTCATCTCTTTGAGATTGTTTGCTCGTATCGGAATGTTAGTTCCCTCGTTTATTTTCTTTCCCCTAGGCTTTAGGGATCCTGTTTCCCTCTTTAATACCCTACCGTGATATGGTGGGTATAGAGGCTCTTCTATCGGATCCCCTTTAGCTAAAAGGGTGTTAGCACATCTTTTAAACACCAAAAATATAAAAACACTTCAAGATAAATTTAAAACATCAAAAATATTTGAAAACCCAGAAAAATCCAAGTGCATCTAAAGTGTTGAGTTTTGGGAGCGTAGTTAGAAGAGTTCGTTCTGAACTACGTTGGCTTGATCCTCTTCCACGAGGTACGTAGTGCAGCTTGGGATCTTCATCCCAAGTCCAGCCAAACTTTTGTAAATAGCATTTTAAATCTTTTTTTGAATAAACAACTTTAAAATCTTGTTTTCAAAAAGCTCTTCCTGTAGAGTTAGGAGTTTGTTCTAGAGTTAGGTGTTTGTCCTAGATTTGTTGTGTGCTTGTTGTGTGTTCGTGTTAGAGTTAGGAGTTTGTCCTAGCTAGGAGCGCCTCCGTCCGATCAGTTGGCGATTCACATCGCCGACTGATGACTATAATAGGATGCGTTAGTTTGCCCTTTGTTTTCTTTAGAAAACACAGCCTAGTTATACATAGGTTGTAGGAACCACCTGCATTAGCTTAGGGCTAACCTACATTTAGTTGGGGCATATAGGGTGTCCTAAATCTACAATTCATTGGAATTTAAATAATCACTCAAGAAGCTTTAATAACTAGTCCGGTCTTTTAGATCGAGTATAGGATAGAGGCCTAGGTGTCTTAGACATCATAGCTTAGAATAGGCGTTGCTCTGATTCTTGTAGAGGCGGGGATACGTAGGTCTTTGGATGAACATCAGACCATCCAAGGACTCGGGCTCAATCATTAGAGTTTAGGATTTGTTGTGTTGTTATGATTGTGTATTTTGTTGTTTTCTCTTACTTTCATGCGCAAACCTTATACCTTTAGTTGTAGCATGCATGCGTTTGTCCACCAGAACTTAGAACCATTTAGGCATGTCACTCAAAATCTAGCAGTGCTTATGTGTCAGTTCTTTCATTCATGTTGTGTTCTCTTGTTATTACTATCCCCGGGACCTGCATGCCTAGATAGACGTTGTCTCGGGGATATTCGTTCCCATTTCACATGATTTTCGCCCGAAACTCTTCAAGGTTACTAATAAATGGCATAAGAGACCAAGTGCTTGCACTCGGACAAATTGGGGGTGCTCTTCGGACCTTCTCCATTCGTAATCAGGCACGGACCTTTTGTATCTCTGGTTATCCGTTGTAGACAGAGCATTTGTTTTGGTTCCATGGCATATCCATGAATGGCGACTCTGAGTTTGTGTTAGGTACATCTTGGTTTGAAGATTTATCCTTGGATCAAGAGGTATCTCATCTATCGCCACTCGTGCTATGCTATGAGGGTGGCATCCGTTTCGAGCGTTCCTGGTAGAGCTCTCTTTCATGTGGAGATCGAGAGGATGTAGGGACTCGTTTCCCCATCATCCTCGGATCGGGGTCCACAGGCTGGCGACTCTGCTGGGGAGTTCTTGAAACATTGCCTAACTCTGTTAAAATGCCATTTTTATTAACTTTGGAGAAATTTGGGTTAAAATCATTTTAGATGAGAACTCTATCGTTAGAATCCAGGGGCACCAGATAGGTGCATAATTAAAACAAGGGATTCATACACTGCACGGTATGCATTATCATATTTCTTATTTCTTTCATTATTTTTCATTATTAACTCCACGAAAATAGATACAGTGCGTGCCAGACTGGGAGGTTATTACCATGACAGAACTGTTGGATCTATTTTCAAGCTATGCGCCGACGCTGCAGCCGTAGACATTGGGCGTACTTTTGTCTACAGCAGCCGATGAGCAATGAAGCATACTATGTATAACATTGGGCGTACTTTTGTTATACATATTAAGTATGATTCATACGCATAGTACCCGAAGATTGAGTCCGAAGCCCTACTTTGTTTTATATATTATGTATATACTTATCGACTTAGTGAAACCCAACTAGGAAGTACCCGTGTTTATATATATATATATATATATATATATATATATATATATATATATATATATTGCATTCATACAGGAATGAACATGTGTTGCTTACACATGTGAAGCTTGGAGTTAGGAGCTTTGTCCCACTTGTAGACTAGGGTAGCTTATTTTATATGGCTACAACACGGTCCTATTACACTCATCAGTCTGTCTTGAGTCGAGACTTTCTCGACTCATTAGATTAGATTAAGGCTGGTGCCCCTGGTTAGGGTGTATATATATGTATATATATATATATGTGTGTGTGTGTGTGTGTGTGTGTGTGTGTGTGTTATTCGTAGATTAGGGCTTATCTTTTCGAATAAGGTTTCTGTATCTATTTCAGTCATACCATTCTTCTAGACCCGGTCATTGACTCTTGCTCTTGCTTGGTCATCATCCAGATCGCGGTTCACCCTGTCATCTTTATCACATGATTATTCCTGTATCTCGGATTTATATCCGTTCTGCTGGCTGTCAGATCGAGGCCTACTTTCTACTGAGGTTTTCTGGTCTATTATCACCGATTAGAGTTTGTTCACTACTTCAGTCTTGGATCCGGCTGACGGTTCTTGTTCACCATCTTTTGTGACCATGGTCCATTTCTTGATTCCTTGTCATCCGCTTCATTTAAAATCTGTAAACATAATCGCTCCTTGTGATAGCTGTTAGACCAGGACTTGTCCATCAGTAAAGTTTTCGGGTCTAACTATTAGCTATATTCTTTCACCCTCCAGTCCTCTAACTTGGTCGGTAATTTTCCTTGGTCATTATCTTAATCATGGTCTATGTTCTGCTTCTTGAGTGTACAGTTGTGTAGTTCCTTTGTGCATGTTTTATTTGCTGAGTCAGTTCACAGTTTTTGCCATCTTTTTGTACCTATCCTATTGGATGAATCGACTGTTTAGATTAGGACCCATTCCCAGTGGGTATTCCTGGTCTAATTCATTCTATTTACATTCTTTCGATATGGTTGGTGGCATTTCTATTGCCATTATTATGGCCATAAACTGTCTTTTCATTCTCGGATTGTACAGATTCCTTGTGTATATATGATTCTGTCGGTTGATTAGATTAGGACCTATTTCTAGTGGGATATCCTTGGTTTAGTCAATCACCTTTCACATTCTTTCAGGTTTACCTGATTGGTGGCCTGTACCTGTCGTTCTCAGGGTCACGGTCTATATTACCCTCCGATTGTGTACCCATTCTATTGTAGTGTCATATATCCATATTGTGTATATTACCCATTAGGTTAGATCCTGGCTTGTCTGTTTGCATTGTCTTAGATCTGGTCGATGGCTTACTCGCTGCCTTTATGGCCGTGGTCTATAATTACCAATCTCCTTGATCATACAATTATTGGTATCCATCGTCAGATTTAGATTCGGCCTATGACCTACTTTTGTCATTTTGTGGCCATGGTCTACTTCTCTGATCTACTGATCATCTTTGATCATTGATGAAAATTTAGGGTCATTAATCTTATCATTTTCATATAATTGATTGCTAAGTTATCCTTGTCATTTGTCTATGCCAAGTTATCCCTGTTCCCTCATGATCTTTGACTTATCTGAATGTTAGGTCTGATCATGGCGAACAATTTGTTAGACAAATGGATAGCTGAGACTATTAAATCTTTTCCGCTAAGGTGTGAAGAAAGGAGTAAGGCTGAGCATTTCATCCGTTGTTTACCCATCTGAATAGTCGCGGTATAAATTGGAAGTTTCTTCAAGCAGCTGCTGGACTCTGGGATCCTGTTTTTCATGTCTTTCGATTTGGATCTTTTGAACTTTGTCCTATATTTGAAGATTGGTGTGCCCTGTTAGAGCTCCCTCTTGAAGGACTTTGGATCCGACCTTCAAGCATAAACTCCCCTCGTGATCATTTTTGCAAATTGTTTGAAAAGAAGACCGTAAAGACTCTGCCATGCTTAACAGAGAAGAATGTGCAGTTTCAAGCCCTTATTGAACTCTTTTCCAAAAATGTTGATCCTGCCGACTCCCGTTTTCAGGAATGTCGACGTAATGCCCTAACCTTTGCTGTCTTTGCATGCCATGTCATTCGTGGAGATTCTAGTGCTGCCCCTTTCACCTTATTGAAGATAGTAGAACAAATTAATGAAGGGAGAAATCCTGTCCCTACCATGCTAGGAGAAACCTTTTATGACTTAGACCTTATTGCTAGTAAAAAGGTTCAGGATAATTTTTTCGGATGTGCTAAGCTGTTATACGTGTGGCTTTGTGAAAAACCCACTATCCTTCAGCCGTAGAACCGCATTGAGTACACCCTTAAGAGTTTTCATTCCTGGAAAACAGTGATTAAGCAACCTCAGCTTAATGAATGGCACCATTGGCTGCAGAATGTAGGGAAAAACCAATTTCGTTGGGTGAGTCAATCCTGTCCACAAATTATCACCAACACCTACCCATACTCATTTGTCTATCTTATGGGTTTAGAAAAATCATCCTTCTATGCACCTTTGTGTTTTCCTCGTCAGATTGCTGGGATCTTGTGTCCTCCCAGGGTTATTACACCACCTTGTTGTGAAGACGTTACTCCTGATCTCATTGAGTCAATAGTAGCTGCTTGGAGAGACAAAGTCATAGAGAGGAGATTGGCTTTCGTGTCTAGGCTTCGGAAAGGAGAAATATTGGAGGAGCCCGCCAACTGGAGAGCTCGAATTGGAGAGCTTTGAAGATTCATTTTCATGAAATTGTCATTTTAATTTCTTCAAATTTCATTGCAAATAGTTACTTTCATCCAATTGTTAACAAAGATTAATGTTTTGATTGTGACTACAGTTTGACTATTGATCAATGGAATAGTATTCATGATTTTCTCTTATCTTTATTGGTGCAGAATACTTTATCTCAATTGTTATCGTTTTAATTTAGTATGTTAATTTCCAGCACATGATTCTAAAATCGAGCAAACATCGCTCCCTCAAGTGTCAGTCAACCTGCGTGGTCTAAACAGTCAACGACGTCTAGACTCATTCGTAAATTTGAACCAATAACCTTACCTGAGCAATCTGCACCCTCTTTATCCGAGTCATCTGAATCCTCAGAATCTGTCCAAATGGCTGAACCCAATGATGCGCTAGCTAAAATTCAAGAGATGATGGTGAATCTTACTTGGGATATGGCCTCTATGAAAGAGGAGATGGCCCAAATGAAAGCCCAGTCTAATGAAAAGGTCTCTACTTCTAGAGCACCTGCAGTTCAACCCCTCCCGTTATACCTGCAAATCTGAGCCCTGCAAACTTGAACCGTCCTTTCATTCCACCAATAGATGTCGACCTGGAAGAAGAGCAGTACGCTGAAGAATATTGCATTCCAGATATGGCCCGGTATAATAATGAGAAGCAGGTAGCTGATCAATTGGAGAAGCTGACAAAGGACATGGAAAGCTTGAAGCATCAACGCCCGAAGCAGTTCGATATATCCGAGCAGATAATGTCTCCTGGAGTCACCTTGCCCCCAAAATTCAAAACCCCCGATTATGACAAATATGATGGGACTGGGTGTCCCCGGAATCATATGAGGTGGTTTATTGAGCTGTCACAACAGTATGGGTTAGCTCCTGAACAAATGGCCAGGGTCTTTCCAATGTCTCTTACTGGGGTTGCGAAGAAATGGTTTCTGCGTCGGAAATCCGAAGAGGTGAAGACCCTGCAAAGCATCTCCAACAAGTTTGTAGAGTAGTTTTCGATGGAGGAAGGGATAGAGGTTACCAAGAGGGACCTCAATCAGCTAAAGCAAGGTCCTCTGGAGACCTTTACTTTTTTCATCTATCGTTGGCGTCGAAAGTCTGCCCAGCTAAGCGAGAGGCTATCAGAAGAAGATCAGATCAGGCTGGTGATTAAGGGTTTGTCGCCGCAGTATTTCCATTTCATGTCCCCTCTGAATTACACCAACTTCGACCATCTGATTAAAACTGGGACAAGGACTGAGGATGCAATAGCTAAGGGTCTGAGGGCCAGACTTCCATCGGACATCAGAGAAGGAAAGAGACCCGTGGTCGTACAGAAAGAAGTAGACCACGTGAACTATGTTCGCCCAGCGGCCAGGACTGTAACAGAGGTGTCAAAGCTAGCGCCAGCACCAGTAGAGCAGAAACCTCAGAGGCATTTTGATCCACTCCCTTACCCTTTACCTATGATTCTGAAAAAGTTGATAAGGGATAAGAAAATCAGACTACCTGATATTAGGCCAGTACCTAACCCGTTGCCCCCATATTGAAGATTAGACCAGTATTGTGAATACCACAGAAATTCGGGTCACCTCACTGAAAGATGTCTGGCTTTAAAGCATGCACTCCAGACTATGTTAGAAAATGGGAAACTTGTGGTGGAAAAGCCCAATGTAACTCAGAACCCTCTTCCTAATCATCGTGCTATTCCTCCTCCTGCGATGAACGCCATTTTTGTCGAGGACCCAGTTCTTAATCCATCCATTCTCATTTGTGCAATTACTCCTGATGAACCTTATATCCTAAGGTTTGACCCTGAAGAGATCGAAGAGATGGAAAGAGAAAGGTCTTATGCCTTCTGGAGGGGGAGCACCAGTTTGGCATAGGCGTCCTCTCCATATGTCCTTCGATGTGAGGATGTTGTAGAAAAAGAAACTCCTGATGTTCTAAGGATGGATGATTTCGAGGAAGAGATAAATGAAACTTCGTATGTTCTGAGAATGGATGCAGATGATTTGCTTCTATTAGAAGATCAGTGTGACGAGCTTCGTCATGTTACCAGGGGTGGCCGTGTCTTCAAGCCCGCAAAATTGAGAGCAGAAAACCTCACAAAAGCAGTGAGAACAGCCGAGAATCAAGGGCAGAATATGCCGAGTGCAGATGAGGAAGAAGATAATCTGTTGAAGCAGCCGAAGAAGACCCAAGCAAACGTTTCTATTTGGGGTCTACTTATGTCTTCGTCTAAGCACAGGAAGGTGGTACTCAAAGAGTTGAATGCTGCTCAAGTGCTGACTGAGATTACACCCGATGAGTTGGTAAGCCTAGTCGCTGTGGCTAGGACCTCCAAGGCAGTATCTTTCTCAGACAATGATCTACCTCCTGAAGGAAGAGACCACACTCATTCACTTAAAATCACCATAATCTGTAACAAGAAGAGGGTACCCGAAGTACTAGTCGACAACGGGTCTGCTCTGAACATCTGTCCGTTGAGTACTGCCGCAACTTTGGGCTTTGGGCCCGAGGATTTCATTCCTTCAGAGCAAGGTATATTAGCGTATGATGGCACCCTGCGAGATGTCATTGAAACCCTGGTCACTGAAATCCAGATTGGGGGAGAAGACTTTGACATAGAATTCCAAGTATTTGACATTAAAGCTTCTTTCCTGCTGTTATTGGGTCGACCTTGGCTGCATAAGGTCAAAGTTATCCCTTCCACCCTCCATCAGAAATTGAAGTTTATTCATAATAACAGGGTAGTGACTGTAAAGGGTGACCCAGATTTAGAGATTGGGCAGATTTCGCAGGAGCCTATAGCTGGGAAGGCAGACGATGTTAGTTTGACAGGTTTTTCACTGGAGGTGTCGGTCATATCCATGGAAGTGGCCATGGGCGAAGAAGTTTTCTTCTTGACTAGTACCAACTCGAATGTAGTCATGATGATTCGTAAGCAAGGCTATATTCGAGGAGCAGGGCTGGGCAAGTATCACCAAGGCCCTACTGAGTGGCCTGAGTTCAGAGCTTTCAATGGTCTTTTTGGCCTAGGATATGAGCCGACCGAGCAGGAGGTCAGGGAAATGAAGAGGTACATGCTGAAATGGGCCGAGTGTCGCCACCGGGGTTTAGAATTGCCTATGGGGCCAATCAGTCTGATCAGAAATGACATTTTCAGAAAAGAGGGGGCAGATTTTCCATTTTGTGGGTATGCTGAAACATGGACCGATGATGTGACAGGGCAGAGGTTTTCGGGCTTCGAAATTTTCTTTGACCTAGAGTTATCAGAAGAGCCAATGAGTGCGCGAATTACTGAGGTAGCATCGGAAACTGATTGGGCCGATGTTTTCGAGCCGGGCTGTCTAAATGGCATGTTTCAGATTGAATATTCAATGGCAGCAATGGTTAGCAGGGAGACCGAAGCATCGGTGGTAGCAGTATTGGCAGGGATGCATTCATTCTGAATCCTGCAAACTTAATCACCCCAGCCGAGGAACCCCTGACCAACTGGACCTCCCAGGTTTTACCTCAAGTAGTCTTTCAGTATAGTCCTGTTTCCTCAAAAGAGTCAGTGGTCTCTAAGTATACATCTACTTCCGAGTCTGATTTTGAGTTTGTTTATTCTAACGATTCTTTTGGTGCAGGTACCGTAGAAGTCGGATCTGATACTGGAGTCGATGACGAGTCTCTTTCCAATAAAGTCGAGTCCGAGAATACTTTACATGATGAGTTTAATTCTTCAACTGCACATATGCCAGAGTTGGCTGAGTTCAGTGTTGAGTTGTATGTTGAGTTGTATGTTGAGTCTGTGAATACATCGTTAGAGTCCAATACCATGCCTGCTGTGGGCTATTCCATTCTTGATGTAACCAATTCTATGAATGAAATGAAAGACTCTTTTACATATATTCCTGTTTCTGTTTCTCCTGCTTCCATTTCAAGTACTGAATCTGCTCTTAAAACTGATAATATTAATAATGATAATCAAGATTCCCCCTCTGATGAGGATGCCGACGAAACTCCACTTGAAATCAAACATATGATTCAACAAGAGGAGAGTCGCCTAGCAAGACCGCTTGAAGAAGAAATTGAAACCGTAAATATAGGTGATGAAACCTTAATTCGGGAAATTCGAATTAGCAAAACTTTATCTCCCGAGGAGCGTGAGGAATTAATCACTTTACTTAAGGAGTTCAAGGAGGTTTTTGCTTGATCTTATGATCACATGCTGGGATTGAGTGAAGACATTGTCCAGCATCGATTACCTTTAATCCCTGGCGCAAAGCCAAAGAAGCAAAAACTCTGAAAACTTAAAACAGAATGGGAGTTAAAAGTTCATGACGAAGTTAAAAGCTACTGGAAGTAAAATTCATTCAAGTTGTTGAATATCCAGAATGACTAGCGAATATAGTGCCGGTGCCCAAAAAGGACGGAAAGGTCAGGATGTGTGTGGACTTCAGGGACCTCAACAAGGCAAGTCCGAAGGACGATTTTCCGCTTCCGAACATTGATCTTCTGGTGGATAATACAGCTGGTCACGCTCTGTTATCTTTTATGGATGGGTTTTCGAGATACAATCAGATTAAGATGGCGCCTAAAGATATGATCAAGACAGTGTTTACTACTCAGTGGGGAGCTTATTGTTACAGAGTAATGCCTTTTGGGTTGAAGAATGCAGGTGCTACTTACCAGAGAGCTGCGACTACTCTTCTTCATGATATGATCCACAAAGAAGTCGAAGTCTATGTAGATGATATGATCATCAAAGGAAAGACTAGACCAGAGCATACAACGGCTTTAAGAAGATTCTTTGAAAGAATTAGAAAGTATCAGCTTCGTTTGAACCCCAGTAAATGTGTATTCGGGGTTACTTCAGGAAAGCTACTTGGATTCATAGTGAGCGAAAGGGGAATTGAAGTAGATCCTCAGAAAATCAAAGTGATTCAAGAGATGGAACCGCCGAAGACCGAAAAGCAGATCCAAGATTTTCTCGGAAAAGTTCAGTATCTGAGGCGATTCATAGCACACCTGACAATGACATGCGAGCCTATTTTTAAGCTCTGAAGAAGAATTCATCGAAGAAATGGACCGAAGAATGCCAGGTGGCTTTTGAAAAGATTAAGCAGTGTTTGTCCTTACCTCATGTCTTTTCCCCTGTCATCCTGGGTCAGCCCTTATTGTTGTATTTGTTCATCACGGATACAACGATGGGTTGTATGCTTGCTCAACAAGATTCAGGGTCTAAGAAGGAAAAGCCTATATACTACATCAGTAAGAAGATGTTAGAATATGAAGTGAAGTATACAATCTTAGAGAAGACCTGTCTAGCATTAGTTTGGGCAACTCAGAGGCTCAGACATTATTTATTATCAAGCAAGATACTTCTGCTTTCTCGGATGGATCCGTTGAAGTACTTGTTTGAGAAGCCTGCTCTCACTGGAAGAACCGCAAGGTGGCTGCTATTGTTATCTAAGTTTGACATTACTTATGTCACTCAGAAGTCTGTTAAAGGGCAGGTCATTGCAGAGCAGTTAGCTGATTCCCCTGTGGAAGAGAACACATTCCTGAAGGCTGAATTTACTGATGAAGAGATTATGGATGTTGAAGAAGATACTCCAAATACCAGATGGACAATGTATTTTGATGGTGCAGTCAATAACCAGGGTCAGGGAGTAGGAGCAGTACTCGTATCCCCTGAGAAGGAATATATTCCTATATCTATCAAGTTGCAGTTTGAGTGCACCAACAACATGGCAGAGTATGAAGCTTATATTGTCGGACTGGAGACAGCCTTAGCTTTGCAGATTCAAGACATTGACGTGTTTGGGGATTCCATCCTGATCATTTGCTAGATTAATGGGAAATGGAAGACTCGAGAAGATAGATTGATCTCGTATAATGTATATCTTGAATCTTTGGTCAAGAAGTTCAGGAGTATTACATTTACGCACTTGTACAGAACAAAGAATCATTTTGATGATGCTTTGGCTGCACTGGCTTCGATGTTAGACATTTCAGCAACAATGGAGGTCCAGTCGCTTACAGTGCGATTGCAATGGGAGCCAGCGCATGTGAACGTTATTGAAATGGCAGCCAGGTGTTCAGATGGAAAGCCCTGGTATACAGACATCAGTAATCTCATATCTGGTGAAGGGCATCCACCTGAGGCTTCTGGGAAAGAGCGTAGAACCCTTCAGAGATTAGCTGCTAATTTTGTTATTTGTGGTGGACAGTTATATCGCAGATCTTTTGATGGGATCCAGCTTTTGTGTGTTGATGAAGACAAAGCAGCTGAGCTTATTGAACAGACTCATGAAGGTGTTTGTGGACCTCATATGAACGAGGAGATGTTATCTAGAAAGATCCTTAGACTTGGATTCTATTGGCCTACAATCGAAGCAGACTGCTTCGCATTTGTTAAGAAATGCCATAAGTGTCAAGTCTATGCGAATCTTATTCATGTTCCTCCTTCAGAGTTGCATTCTCTCACTTCGCCGTAGCCGTTTTCAGTGTGGGGAATATATATCATTGGAAAAGTATTTCCGAAGTCATCCAGCGGACATGAGTATATTTTGGTTGCCATCGACTACTTTACGAAGTGGATTGAAGGTGCTTCTTATACTTCTTTGACTTCTACCTCTGTTACGAAGTTTATCTTTACAAACATTATTTGCAGATATGGAGTACCTCATGAGTTTATCTCAGATAATGGTTCTCACTTCAAGAAGGAAGTAGCACACTTGTGTGAAGAGTTTAAAATCAAGCATCACAAATCGTCTCCTTATAGGCCGCAACGAATGGAGCCGTTGAAGCAGCAAATAAGAACATCAAGGTAATCATCAGTAAGATGACAAAAACTTATAAAGATTGGTCGAACAAGCTTCCTTATGGTTTGTGAGCTTACAGGACATCGATCAGATCCTCTACAGGTGTCACCTCGTATTCTTTAGTGTACGGAATGGAAGCAGTTTTGCCTGTTGAGCTCAGAATCCCATCCCTGAGAGTGATGATAGAGGCGAGCTTGCCAAAATCTAAATGGGCGAAGGCCAGACATCAAGAATTGCAGATGATAGATGAGAAGAGGCCACGAGCTCTGTATCATATCCAGGGGTATCAAAGGCGGATTGAAAAGGGCGTTCAATAAGAAGGTCCGAGATTTGAAACCAGGAGATCTTGTCTTGAAGTCCTATAGGGCACCGGTAGTTGATCCGAGAGGAAAGTTTCGTCCAAATTGGTCTGGTCCTTATATTGTCGATGAAGTCCTGCCGGGAAAAGCCGTAAGACTCCTCAATGAAAGTGGAGAAAAATTAATAGAGCCTACAAACCTGGATCAGTTAAAGAAATATTATGCCTAAAACACTAGAATGCCATCTTTGGACGATTAGAGCTTTAAGCCAATAGCCCAGATTTCGAAAATAAAAATCCTTTTGCTAATCCGTTGAGCCAAAAGCAAAACCAACATCTCTTTGTCAAACTTAAACCAGGGGCATCTTTTATGACTTTCGTCATAAAAGATATTAAACCTGAACTACGCGAGACCTGATTCCCAATTTCTTTGGGGATACGTAGGCAGTCTGGAGGGTCCAGATTCAGTCTAATTGCTCAAAACTTACCAAATGCTAACCTGTTTGAACCCAAGCCTACCTAAAAGTCCTTCTGGTGTATGTAGGCCTATGTTTGTAAAAAAAAAAAAAGAGAGAGAGGAAAAGAAAAAAGAAAAAAAAATGATTGAGTCTTAGACCCGCTAAACTGAAAACCCGCAAGGGCGGTCTAGGCAAAAGTTAGGGTCATTCACCCGCTAAGTTGAAAATCCGAAAGTGCGGCTTAGGCAAAAATCAGGGTGCTGAGCCTACTGGATGGAAAGTCTGCATAGGCAGACAATCCAGGCACCGCTGAATCGAAACCCTAAAAGGGGCGATTCAGTCATAGCGGTGATTTCACAAAGGATAAAGCTTCTGAAAGCCGATTGGACTTCCGTTTTTGGCATTACTTTAGAGTCTGAGTAAGCGCCCGCATAATTTCTTTTGACACTTCTTCAAGTTAAAGTGGTTAAAACTAAGTAACCTAAAGGAGTTAATAACCAGGACAGAAGTACCGAAAAGAGGAATGAAACACTTTTAGATATGGTATTCAAAAGATTCTAAGAGCGGTAGACTGTTACCACCTTAAACATTTATCAAATTAAGAAGCAGATTCAATCTCTTTTAGAGTCTAAGTTGTGTGTTTTTCAAAGCTTTCGTTTGTCATTTGTCAAAGTCCCGTTTATCGTGTGTCAAAATCTTTTCATTGTCAAGTCAAAGTCAGGTCTTTAAGGTCAAGTTTAGCCTTTACCCCTCCTAAAGCTGGGGTGATAAGTTTTAAAAGCAAGAAGTTGCATCTCTTGCGGACAGAGCCGAACAGACCAGAGTTCAGAAGGGGCAGCTTTTCGAGTTTATTCAGAATGTTATCGCAAAGTGTAGAAAGAAGAATGCTTTGAGCATAACCCATTTTCTTGTATTCGTAAAAGCTTTGTAACCTCAAGCATTTCTTTGAAATGAAAACCTTTAGTTGAACCCTTGCGTTTTGCTCTCTTATGAATCTTGTTATGGAAATAAAATCATACTAGGGGCATCTTTTATGACTTGGTTTCCCAAGTCATAAAAGACGTCGAACAAAAAAAAAAGGATCGAGATGGCTATTCTTATCAAATAAAGACAAGAGAAGCTTGGACACACCCTTTTGTGATAAATTCCTTGATTAGTTTTTCAGAAAAAAATCCAATCCTCATTGGAATCTGAAATTTGCTTTGCATTTTTCAAAATAGAAGCAGAGTTTTGGCTTACTTGTTTAAAGGGGCCAATGCCCGCAAGATTTCATCAAATTTCTTCGAGCTATACCTTTGGTGAAGGTCATGTTTTCCTATTCTATTCCAGCTATGCTATGTTTTAACCCATTTTTTTTCTTCCTCTTTGACCTCTAGGAGGTTATGTTAGGAGGGATTTGACTATCATTCACAAAAACTCGATATATCTCGCCGGAATCCGGCCAAGACCCCATTGAATCCGACCCCCACCACGATTTTCCCCCAATTGCAAACCTCCATCTTCTCTTCTCTACCACCATCAAATATATTTATGTCCCTTCCCAAGACCCACATCTTCTCAGCCACAACCCTCTCCATTTTCACGTCCATAGAAACCCCAAATTTATACTTATTTTTGAAAATGGAACGGGTTTTGGTTGTTTGCTTGATGCTCTCAAAGATGCTCTCAGAGAGACCTTGGTTCTTTCTACGCTCGGAGCGAATACTATCAAGAAGAATTTAGTTCTACGCTCGGGGCGAATACTTTCAAGGAAAAATTTGATTCTACGCTCGGGGCGAATACTATCAAGGAAAATTTGGTTTTAGGCTTGGAGCGAATGCTCTCAGGGAGAATTCGGGTTCTACGCTTGGAGCGAATTCTTTCAAAGAAACAAATTGATTTGACGCTTGGAGCGAATGCTTTCAGGAAGAAATTTGGTTCTACGCTTAGAGCGATTATTTTCAAGGGAAAAAAAGGGCTTTACGCTTGGAGCGAATGTTTTCTGAAAAAAAAAACTGGGTTCTGCGCTTGGAACGAAAATTTTCAAAGAGACAAAATATATTTTACGCTTAGAGCGAATGCTTTCAGGAAGAATTTGGGTTCTACGATTGGAGCGAATGCTTTCAGGAAGAATTTAGATATTTTGCTCAGTGCTGATGCTTTCTGGGATAATTCAGTTTCTTCACTCGGAGTGGATGCTTTCTGGGAGGATTTGGTTTCTTCACTCGGGATGGATGCTTTCTGGGAGGATTTGGTTTCTTCACTCGGGGTGGATACTCTCAGGAAAAATCTGGTTAAGCCCAAATGCTTGATTTGATTACAAACTTCGTTTGCGAGTAGAAACTCCGTTGGGAATAATGAGGCAGATTCTCAATAAAATGATGAGAAAGACTCTCAAAGGATTGCTGAGACAGACTTCCAAAGGAAATTGACTGAGGAATTGAATTCAGAGACTGTGTTCAAACTCCTCGTATCTTCATTTGTTAAGAATAACCATCTCAATCATCATTGCTCTCTTGATATCTTTTATGACCTGATTGCTCAAGGCATAAAAGATGCCCCTAGTTTGATTTTACTTCCATGACAAATTCATAAGAGAGCAAAACACAGGAAATGGTTAAAAAGATTTTCATTTCTTGAATATTCGAGGTTACAATGCTTTCAGGTTTACAACAGACTGTATTTGCCTGACAACCACCTTTCATTTCCAATGATCTCTGTCGTTTCATATGGGCTTGAAAGCCTGTCTGATGGACTTGAGAATCTACCATCTTCTGAACTTCGTTCTGCTGTGTATTATCTTTGAGGAGACACAACTTCATCATTTTCATCTTTGCCTTATTGCTTCTTGCTGCCCCAGCTTTGAGAGGGATACTGGACTACACAAGATTACCCACACTCGACTTTGGGGCTTAACCTTGATTTGGCGAAGAAAGGACTTTGACAACCAACAAACAAGGACTTCGATGTACACAATGACTTAGACTCGAAGAGAGACTGAATCTGCTCCATAGTCTGATAAGTATTTTAAGATGGTACAGTCTACCACTCTTAGAATCTTTTGAAAACCGTATTTAAAGGTGTTTCATTCCTCTTTCCGGTATTTCCATCATGGTTATTATCCCTTTGAATTGCTTAGTCTTAACGCCCTAGTTTAGAGAGTATCAGAAGAATCTCTGTTGGCGCTTACTCATACTTTGGAGTAGTGCCGCCGAAGAAATGAAAGTCTTGCTGGCTTACAGAGGTTCTGTCCTTTATGAAGTCCCTGCCATGACCAAATTGCCTTTTTCAGGTTTTCGATTCGGCGGACCGGATGCCTTAATTTTTGCCTGGACTGTTTGCCCTTGCAGATTTTCCATCCAGCAGGCTCAGCACGCTAATTTTTGCCTAAACCACCCTTTCGGGTTTTCAGCTTAGCGGGTGAATGACCCTAACTTTTGCCTAGACCGCTGTTGCGGGTTTTCAGTCTAGCGGGTCTAAGGCTCCATCAGTTTTTCTTTTTCTTTCTGTTCTCTACAAACCTGGGCCTAAGTACACCAGAAGGACTTTTAGGTAGGCTTGGGTTCAAACAGGTTACACATTGGTAAGTTTTTATGTATTTGACCGAATCTGGCCCTCCAGACTGCCTACGTATCCCCAAAGAAATGGGAATCAGGTCTGCGTAGTTCGCCAATTTGGGTTTTAAGGATTGTTTGTTTTGTTCTTTCTTTCTTTTTATTGATTTGAAAGATTTGAAGGATTTGACCGAACCCGAATTGATCAGGTTGCCTATGTATCCTGTAGAAAGGAATTAGGTCAGAACGTAGTTCAGGTTCAATATCTTTTATGACGCAAGTCATAAAAGATGCCCCTGGTTTGAGTTTATCAAAGAAAAAATAATATTTTTTTTAGGCCCAAATGGTTTGCAAACGGCTTTTGACATTTGGGGTTGTTGGCTTTTAAGCTCTAATCGACCAAGGACGACATCCTGGTGTATCTAAGCATAGTACTTCTTTAGTTGGTCCAGGTTTGTAGGTTCTGTTAATTTTTCTCCATTTTCATTGAAGAGTCTTACAGCTTTTCCAGGCAAGACTTCATCAACAATGTAAGGACCAGACCAGTTTGGCCTGAATTTTCCTCTGGGATCAAACACCAGTGCCCTGTATGATTTCAGGACAAGATCTCCTGGCTTTAGATCTCTGACTCGGACCTTCTTGTTAAAGGCCCTTTCGATTCTTCTCTGATACCCTTGGATGTGATATAAGGCTCTCAGCCTCTTTTCATCGATCATCTGTAATTCCTGATGCCTAGCTCTGGCCCACTCAGACTCTGGCAGATTCGCTTCCATCATAACTCTTAAAGATGAGATTCTCAGCTCAACAGGTAGGACTGCTTCCATTCTATACACTAAAGAATACAGAGTTACACCTGGAGATGATCTGATCGATGTCCTATAAGCCCACAAAGCAAAATGAAGTTTGTTCGACCAGTCTTTATAAGTCTCTGTCATCTTGCTGATTATGACATTGATGTTCTTATTCGCTGCCTCTACAACACCATTTGTCTGTGGTCTGTAAGGGGATGACTTGTGATGCTTGACTTTGAACTCTTCGCACAGGTGCATTACCTCTTTCTTGAAGTGAGATCCATTGTCTGAAATCAGCTCATGAGGTACTCCATATCTGCAGATAATATTTGTACGGACAAACTTCACAACTGTATTGGAAGTTATGGAAGCATATGAAGCTGCCTCTATCCACTTTGTGAAGTAGTCAATGGCTACCAGAATGTACTCATGTCCACTTGACGACTTTGGATAAACTTTGCTAATGATATCAATCCCCCATACTGAGAATGACCATGGCGAGCTCGTAGAGTGTAACTCTGACGGAGATACATGAATAAGGTTCGCATAGACTTGGCATTTGTGACATTTCTTCACGAATGCGAAGCAGTTTGCTTCCATTGTGGGCCAATAGAATCCAAGTCTTAGGATTTTTCTTGACAGCATCTTACCATTCATGTGAGGGCTACAAACACCTTCATGTCTTTGCTCTATGAGCTCTGCAGCCTGATCTTCATCAATACACAGAAGCTGTATCCCATCAAACGACCTTCTGTACAATTCTTCACCACAAATGATGAAGTTGGCAGCAAACTTCTGAAGAGTTTTCCTCTCTTTGCTGGAAGCTTCAGGCGGATGCCCCTTGCCTGAAATGAGATTTCTAATGTCTGTATACCACGGCTTTCCGTCCGGACATCTAGCAGATATCTCTAGGGCATTCACATGCGCGGGAGCTCATTTCAACCTCACAGCTAAAGGTTGAACCTCCATTGTCGGAGAAATGTCTAACATTGACGCCAGAGTAGCCAAAGCATCGGCAAAGTGATTCCTTGTCCTCGACAGATGAGTGAAGGTGACACTCCTGAACTTTTTGACCAGAGATTCGAGATAAGTGTGATATGAGATCAACCTCGCCTCTTTTGTTTTCCAATCCCCATTTATTTGACAAATGATCAGGATTGAATCCTCGAACACATCGATGTCTTGAATTCGCAAAGCCAAAGCTGCTTCAAGTCCTGCGATGCATGCTTCATATTCTGCCATATTATTGGTGCATTCAAACTGCAACTTGATAGATATAGGGATGTACTCCTTCTTTGGAGATACCAAAACTTCCCCTATTCCTTGACCATGATTATTGACAGCTCCGTCAAAGTACATGAGGCACTTGGTACTCAGAGTCTCTTCTTCAATGTCCATGATCTCTTCATCAGGAAAGTCTGCCTTCAGAAAAGCATTCTCCTCAACAGGAGCATCAGCCAACTAGTCAGCTATGACCCGCCCCTTAATTGATTTCTGAGTGACATAAGTGATGTCAAACTCAGACAACAATAGCAACCATCTAGCCATTCTTCCTGTAAGAGCGGGTTTCTCGAACAAATACTTCAACGGATCCATCCGTGAGAGCAAAAGTATCTTATTCAACATCAGATAATGTCTAAGCCTTTGAGTCGCCCAAACTAATGCTAGACACGTCTTTTCCAAGATAGTGTACTTGATTTCATACTCCAGCATTTTCTTGCTGATGTAGTAAATGAGCTTTTCCTTCTTAGATCCTGCATCATGCTGAGCAAGTATACAACCCATTGCCGTATCAGTGATAGATAAGTACAACAGCAGCGGTTGACCTGGAATGACAGGGGATAAGACAGGCGGCAAAGACAAGCACTACTTGACCTTTTCAAATGCTTCCTGACATTCCTCATTCCACTTCTTGGAAGAATTCTTCTTTAATAACTTGAAGATGGGTTCACATGTCATAGGTAAATGAAATATGAATCTTCTCAAGTATTGCACTTTGCCGAGGAATCCACGAATCTGCTTTTCTGTCTTTGGTGGTTGCATTTCTTGGATAGCCTTAATCTTCTGAGGGTCCACTTCGATTCCTCTCTCGCTGACCATGAATCCGAGCAACTTCCCTGATGTGACCCCAAATACACATTTACTTGGGTTTAAACGGAGCTGATACTTTCTGATTCCCTCGAAGAACTTTCTTAAGGTAACAGTATGCTCTGATTGAGTCTTTCCCTTGACAATCATGTCATCTACATAGACCTCGACCTCCTTATGAATCATGTCATGAAGAAGAGTAGTTGCAGCCCTCTGATAAGTGGCACCAGTATTCTTGAGACCAAACGGCATCACTCTGTAGCAATATGTTCCCCACTGAGTAATAAATGCCATCTTCATCATATCCTCGGGCGCCATTTTGATTTGGTTATACCCTGAGAATCCATCCATAAAGGATAAGAGTGCATGTCCAGCGGTATTGTCAACCAGGAGATCAATATTCAGAAGCGAAAACTCATCTTTCGGACTGACCTTGTTCAGATCTCTGAAATCGACACACATCCTGACTTTCCCATCCTTCTTGGGTACCAGTACAATATTTGCAAGCCATTCGGGGTATTCAACTACTTAAATGAATTTCACTTCTAGTAGTTTCTTAACCTCATCATGAACTTTCAACTCCCATTTTGTTTTAAGTTTTCGGAGTTTTTGCTTCTTCAGCTTGATGCCCGGGATTAGAGGTAATTTGTGTTGGACAATGTCCTCACTCAATCCTGGCATGTCGTCGTAAGACCAAGCAAAAACCTCCTTAAACTCTTTTAGCAGGGTGATTAATTCTTCGCGCTCTTCAGGAGATAAAATTTTGCCAATCCGTGTCTCCCGAATTAAGGTTTCATCACCTATATTTACGGTTTCAATTTCCTCTTCAAGTGGTTTAGCTCGACGACTCTCCTCTTGTTGAATCATATGTTTGATTTCAAGGGGAGTTTCGTCGGCTTCCTCATTAGAGGGGGAGTCTTGATTGTTATTATTAGTTACTTGATCAGGTTTAGAAGCAGAATCAGCAGAAGAGACAAGTACAGGAATATAAGCAAAAGATGATTACATCAGTAAAATAGCCCACAGCAGGCTTTACAGACTCTGAAACAGAATAAAAAGATAAGTCGACATCAGTATCGACACAATGGGAAATATGTACAGATGAAACATCAACGGAGACATCCTCAGACTCGGACTCAATGCCACCATGGACAAACTCGTCACCTACTCCAGAAATGGACCTGACCTCTACAGTACCTGCATCAAAAGAAAAGTTAGAAATGACAGACTCTGGGACAGACTCAGAAACTGACACAAATTTTGAAACGACTGACTCTTTTGAAGGGACAGGATTGTACTGAAAGACTACTTGGGGTATAACTTGTGAAGTCCCGTTATCAAGAGGTCCCTCAGCTGGGGTGATGGAGTTTCTTGGGTTAATGAAGGGTGTGTCTCCTCCAATCATCGCAATGACTGGTGCCTCAACTTGGAACAAGGAGTCTAGGGGTTCTGATTCAAAGTTCTCAACCCAATCTGAGTCTTGCTTCTCTGATTCAACTGTCTCTGCAATCTGTTCAAAGAAAAAGTTCTCCGGCAGCTCATCAGTAAAGAAAATCTCTAGACCGGGCATTTTCTTTCCAGTCTCATCATACCAAGGCTCTGAGAAACCATAGTACAGACAATCAGCCCCTTCCTTTCTAAATCTACCATTCATCACTATGCTGAACGGACCCATAAGAAACTCTAAACCTCTGCGGCGACAGTCAGCCCATTTAAACATGTATGCTTTCATTTCTTGGATTTCTTTTCGAGTTGGCTGATACCCTAACCCGAATAATCCATTCATCGCCTTCATTATTAGCCATTCAGTCAGGCCTTGCAGATTTCTTCCCAGGCCAGCTCCCAGGACATAACCAAACCGTCGCATCATCCTTGCGACATGAACATTGGTGCTTGTTAGAAACATGATCTCCTCGTTCATGGCCTCCTCCATAGTAATAGTAGAGACCTCTAGTGAGAAACCTGTCAGACTGACATCCTTGGCATTTTCGACAACTGATTATGCAGTTATCTGTCCAATTTCAGGTTCGGGATCTCCTTGCACTGTAGTCACTCTGTTATTCCAGATGAATTTCAATTTCTAATGTAGCGTTGAAGGAATAACTCCGACCTTATGCAGCCAAGGTCGGCCCAGGAGAAGAAAGAAAGAGGTCTTGATATCAAGCACTTGGAATTCGACTTCAAAAGTCTCTCCTCCAATCTCGATTTCCATGGCCAATATCCCGATCACATCTCTTCTAGTGCCGTCATATGCCAATATACCTTGTTCAGATGGTATGAAGCTATTTGGCCCAAATCCCAAGGTAACAGTGGTGCTCAAAGGACAAACGTTCAAGGCTGACCCGTTATCTACTAGCACTTCGGGCACTCTTTTCTTATTGCAAATTATGGTAATCCTGGGAGGACGGGTATGGTCTCTTCCTTCTGGAGGCAGGTCTTCATCAGTAAAAGATAACACTTTAGAAGCTCTGGCTACAGCCACCAAACTGACCAGCTCGTCAGAGGTGATTTCTACTGACACCTGAGACGCATTTAACTCACGGAGTACTACTTGTCTGTGTTTTGGCGATGCCAGTAGTAGACTCCATATGGACACATTAGCTTGCGTCCTTTTTGAGTTGTTTCAGCAAATTGTCTTCTTCTTTAACACTTTGTTTCTGTTTTTCTGCAGCTCTTACGACTTCGGCAGGATTTTCAACTCTCAGCTCTGCCGATTTAAAGACACTTCCACCACATGTAACATGGCGGAGTTCATCACATGAATCACTCAAGAGTACCAAATCCTCATCCTCCAACCTTAAAACATAAGGAACTTCTTCTTTGCTCTCTTCTTCTTCATATTTGAAGACATAGGAGCACTCAGAGGATTCTGCTAATCCCTCATCCCGAGCAGACAATACATAAGGTTTCTCATTTTCTATATCTTCATCTCCTTCTTCCCATCTCGGAACCTATGGCCCCTCAGAGATGACAGCACAAATACGGGAATGGTCCAAAATGATTTCCTCTGTAAGGATCGCATAAACATTTGGTGGAGGGGTGGCATGTGTCTGCAAGGGATTGCGAGTAACATTAGGAGCTTCGACATAAATTTTCTTTGCCTCAATCATGTCTTGGATCTTATGCTTCAATGCCATACATTTATCAGTCAAATGTCCGACACTCTGATGGTATTCACAATAGTAATCTTTCCTCCAGTACCTTGGGAGAGGATTCGGAATCTCTCTAGGCTCTAGCAACTCAATCTTCTTATCCCTCAACAATTTCTTCAATGCCACTGAAAGAGAATATGGCAAAGGATCGAATCGTCTTGGCTCTTTTCTCTCTGGGCAACCTTCACCAAAATTTACCCTCCTTGCCGGTGGAGCAGTATTCACATTGTGAACTTCCTTAGGTGCTACCATTGGTCTTTTTCCTTCTCTTGAATCAGAAGAAATTCTCAATCTCAAACCCTTGGACAATGCATCCTCTATTTGGGTTCCCGTCTTGATGGGATGATTGAAATCAAGAAAGTATTGGATGGCCATGTGATGATAGTATTGCGGCGACAGATTCGTCACTACAATTTTGATTTGTTCCTCATCTGACAGACGATGAGTCATCTGTGCAGCTTTCCTTCTCCATCTGCGAATGAAGTGAAGGTTTCATTGTGGCCCTGCTTCAATGCTTTGAGATCTCTTTTGGTTACGTCGATCCCCTCCTCCATGGAGAACTGTTCGACGAACCTATTGGCGATATCCTCCAAGGTTCGGATCTCTTCAGACTTCAGGCTCAAGAACCACTTCTTAGCCACTCCGATCAGGGATCGAGGAAATAAGAGAGCAACCTGCTCTGGAGATAGACCGTGCTGCTGTAAAAGCGAAAGAACTGACATTAGATGGCTCCTAGGACACCATGTCCCGTCGTATTTATCCATGTCTGGTACTTTGAATCTCGAAGGCAGTGTGACTCCTGGATAAATCATAAAGTCTGCCATGTTCAACTTCTTCGAGCCTTGGAATTTAATATTTTCCATCTCTTGGGTGAGCCTGTCCAGTCTATCTGTTATCACTTTGCCCTTATTAGCTCTCTCCAGATGAGGGAGGCAATTATCTTCTGCATACTGTTCATCCTCAAAGTCATCCTCAACAATGAACATTGCTGGTCTGTTCATCATAGGAGGTGGAGGAGGTATGACTGAAGGATGCTGGGTGCATGCTCTTTATAAGTAGAACTTCTATCATTTTTCAGGCGAGCAATTTCTTCATTAATTGTAATAACCGGTAAAAAATATATATATATATATATATACAAATAAATAAAAATGGCCTCATAGGTGGGTAATCATCGGCCATTACTCATTTTTTCCCGAGTTAATCGGGCATGAGGACATCTGGTATAATGGGGCGTACGCGATTCGAACCCAACGCTGAGCGAGGATTGAACGGCTTCCTACCACTAAACCACCGCCCCAGATGTCAACTAAAAATGAGTAGATACTTACACATATTAAAAATTACCAATAGTCACTATTCATAATTACTATTCACAATAATCACTATGCAAGATTACTATGCAGAAATACTACGTAAGATTACTATGCAGAAATACTATGCAAGTTCACTATTGAGATAAACTATTCAAAATTACTATTCACAGTAGGACCCACCGAGTACTATTCACAAGCGGGTCCCACCAACAGTGGGTCCCACATCAGCGGGCCCCACACAAGCGGGTCCTACCACCAGTGGGACCCACAACAAGCAGGACCCACAAATAGCGGGACCCAACGCCAGCGGGACCCATCACTAGTGGGAACCACTACCAGAAGGACACACCGCAACCACTTTCATTAACTCATTGGTTAAGCGGGTCACTCCACAACCACTATCATTAATGAGTAGTTGCGCTTTACCGACGAAAATAATATTAATCATCCTGTTACTATTCAAGCAGCCTTTACTATTCATTTATTTATACCTTTACTATTCCTATATTTTTGTAAAAGCATTTAAGAGAGTAGTTGTGAATTTAAGACTGTAGTTGAAAAAAATACTTATAAATAGAGGAAGAGAAGAAGAAGAAAAATAAAAAAAGAGAACGAGAGAGAAGAAAGAGTAAGAGAGAGAGGGAAAAAGAGAGAGAGGAGAAGGAAAAGGAAATCCACTTCATCACTACTAAGGTAAGTCTTTCATATAGATAGTTAAAGTATTTATTATGGGTAATATGGTTGGTTCTACCACCTATGCAAATATTAGGATAAAGCATGCATAAGAGGCGATAACTCGCTATAGATTATGCAAGTTTTATCATCTTATTTGAACGGTGAAATGCTAGCATAGTAACCGTAAAGTAAACTTTAATCAAAGAAAGGCGAACTGCTGAGCATAGTAGCCAAGAAATAAACTAAATCAAAGAATGGTGAACTGCTGAGCATAGTAACCTGTGGGGTCCACATGAATAGTAACATGTTGGGTCCATATGAATAGTGCATGCTGGGCCCCATGATTTTAAAAATTTAATAGAAAGAACACTGAACACAGGGAACATTATTTTGGACATAGATGGACATTACCTGGACAGAAAGGACACTGCCTTAAAACATGAATTTGATTAAATTAGAATATATTTACAGGTTATCCACTCCAAGGTGTAAGCTCAAACAAACCTGTGACCGGAAAGCTATATGTAAGGGTTTTCTTCCATTGATTCTCTTTTGCTATATGTAAGGGTTTTCTTCCATTGATTCTCTTTTGCTATATGTAAGGGTTTTCTTCCATTGATTCTCTTTTGCTATATGTAAGGATTTTCTTCCATTGATTCTCTTTTGCTAAATGTAAGGGTTTTCTTCTATTGATTCTCTTTTGCTATATGTAAGGATTTTCTTCCATTGATTCTCTTTTGCTATATGTAAGGGTTTTCTTCCATTGATTCTCTTTTGCTATAAGAGTTTCTATCCTTCTAAGATCCACAACTGATGAGAATCCAAGGGGGATCCTTTCTTTCAGACCCCATTCCTTTCAGATAAATAATTTTACTGATAAAGCTATAATTCTATTTTGTATCCTCGAAACTTGTTTCCGTGAGATATGTTTATGTTTAGAGTTTATCTTGTGATACCCTAATTCTGAATATGGACTGAGTTATGATATGATGACGGGTGGACGCGTTATAGTCCTCCATGTGCACGTGGGTAAAGACGACTCTAGAGAGTGTAAATCTAGAGGATTATGAGCCGAGGTATGGCTATGAATGGGCCGAGATATGGCTATGAATGAAAGCATCTATGCTTAATGAAGTCTATATATATAATTCTTGATATCAAGTTCTGTAAGTTTTCTCTATACGTTCGGAAAGTATGTTGTGCTTATTCTTTCTTCCCATGTTTATAATGTGAGATGTCCTATCTGCAAAATATCATGTTCTTATGAACTTGACAATTCTACATCACTTGTTGTTTATACCCTACTGGGCTATTTGAGCTCACCCCTTTTTTTTTCTTGTTTTATTGTTCCAACCCCCAGGTGAAGTATAGATGAAAGATGAGGAATGCTAGAGTTGAATCCAGAACTGTTCTAAAGGACAAATATGTTTTAAATATGTATCAACTATGTCTTGAATTAAGATGTAATAAGTTAGACCTAATTTCTGTAAACCCTCTAAACATAGTTGTTGAATTTGAGATCTTGGGAATAATGAAAGTTTTTGAGAAAGATGATGTAATATTCTTCTACGCACCGAGTTGGTATTTCAAAAAAAATCTGGGGCGTTACATTAATGGTGCCCAATTGTGCTAGGATAGCCTTCATCATCTCATTGGTGTCAAGGGTATTATGTCCATTCTCTGCCATGGGTTCAGGTGTAGGTAGAATGGGTGAAAGAGTTTCCTGAAAATTTGAAAGGGGTAACAACGGGGAAGTAAAAGAGGGTGGTGACAAAGACTATTGACTCAGCCTGGAATCATATGTCTGACAGGACCAGGTTGGTTTTGAAATGAGGGTTTTCTTAGGAGCAATGGCTGCTCAATCAAGAATCCTGTAATGGAAATATAAACACTAGATTAAAATTTGATAATCGAGATAACATATTCTGATCAAACAGTGACAAGAGAAACAGAAACACACTTTCATTAATAAAATTCAAATTGTGATTACAACGAATGAAAATACTCACAACTGGATAAGCAGACTGATAATAATGGAAAATGCAAAAATCAAGATAATAAAACATGATATGGATCCTCAAGGCTCCTCAATCCGAGCTCTCCTGCTTGCGGAATCTTCCGATATTTCTCCAAGTCGGATTTTGGATGATAAACTGAACCTCCTTTCCATATTTTTGTTTCCCCAAGCAGCCACAATGGATCGGACGAGATCAAGAGTGAGATCTTCACAAAGAGGAGGGACTATGATTCCGGGAGGACATGGAATTCCCGTAATCTGATGGAGAAATCGCATGGGTGCATAAAAAGAAGATTCCTCAGTACACATGAGGTAAACAAACGGATGTGGGTAAGTGCTAGTAAACACTTGAAAGCATGAATGACTTACCCAACGAAACTGGCTCTCATCTACATGCTGCAACCAATTGCGTCATTCATCAATGGACTGAGGTTGATTGGCTATTGGTTTCCATGTATGGAAATTCTTCAGGGTATACGAATTTTGGTTTTGTCGCTAAAGAATTTGAAGTTTTTCACCAAGCCAGACATACAACAACTTGACACACCCACAGAAATTGTCTTTGATCTCTTGGGAAGCAATAAGATCTAGTCCCAAGAAGGTCTCTGCTAACATGGTGGGGATTGGATTCCTCCCTTCGTTAATTTGGTCTACCACAGTTAACAAGGTTAACGGAGCAACACGAGGGTTTTTCCGAATGACATATCGTGCAAAGACACTAAAAATCAAAGCATTGCGTCGACAACTCTGAAAACGGGAGTTAGTAGGATCGACATTTTCGGAAAAAAGTGTAATGAGGTTTTGAACTTGCACACACGTATCCGTTAAGCATGGAAGAGCATCAACGGTTTGATTTTTGAAAAGCTTGCAAAAAAGAGAATGAGAGGAATTTATATTCGAAGATCGTATCCAAAGTCCCTCTGTTGGGAGCTCTAATAAAGCAAACCAATCCTCAAATATAAGACAAAGCTCGAAGGATCCAAATCGAAAAATGACGATTATGGTCCCAAAATCCAACGGCTGCTTGAAGAAACTTCCAATTTATATCAGATACACTCAAATGATTGAAGGTACATATGAACCGATCAGCCATACTCCTTTCTGAAGATTCTCGCGGAAGAGCCCTAATAGTCTCACTTATCTAGCCTTTCAACACATTTTTATCCATGATTTGACCTAAACACAAAGAATATGATGGGATAATTAGGGAATGGAGAATAACTTGGAATAAACAAAGAATAAGGATAAACTTAGCAATTAATCACAAGAAGGATATAATTGGCGACATCAAATGTTCCATTGATGATCAAAGATGATCAGAAACTCAGGGAAGAGACCAGGGTCATAAAATGACAAAAGTAGATCATAGACCGGATCTAAATCTGGAAGATGGACGACAAAAATGTACGATCAAGAAGATCAATAATGATAGACTATGGTCATAGAGACAGCAGACAAGATATCGACCATATCTAAGACAAAACAAACAACAATTTGAGTAATACATATACAATATGAATCTACAATAAAAGAATGGATGAATGAAGTTTGAACTTGAAGGATAATAACAGGCAAAATTTATCATCACTGAGTCAAGGAATAAACCATAACTATGAGTGTGATAAGTAGAAGCCACTAGCCAGGTTTAGATCTGAGAGATGAATATACATGACTGATTGATTCAAGCCAGAAATCGCTACTAGAAAGTAGGTCCTGATCTTATAATCAAGAGATATATGGACAAAAATCTCAATGAATAGAACAAACGATAGGCCAAGACCATGAGAGAGGCAAGCAAAAGCCACTGGTCGGGTCTAGATCTGAAAAACGGACTGATATAACTGATTTGATTAGATAAGGAAGCCTCACTAATGAGTAGGCTCTAATCTAATAATCAAAATATATACATATATATCCTAACCAGGGGCACCAGCCCTAAATATAATTCTGCAGAGTCAAGAAGCTTGACTCAAGACAGACATGTGAGTGTATTAGGACCGTGTTGTAGCCACATAAAATGAACTACAGTAATCTATAGACAGGACAAGGCTCCTAAATCTAGGCTCCACATGTGTAAGCAACACATGTTCATCCCTATATGAATGTAATACATATATAAACACATGCGACTCCTACTTGGGTTTTACTAAATTAACAAATATATCCATGTACATAATATATGTAAAATGAATGTAGAGCTCCAGACTCAATATATCGAGCACTATGCATATGATCCATACTTTAAGTGTATAACACAAGTACACCGAGTGTTATATACAGTATGCTTCATTGCTCACCGGCTGCTGTAAACACAAGTACACCAAGTGTTTACGACTGCAGTACTGGCGCATAGCTTGGAAATAGATACAACAACACCATCAGGATAATGACCTCCCATCTGGCACGCACTGTATCTATCCCGTGGAGCCAATAATAATAAAATCAATAAAAGAAAAATAAAAATAAAATGATGTATGCTGTGCAGTGTGTGAATCCCATGTTTTAAACACCTATTTGGTGCCCCTGGATTCTAAGCGATTAAATTCTCATTTCACATGATTTTAGCCCAAATTTCTTCAAAATTAGTAAAAAATGGCATTTTAACAGTTAGGCAATATCTCGAAAGATTCCCCAGCAGAGTCGCCAGCCTGTGGACCAGGATCCGAGAGAGGCGGGGGACGAGCCCCCGAGAAAGTCTCTAGATCATCCACGTGAAGGAGAGCTCTACCGAGAAACTCTCGAAAGAAGTGCCTCTCACAGCATGAGTGGCGATATAAGGTGAGATACCTCTCGATTCGGGGACTAGCCCGGATTCCAGACGTACCTTAAACAAAGAAGAGTCGTCATCCAAGGAAGTGGGCCCTGGATCCCATACTATGCTCTGTTGCAATGGATAACCAGAGATGCAAAAAGGTTCGTGCCTGGTTACGAATTTGGAAGGTCCAAAGAGCACCTCGTCCGCCCAAGTGCAAGCATTTGGTCTCTTATGCCATTTATTATTGATTTTGAAGAGTTTTGGCCAAAAGTCATGTGAAATGGGGAACATATATCTCCGAGAAGACGTCTATCTAATCATGCATGTCTCAGAGATGAAAATAATAAGCACACACGAGAGAAATAAAAGAAGTGTCACCTAAGAATAGCTAGGTTATGAGTGGCATGCCTAATTGGTGTCTAAGTTCTGGTGGAGAGACACATGCATACTACAGCTAAAGGTATAGGGTATGTACATGAAAGTAAGAAAACACAACAAAACACACATCACTTGACTTCACACACAACTTGACAAGACAAATCCTAAGACTTTAATGCAATACTTGACTCGGACCAAGATGGTCATCCATCCTAGCTGCTCTACTTATCCCGGCCTCGGGAAGAATCAGAATCAACATAGTTCGATGACCTATTCTAAACTATGATGCCTAACCATCTAGAACTGCTATCTTAAACTCGATCAACTAGACTCGACTGATATTTAAAGCTTTTTGTATGATTGCTTAAGTTCAAGTGAATTGTAATTTTTAGGACTCTCTATATGCCCTAACTAATGCAAGTTGATTAACCTTAAGCTAATGCAGGTGGACCCTACATCCTATGTGTAACTAGGCTGTGCATCCTAAAGAAAACCATGGGTTAACTATATGCTTCCTACTCTAGCAATCGGTTCGACTAAATGTCTAACCGACCAGGACTCGAGGCCTCCTAACTTTAGGGACACTCACACGATAAGATACACCATATCAACACAATCAGGACAGACTCCTAACTCTAAAACACCCCAAACATCTAGGACAGACTCCTAATTCTAGGGGAAGATCTTTTTGAAAAAATATTTTGGAGAAGTTTTGTATTTTTGAAAGGTTTGAAAAGTTTATTTTTAAAGGTTTGGCTGGACTTGGGATGTGGATCCCTAGCTGCACTACGTACCCTGTGGAAAGGGATCAAGCCAACGTAGTTCGGAATCAGAACTTCCTAGCCCTTATGATAATATGACAGACTCCTAAACTGACGGACCGACTCCTATGCTAAAGACTAACTCTCTAACTAAGGATAAAAACTCCTATGCTAAGGATAGACTCATATACGAAATGACTTACTCCTAGTGCTAATGGACTGATTCCTAAACTGGTGACCCTAAGAGGAGGGGTTATCTATACAAAGCATGTCTTCTAGAGAAAAGGAAGATAGGGAAATATGCTAATGAGACTGGGCAAGTCTCCTAAAAGAGAGGTGGGCTCCAAGTGCCCTTATCATTGCTCATGCAATGATACGAGGAGAGGCAACTAATAGACCGAGTTGATCTTCTAGTATAAGATGTTCTATTTGAGACTTAGACAATCTCCTATGGGCAGACTCACCAATGAGACAAGGCATGTCTCAAAAGGGTACAACTTTCTGCACAAGACATAGCTTGTCTTTTTAAAAGAGTTGGGCTCTAGATATCTCCTCCATCGCCTGTGCAATGATAAGGCTCCTAATGTTCAAGGGTATACATCTAAAAAGACTGGGCAAGTCTTCTAAATGAGAGGGGAATGCTATCGAAACTAGGTAAGTCCCCTAAGGATGGACTTGGGCTATTGCCTTCATTGCCCTTGCAATGAATGGATTACCTAAAGTGTAAGGGCACCTAAAAGATCGAGAACTCTCTACCTAAAAAAGAGGGAAGAAGAGAAAATAGGGTACTACCATGACTTGTTATAATATGGGGTAATCTAAACCCACAAATCGTTTAGCAAGAACACAGGAATTGTAGCCACACACATCCTCTTATGGATTTAACAAATAGCAAATGATCTATTCTTCAAAAAAAAAAAAACATATGTCGTCAAACCAATGAGAATATAATATCTCAAATGTCAGGAATCCTGATGGAAGAATACTACACTATGCACACCAACTGCCACTCAAGGTTGCATAAATGAAACACAAAATCACAAGTCAAATATAAGAACAAATGTAAGAATTTCTAGAGACAACAAGTATGACAAATGTAGCTTAAACAAAACGAAAATAGAAAGAATGACACATAGAGGTTATAGAGTTACACTAGAAACTTTGGGTCTAATCCTGTACCAACCATGACTCCAGATAAGCATAATATGAACGACAATTGACAGAAGTAATGAGGTGAGAGTTGATAAATATGATAGATACATTGCCTCACCAAATCAATGCAAATCAAGATACAAAACTGAATTATTTATTGTGCTGTCCAATTATACCCTTAAAAGCTTAATACCATAATGGAATTAGAATCCGTAGACTAGAGAGTTTTCTCCTTTGGAATTGCTTAACAAACAACACCCTGTCATCTTTATCACATGATTATTCCTGTATCTCGGATTTATATCCGTTCTGCTGGCTGTCAGATTGAGGCCTACTTTCTACTGAGGTTTTCTGGTCTATTATCACCGATTAGAGTTTGTTCACTACTTCAGTCTTGGATCCGACTGATGGTTCTTGTTCACCACCTTTTGTGACCATGGTCCATTTCTTGATTCCTTGTCATCCGCTTCATTTAAATCTGTAAACCTAATCGCTCCTTGTGATAGCTGTTAGACCAGGACTTATCCATCAGTAAAGTTTTCGGGTCTAACTATTAGCTATATTCTTTCACCCTCCAGTCCTCTAACTAGGTCGGTAATTTTCCTCGGTCATTATTAATCATGGTCTACGTTCTGCTTCTTTAGTGTACAGTTGTGTTGTTCCTTTGTGCATGTTTTATTTGCTGAGTCAGCTCACAGTTTTTGCCATCATTTTGTACCTATCCTATTGGATGAATCGACTGTTTAGATTAGGACCCATTCCCAGTGGGTATTCCTGGTCTAATTCATTCTATTTACATTCTTTCGATATGGTTGGTGGCATTTCTATTGCCATTATTGTGGCCATAACCTGTCTTTTCATTCTCGGATTGTACAGATTCCTTGTGTATATATGATTCTGTCGGTTGATTAGATTATGATCCATTTCTAGTGGGATATCCTTGGTTTAGTCAATCACATTTCACATTCTTTCAGGTTTACCTGATTGGTGGCCTGTACCTTTCGTTCTCAGGGCCACGGTATATATTACCCTCCGATTGTGTACCCATTCTATTGTAGTGTCATATCCATATTGTGTATATTACCCATTAGGTTAGATCCTGGCTTGTCTGTTTGCTTTGTCTTAGATCTGGTCGATGGCTTACTCGCTGTCTTTATGGCCATGGTCTATAATTACCGATCTCCTTGATCATACAGTTATTGGTATCCATCGTCAGATTTAGATCCGGTCTATGACCTACTATTTTCATTTTGTGGCCATGGTCTACTTCTCTGATCTACTGATCATCTTTGATCATTGATGAAAATCCAGGGTCATTAATCGTATCATTTTCATATAATTGATTGCTAAGTTATCCTTGTCATTTGTCTATGCCAAGTTATCTCTGTTCCCTCATGATCTTTGTCTTATCTGAATGTTAGGTCTGATCATGGCGAACAATTTGTTAGACAAATGGATAGCTGAGACTATTAAATCTTTTCCGCTAAGGTGTGAAGAAAGGTGTAAGGTTGAGCATTTCATCAGTTCGTTTACCCATCAGAATAGTCGCGGTATAAATTGGAAGTTGATATGAAATGCTCTTGCAAGATGTTGAAAATATTGAAATACATGCTATTCAGATTTGTATTTGCGCTTTTTCGTTAAATTTCGGTTAGAATTTGTAAAAGTTATACAATTAAAAGTTGTAGACCTTTTCAAGACCTTCGATTTGACACATTTTAAGCTAAAATCGAGTAAGAAATGAAAAGGTTATGGGGATTTTACAATTTCATCTATTTTCAATGGCTCAAATGAGAAATCTCCTTGATTTTTCTCATTTCTATCATCTTAAGCTTGGAATTTGAGCCTAATATTCATTAATTCAAGTCTAGAAACATATGTAATGCAAATGTTTAGAGCTAGGCTTCTTAGATGTAGATTTTGGCTTTAAAATTTTTTGAAAAACCTCAAAATTACATGCTGTCCAGATTTATTGTCATTTTCATAATTTTTGGTTAAATATAAAAAGAATGGACCACATAGCCATTCTGAGATCTTCAATTTAGCATATTATGGCCCTAATTTGGCCAAAGGATGAGAGAGTTCTGCTCATTTTAAGTTTCAGCCATTCAATTTAAAAATTTATCGCGTCAAGTAACTTCTGGGCTGCTTCTGGGCGAATTCGGCCGGAGCCATAGAAGACAAAGTTGTTCTTCATGAGATTTCCTAAAACTTTGTCAATATGTGCATTTTTTCAGAAATAATGTCTGGTGTGTCAAAAATCACTTTCAAAATTTCTGTTTCTGGTAAAACTGTGTTTGCTGTAACAACAGAATGTCAGCCATTTTTTGGGTACTCCCGGCAAGATTTGGCCGGATTCGAAGAATAAAAAGTTGTTCCTTGGATGATTTTCTAAAATTTTGTCTTTGAGCAAATGTTTTCAAAAATGATGTTTTGAGTGTCAAAACTGAACATAAACTCAGCTAAAACACTAATGTCCTTTTTAATGGAGATGAGCCGGAAATCACCATTTTTCGGCCACTTCCGGCTCGAACAAGACGAAGTTGTTAACTGAGAATGTCACTCATGCTGAGATCTACAATTTTGATTAGTAGGGTTTTTTATGGTTTTGATGTTTGAGGGGTCCGAAATTTAATTCAAAGTTGCATTTTTCACACTATATTACATAACTATGCAATTTCTTGAAAATCATGGACAACATGAGCTCTAATCATTTTTAATGGTTTTTTTTTATGTTTTGAGCTTAGTAGCAAGTCATGAATAATCTTTTGGATGTTTTTCACGATTTACTTGTCATTTTTGGGATATTTTTGTGAAAATTGCATATTTAGTTGTGATTTTGCCTTTTATTGCTTTTCAAGGCTATTTTGGGCTTAAATCATTTTTAATGGTTATAGTTGGATATGATGAACATGCTAACAAGTTTTAAATCATATATTGAGTAATTTACATGAATTGTTTGGCATTTTTTACCCTTTTTAGAAAAAATTGCATGTTTGGTGAAATTTTTTGCCTTTTCTTCCTTCTTAAGGTTGTTTTGAGCTTAGATTAATTCAAATAGATGCTTTTTAATATGCTGAGCATGCTAGCAGATATAAATCATATATAGAGTAATTCTAATGATTTATTTTGAATTTTTGTGCATTTTTAACGAAATTGGCATGTTGTGTTGCGTGCTTTCAATACATTTTCAATACTAAGTGATTGAAATCAATAATATATGCAAACAAACGATTTAATCATGATCAAACCTGAATAAAACATGCTGAAAATATCTAAAAGAAGCTGAAATTAAGCATTAAAAGATGCTAGGACTTTTCTAGAGACGCACCACGAACAAGCTTGCTCCATTCTTCCGGTTCTTAAACTAAATGACAACTTAGCATATGAAACTCATAGGTTCACTTCTAAAACATGTTAAACCTTTCAAATCTGGTGAGTTTCATTCTTAGAGACATGCCATGTCTCATTCCGTCTTTAAGATCCATTGCTTACATCTCTTGCATCTCGGTTGCATTATTGCCTATTTATTACGTCTTTTGCACACATCATCCATTGATTGCCTCACATCTTTCACTCACTTCTTGATTACATCTAATGGGACACCCACTGCCTTAAGCTCATCCTATCTCATCAATTCCTAGAATTCTTTTCTAGCTTAGTTTGTCATTTCTCCGTGAGGGAGCCTACATGTGTTTCACATGTTTGGTGAGTCTTCCAATTTCATGGCAAATGACATGTACTCACACGTTTGCTTTGATTCCACCCTTAGGGGGTATGGTTATCCTTCATTTTGATCATGTTCTCTTGAGTCTCCTCCCCTCCGTGAGGGAACCGATCATGTCAAGGGCAATGAAGGTGTCAACCCAAGCCCATCCTTAGGGGACATGTTCAGTCTAAGTAGCACTCCCTTCTTTATTTAGTAAACTAACTCAGTCTTTTAGATACTTATAGATATTAGAGTCATTTCTCATTATAAGGGCAATAAAAGAGTCATCTAGAGCCCTCCATTTAGGAGACCATTGTGGTCTCATTCGAGAGTTACACTAGGAGACTGCTCGAGTCTCACATGTAGCTACACCCCCAATTAGTTTAAGACTAACTTAGTCTGTTAGTTGTCTATTCCTATTTATCATTGTAAGGGCAATGATAGGGATACTTGGAGCCCACCTTTGTGTCTAGGAGACTTGCTCAGTCTCACTAGTACCCTTGTATATTTTCTTCCAGTAGAGAGTCTTTGACTTTTTGCCCCTCATTTTCTTTAGTAGCGTTATTAGCAAGTCTTTGACTTATTTGCCCTCACCTTGGTAGCGTTATTAGAGAGTCTTTGACTTATTTGCCCTCTCCTTGGTGTTGTTAGCTAGGAGTTTCTCTTTTAGAGTTGTCACTACTCCCCTTGGTTAAAGACTAGCTCAGTCTTATTAGAGCTTACCTACTTGGGATCTTAGATCATTTTCATGTTCCTGGGATACTAGTTTGTTTGTTTAGGGATTTTTCCTTTTAGCCCTCGGGGCGGGTTTGGCCCTAGTGTGCTGCTTTGTTTGTTCCCTTTGTCCCTTGACCAAAAGGGTGAACATTTTAAAACTCAAAAACATTACAAATTTGAAACTTAAAAATATTCAGAAATTTTAAAATCTAAAAAAATATTTGAAATCTTGAAACTCAAAAACAGTGAAAACTGAAAATTTAAAAACATTGAGACATCTTAAAGTTTCTAAATCATAAAAATCTGAAAGTAAAAAGTTTTAGGAGAGTAGATAGGAAAGTTTTTTTCCGAACTACATTGGCTTGATCCTCTCCCACGAGGTACGTAGGCAACTTGGGATCTTTATCCCAAGTCCAGTCAAACCTTCAAAAATAAATCATTGAAACATTTTAAAAACACACAAAAAGCTTTTGAAGCTTCTAAATAAACTTGTTTTCGAAAAGATCTTCCTCTAGAGTTAGGATTTTGTCCTAGATGTGTTGAGTGTTTTGGGTTTGTGTTAGAATTAGGAGTTTGTCCTAGCTAGGAGTCTGTTACGCCTTTGTCCGGTCAGTTGGTGTGAAACTCGATCCCGAGGAAGGCAGGGGACGGATCCCCCTCACATCCTTTAGATCTCCACACGTGAAGGAGGGCTCTACCATGGAACTCTTGAAAGAATGCCCCTCACAGTATGAGTGACGATGTAAAATGAGATACCTCTTGATCCGAAGACAAAAGCCTTGAAACCAAGAAGTACCTAAAATAACTCAGAGTCGCCATCATGGGAAGTCGGCCCTAGAACCCATACAATACTCTATCGCAACGGATAACCAGAGATACAAAAGGCCTGTGCCTGGTGACGAATGAGGAAGGTCCAAAGAGCACCCCATCCGCCCGAGTGTAAGCACTCGGTCTCTTATGCCATTCTCATTAACTTTGAAGAATTTTAGGCGAAAATCAAATGAAATGGGAACAGATATCCCCGAGAAGACGTCTACCTAAACATGCATGTCCCGGGGAGGAAATAATAAATACACACAAATTAAATGAAAGAAGTGTCACCTAAGCATAGTTAGGTTATGAGTGTCATGCCTCATTGGTGTCTAAGTTCTTGTGGACAAACACATGCATACTACATCTAAAGGTATAAGGTATGTACAGGAAAATAAGAAAACACACACCACGACTCGACACCACACTTGATACAACAAATGTGAAATTTGACTCGGACCAAGATGGCATCCCGACTGCTCTACGTATCCCGGCCCCGGGAAGAATAAGAGTCAACGTAGTTCGGTGGCCTTTGTGGAGAGAGAGAGAGAGAGAGAGAGAGAGAGAGAGAGAGTTCAGTGAAATAACTATCTCAGCATAAGGTGCAATAATAGAGCGCGCCAAGACTTATAATTGAAAGCTTAGCGTGGTGGAAAGCTTATAATTCACTCAACTTTGTTGGTTTCACATTCATGCGGATATGCATGTAAAAAGCAAGGTTGAAGGTCTAAAATTGACGGCCGCCTCATGTGGGTATTTCGTGGCACAAGTGCAATTGATCCATATGGAAATGATGATGATGTCCTGGGAGACAGAGGATGAAGGTTGGGACCTATCAAAGTTGATTGAGAGAGAGAGAGAGGACAACTTTGAGGAAGTTTCAAAAACTAATACAAATCAACATAGTCTAATGCAGGTGGGCCCTACATCCTATGTGTAATTAGACTGTATGTCCTAAGGAAAACAATGGGCTAACTAAGTGCATTCTAATCTAGCCATCGGCTCGACTAAGTGTCTAATCGACCACGACTCGAGGCCTCCTAACTCTAGGGACACTCACACGAAACACGCAAAGCATCAACATAACCAGGACATACTCCTAACTTTAAGACACCCCAAACATCTAGGACATACTCCTAAATATAGGGGAAGATCTTTTCGAAAACTGGGTATAAAAGATTTGTTTGAAGAATTGTTGCATTTTGAAAAGATTTGAATGATTTATTTTTGAAGGTTTGAACATATTTATTTTGAGAGGTTTGAAAGATTTTTTAGAAAAGTTTGACTAGACTTGGGATGTCAGTCCCAAGCTGCCTACGTACCCTATGGAAGGGGATCAAGCCAACGTAGTTCGAAACACCTTTTCGAAAAATATTTTTAGTATTTTTTAAGTTTTTTGTATTGATTTCGGATGTTTGTTATTTGATTTTTACGTGTTTTTGTTTATCCGTTTTGATTGAAAAAATGGGGGTTTTGGCTCAGGAGGTCACCGTCCGTCGTCGCTAAACCCGACAAAGTGTTCCCAAAATCGATGGAATTCCGAAGTCGAAGAGGACCTCGAGGAACATGCAAAGACTGACTCGAAAAGAGAAGAGAACCCGAACCCTGAAAGAAGTAATAAACCTAAAGAGGAGTAAACTCTTAAGCCCCGTAAGAAATGGTGAATAGAAGAAGAAGGAAACCCCTCAAGCCCCATAAGAAGTGGTAATTTCGAAGTAATAGGGACCATTAAGTCTCATAAGAAATCCTAGATAGGGAGAAGAGACATGAAGGGCAAGGGATTTGCTGCTGACTTGTTCCACATGAAACAAAGTCAACCAAGCCTATGACAGAAAAATGTACCACAATGATTAACTTGTTCTACAAGGAATGGAGCCAATTAAGCCCCAAATGCACAATCATGTACAACAAGTAAATTTTTTAAACTTTAGGCATTTCGACAAGGCTCTTACCATATGCACTACATCTCAACGGTTGCATTATATTTATCCAAAGATTAATCAAAGTTTTCATTTTTCTCAAATGGCTATCACTGATTCATTCAACTGAATGAGAGAAAGATAAATGAGATTACAGTGCAATCAATGTCTAGATAAAGAAGTCATTCGACTGATCCAGAACAATTTTAATAAACGAAGATCATGATAGGTGAATAGCAATATGAACACAAGTTTTCATGAGAAAAAGAGAAAATGACAGACTTGAGAATAAATGAGCAACGAGGGGATCCAAGCTAAATTCATTCTCTTATCAAAATTTAGTGATGATTTCCTTAGTGACTTAAGGTAATAAGAGAGCCATGGGTTGATTTTAGCAAACATACCAGAACCATTTCAACTCGTATCATCAGATGAACTCAAGATTGGGAATTAGGCCCTAAAAAGAATCAGATTTTGAAATAACTTCTCTATGTGTTCAGAAATTCAGCAATTCTATGATCCAAACTCACCTAAAGGATTCAAAACTAAGAATGAACACGCACGGCACAAAAGCAAGTAGACAGTCATAATCATAAAACTCTGAAAGTGTAACCTCAAAGACCTTACAATCCACTCGGGCTGAGCTTCAACATGAGTATAATCGCAAAGCAAAAATAGTATTGTTTATCATTGCAAACTTTCAACAAATCTCATGACCAGCGTAAAAGAACCAAAACCGGCACCATGTTAGAACAGATAACAATAGGATAATATCGCTAGCTGAACCCATGTACAAAAAGTGAAAATCTCAATCACATTATAAATGCCCAAACACTCTTGAATTCATATATACCATAGAGAGATATGCTAGAAAATATGAAAAATGAAGTCTCAGTTGGTTTGTAGATAACTAATTCCCCAAAATCTATCATAGAATTATCATTTCCCCATCAAGCACAAATCAAGGAAAATATAAATCTTAAAGCTATTAAAAATCCTGACAACAACCCTCTACTTAAGTAGCAACTTTTCACTCTTGGAAGGACCATAAATCGGAAGGACTGTATCATTACAAAATAATAAATGGAAGTTTTAAACACCAAATGAAATTTGCTTTTCTCTGATCCTTATTTTTCTTATAGAAAATCCACTGATAAGATATAGGAAGATTAAATCATACAAGACAAAGAATGAACATCACACAATCATAATCAAAACATGAAGTTCAGATTGTAGTGTTGAGGAGAAATAACAAGGGCTTTACCTTCTTCTTCGACAAGGTTCAATAGAGATAATCGATTTGTGTTTGCCAGAGGAAATGGTGCTCGCCAAAAATGATGGAGGGAAGCTGATGGTGGAGCTCGGACCGATCATAGTGGATTGGAGATAGAAATCAAAGAGGGTTAGTGAATTCCGGTGGGTATAATGAGATAGGTTTGCTGAAATGAATGAGGTTACAGATGGGGGAAAAATGGCATTCAGATCTGGATGGAAGTGATGATTGGAATCCATGGTGGTGGTGGTCGGATTCCGGTGGATAGGGACAAGCAAGGCCTGAGAAAAGGGTTTTAATGGGTGTGGATTTGGTAGGAGGGGTAGGGATGGATTTCAATGGCTGCAAAATGGGAGAGTATCAAAATGGGATTTAATGGTGGCTAGCAATAAAATGAAACAGATTGCAGAGGAGATGAAGATGGTGGTGGTGGAATGAATATGGGTTTAATGGCGGCAAGATCTAGATGAGGTTGATGTAGTGGAGGCAAATGGGGTGAATTTGGTGGCTATGACAAGCTAAATAGTGGTAGAGGAGGTGGTGGCTTGAAGGGATGGTGGTGGCTGGGAGCTTGACCAGAATCCATGGTGGAAATGTCAAGGGTTTGTGAAAAAAATGTAGTGTAAAAGGTGAAGATGCAGAGGTAGAAGATGGTGGTGAAATTGATGGAGAAAAATGATTGAGGCCGACGGTAACGGGTTGGCCGGAGATAGTGATTCAGTCCCCACTTCTCTCCCTTCCTCCCTCAGCCGTCTCTCTCTACTTCTCCTCTTTAGAGTGATGAAACCCCCTTTTTTTTTCTCTGTTCGGAGCAGCCAAATGAATAAAACCCCCTCTAAGCCCTAGTTCAATCGGTCTTAAGGGAAATGACATATTTTGGCCCCCATTTTCCATGGACAGCCCTCTCAAGGTATATGTATGATTACTCTTTTATACTACAAAAGGGTGGCTGGGTTGAAAATGGGGTATAGACCCAAAAAAAATGATAGATCACACCCGTTTCCTCTCTTGGAACAACCCCCCTCATAGTGTATTTAGGGCTGCTCTTTTAGTGGAGGTGTGGTTTGGGCAATAAAAAGGGAAATTAAAGTAAAGGATAAACTTGTACCCCTCCTTCCTTCCTTGGACAGCCCCTAAGTGTATTTTGTGACTACTCTTTGATAAAAAAGGGGGTCTTGGCTAGGGAATATACTCTATTCTCCTTTGGAAATGATATCAGCACAACCATTATTTGATAATTGCACCAACTCATCTGTCTTTACTTCTTTAATTAGCTTGCAAGAGCTACTTTGGGAAATGTGATAACCCTTTAATAGCTCTGTAAATATTAAAACTATGTGAGATAGTGTAAATATCAAAATATGGTGTGCGGAGAATCGTTAAGACTCTGGGGGACTCAAATAGAATGCTAATACCAAAACTCAGGGGTATTTTGGTAGGCTTCTGTTTTTTTTTTTTCTTAAAAATGAGGGAAGAGACCGGGACAACTAGATGAAAGGACCTAATGGGGTTTGGGGGATCATCCGGGTTTCAAAAGACTTAAAAAAAATGATCTACAAAATGGTACTTTCGGGTTCTTTTGCATTTTACGGCTCAATACTTCAGAAATTTTGGGCTTGAGTTTCAGAATTTCGGAATTCGGATTTGATAGTTTATTTGACTTCGGGAATTCAATCGATTTCAGGAATTTATTTTATTTTGGGATTTTGGGGGTCCGGTCAAAATGGGGTGTCTACAGTTGGCGATACTCTTCGCCGACTGATGACTAGAATAGGGTGCGTTAGATAGCCATTGTTTTTTCTAGGACATAGAGCCTAGTTACACATAGGATGTAGGGCCCACCTGCATTAGCTTATGGCTAAACTTGCATCTAGTTAGGACATATAGGGAGTCTCAAAAGCTACAATTCACATGAACTTAAATAATCACTAAATAAGCTTTAATAACAAGTCAAGTCTAGTTGATCGAGTATAAGATAGAAGTCCTAGATGTGTTAAGCATCATAGTTTAGAATAAGCGCGTAAGAACTACGTGGCCTTGATTCCTATAGAGGCGGGGATACGTAGGCGGCTTGGATGGATGTTAGGTTGTCCAAGATTCGAGCCCGAAAAGTATTTAAAGTTTAGGGTTTGTTTCTAGTATTTTGGGATTTGAGTCTGTTATTCTGTACCATTTCTTGCATAGGATCATGCTAGTGTGCTTTCATTCTTTGATTTGATTGATGGTGATTTTTCCTTCACATGTTTTAGTTATAGTCTTTACTTGTTCATCGTATACTTGCTTAGATGTAGCTTCACCATGTTTAGTTGTAGCTCTTATAGTTTTTTATAGTTTTTCTTATTGCTTATACTCATGTTTAGTTATAGCCTTTTACCACTTTCTTTATTATTATTCACATGCTAGATGTAGCTCTTTACTGCTTTACTATTCATCATATCTTATATGACCTGCTTAGCTGTAGCTACGCATTCGCATGTTTATCGCTTTCTAGATGTGTTGAGTTAGAGCTAGATGTGTTGTGTTAGAACTTGGATGTTTATTTTTCTTTATCCCTGACTCATGTATGCTTAGGTAGGTATTTTCTCGGGGATGTTTGTTCCCATTTCACATGATTTTTGCCCAAAACTCTTCAAAGTTAATAAAAAATGGCATAAGAGACCGAGTGCGCTTGGGTGAGTTGGATGCCTAATACCTTCCCAACTCATAATCAGGCACGAACCCTTTCTTCTTTGGTTATCCGTTACAAACAGAGCATTTATTTTTTGTTCCATGGCATATCCATGGATGGCGACTCTTTGTCATTTTAGGTATGTCTTAGTTTCAAGCCTTAGCTCCGGATTAAGAGGTATCTCTTTTATCACCATAGGGCATTTCGTTTCGAGAGTTCCCTTTTCATGTGGAGATCTAAAAGGACCGACTCTCCTTTTCATGTGGAGATCTAAAAGGACCCGTCCCTCGCCGCCTCCTCAGGATCAGGGTCCGCAGGCTACAAGCGAGAAAGTTTCTTCATAATCAATTCCAACATTCTTACTATATCCATTCGCCACTAGCCTAGTTTTGAATTCTTTTACCTTCCATCACGTCACCCACTTCTCTTATAGATTAACTTGCATCTAATTTTATTAATCTCATCGGGTAGATCCACAAGATTCGAAGTTTAGTTGAATACATCGAGCCAATCTCTTATCGTGTGGTGTCAAGTGATTTACTTGTATCAATCTCAGACACTGCGTCCTTGTACGTACTTGAATAATTCTCATACTCTATAAAATTCATAGACTAAACATCTTCTAAGAAGGCTAACCTCTGAAGAGCTCTAATGATCCTAGTACTACAACGAATAGAAGGAGTACTAGTAGTTTCGAAGGTTACATGTTTTTGCCTATCATTGGTCATGTGCGCTTCTCCTATTGAATCATTGGATTGCTCTTCAAGAGCACTTCTATCTCTATTACCATGTTTAAGGGTGTAATCCTCTTCCAACAACATGGCATTCCTACTAATGAAACATTATTGTTCTCCGAGGAGATAAACATAATTTCTCAATGTTTATTTAGAATATCCAATAAAGAAGAATTTCTCAATCCGTGTTTCTAGCTTATATGTGCTTACCTTTTTTAACATTAATAGTGTAGGAAACAAGGATCAAAGCATAAAGCTTTGATACCACTTGTTGAAACAAATATACAAGCAACAAGGGCAACAAGTCTCGCCTTGAACCTTTCTATCAATCCATCTGCTTTGGAAGACTTGCTCTATTCATGAGACTTCTATTTGCCAATTGAGGGGGTATAGAAGAAGCCAAAATCCATAACCATTGTGACTAAAAGAAATTGGATCAGAAAGCCAACTCGGGTCGGGTTGAGGCCAACCCTAACCCAACCCGAGATAGCATTCCCTCAACCCTAACCCAACCTGAGCCTCAGGTTGAGGATTGTCAACCCTAACCCAACCCACCTCCAAATCGGGTTGGGTTGGGATCGGGTTCGTCTATGGCTAGACAGAAAAATACAAGAATGAAAAACATAATCCTGAGAAAATAATGATAAAATTAGAGGTCGGAGGTTGGGTTCAGGTCAGGTTGGGTTTCCAAGTTCTCAACCCTAACCCAACCTGAATTTAAATCGGGTTGACTTTTCCCAACCCAACCCAAAATTGGGTTGAACCCGTCGGGCTTGGGTTGAGCCCAACCCAAGTTGCACCTCTAATCCGACAATATGGTTGGGATTATGTTTGTTACGCCATATAGCAGCAAAAACCAATGCAGGTTCATTATGGAAGAAGCCGCAAGATTTGTATGAGAGAAAGATGGCTGGTAATAAGGTGTCCTTGATTCAAAGGATCGTAAACTTGAAGTTTAAGGACAACGGGTCAGTTGTAGAGCACCTAAATGAGATGCAAAGCATGGTAAATCAGTTGGAAGGTATGAAGATGGTGCTTGAATATGAGCTACAAGCATTGTTATTGCTAAGCTCTATGCTTGATAGTTGGGAGACCCTAGTTGTATCCCTTACCAACTCAGCGCATTATGGTATCGTTACCATGAGCCAAGTTACAAGCAATTTGTTGAATAAAGAAGTTACAAGAAAGTCTTCAGACTCCTCACACTCCCAAGCTTTAGTCGCTAAAGAAGGGGGGAGGGGGTCAAAGAACAAAGAAAATCATAGACATAGCAAATTTAGAGGAAGATCCAAGTTAAAAGTGGATTGACTTGTTTTCATTGCAAGAAGCTTGGACACATGAAGAGGGATTGCCACAAGTTTAAAAGTGAGCAATAATAGAAAGGAAAATAATCAAGGAAGTAGAGACTTAAGAAACTACCACAGTAGTATCGAGTGAAGTTGTGATCTTCTTGATATGTGGTGAAGGCTGCATTTATACAATGTCTGATGGGTCGAATTAGATGATCGACTCAGGAGCCTCCTTCCATGCCACCTCTCATAAGGATTTCTTTGTCACATACAAGTCCGGAGAATTTAGTTCGGTAAGATGAGAGATGTTGGCGTATCAAAGATTGTTCGCACTAGTACGTTTGTATTACCACCAATGTTGGTTGCAAGTTGATACACAAAGATTGTAAGAGACCCTTGTTGGTCTGTTTCTTATAAGTTTATGCAGACCCAATCAGACAACCCATCTCAACTCAAAATCATAATCACATAGATGAAAAGCAGTCAACTTCATTATATTTCTTTTCGAACCATCCTTAATCACTCACAGAGGAAAGGAAATGGAAGCTTTACATTCACAAGCTTCATAAATAACAGGAATAAGACTGGTTGTTGCAACATGGACAACACCTAACTGAGATGAACACCCTTGGAATGTTGATGGAAGGATGATTCAAAAACTTCACTATGGTTGGTGAGCAATGGAAGATGGGCAAGGTAAAAATGCTCACTACATTTGTATGCAAGGAGAAGATGCACTATCCTCTTCTCGGATGGCTTTACTAGCCCAAGATACTCACACGAACAAACTTCATCGAAACTCAGAATGACATAAAAATATAACTTCTTTCCCACTTATCCCCTTCTTATAAAATGATTGCAAGATGCCCTCCCAAAGCCCATGTGAGTGTCCATATCATTTCAGCCCCTTCATGAGAATATCATTTCAGCACCTTCATGAGAATGGCTAAAGGGGCCTTCCTTGAACGAGTGCTTCTTGACTCAAATCAACAAAACCTTCCCACCCACCCATGCATGGGGTGCCAATATCATTCCAATGCACAAATAAAATGACAAAAAGAGCTCTTTGCATGAACAACCTCCCTTGGCCCCACGCCTAAGAGTGATACTCCCACTTTATTGGCCCCAAAAATGAGCTATTTCCACACAAGACGGCCCCACAGATGATGCCCAAACACACAAAAAGGGGCCCCCACACAAAGACAGTACATGGATTGCCCTCACATTAACACCGTACAGTGCGCCCTCTTGTGAATGACAAAACGAGTGGACCATGGACAACGAACCTCGATCAATGTTCCTAAAAAGTAACATTACAAATCCCCCTTCTAGAATTGCTTGCCCCCAAGCAATTGCAAGAGGAATGGTACTAATAAGTCGTTGTATCGTCCTCAATCGAAAGGGAATCTGGGCGGTAAGTTGGGGTCATGCGCTTGATGACGTCCATGAGCATTGAGCAAATACCAACGACAACATTGTTGATTAATGTTGGTGTTCCAAGGGTCCCATGCTCGTTCCTCGAAATTGAGAATTAACAGAGCTTGTAGCACCCTTTATAATGTTGGATGCCAATAAATTTTGACCTGTGCCAACAATGGGATGGGAAACCTCTCTGTCTTGTGAAAATGAATAAAATGATGTCCAGTTCTCTAACAGGGCTGTGAAGAACCGAACTAATTCAATTGAAAACATCTCTGTTTCGAATAGTTGATTCAACACAAGAAGACAAATGTTACAACGATGCATAGTTCTCTTCTCTGATGATTGCTCTATGACGATCCTCTATGTGGTGCTCTGATGCAATGTATGAATGCTCAGATGTATGCCGATGATGATCAATGTTAAATGCAAAGGAAGAGGGTGAGGAAAGAGCTCGGAGACAATTCCAATAATCACTCAAATGGGGTACAGTGGCAGAGGGACTACTCCTCCCAATAGGGGGCTTTCAGTTGTGTGTTTTCCAAATGTAACATTTCACAAATAAAGGGATTAGCTCATATACTCCCTTACCCATAACCTTTCCAATCCAATGGCCAATAACACACCAATATGGTTTTACAAAAGTCCCACAGATTTGGTTCTTTTAATCTCTTGTTTTTGAAATAATTTGAAATCCCAAAGTTTTGTGAGAACTTTTTAGAAAATCAAATTAATATCCTCATTAGAACCAAATCTGATAAGGATTGTCGAGTCGCCACCTAGGGTTGGGCCTAATTGACTATGTAAAAGCTTTAGATCTAACTAAAGCACTAGGTTGTGCTAGGTAGTGGAAGGTGTTAGGCATCACTCACGCCCAGGGAACCCTGCTCTTATGAATCAAATCTACAAATTTTGAAAGAATCTGCTGAAATTTTCCTCTGTTCTGAAATTTCGTACAGGATCATTTCTATTCTGTAATTTCATACAGAATAGAACATCATTTCGTACAAAATTTCGTGCGATTTTGAATTTGAAATATTTCCTGGAAAATTGAATTTTTTAACGGAAATTGATGAATTTTTCATACTAAATTACAAATCCTGAGAATTTTTATATATTTATCTGGGAATTCCAGATACGTTATCTCTTATGATTATTAGGGACTACTAAAACCTAAATTCTACCAGATTACCTACCGGAACTCTTTAAATTTCAAATTACATTGAGTATCCTTTGAGGAACTTGGGAATTATAAAAAGTTTTCTATAACTGTCAAGATGCACCTCTAGATCTCATGGTAATTTGAATTTCAAACTAGAATCTAGCTAAAATATGAAAATATTAAGCTATATCTACTAGATTTGAGAGAAAATCTTGAGAATTAGGGCTAGAAACCCTTAATTCACTAGGTTCTCTCTATATCTAGTTTAACTCAAAACATGTATTGAAAATAAACCAAAATCAATTTAAAAACCAGTTTTGAATAGAACTCAATGAATTGGTGATGTGCTCTGGCGAGAATTCCGGCGAACTTTTGGTGGCGCTCTAATTCCTCAATTTATCTTCACGGCCAATTCGACGAAGAATTCGAATGAGGGGATCGGACAAGGCCTTTAGAACCTTGATCTCCCTCTTAAATCTCTCCGGCGGATTTTTCGATTGGATTCCGATCGGCTCTGGTGAGAGTTCTTTTTCTTTTTCTCACAAAAGGAACGAATTTCCCAAATTTAGGAGGAAAATTGAATTGAAAATCCCAAAAAAATCTAAAAGTACTTTTTCCAAAAGTCCTTGAATGAATAGAGCTAAGGCCTATTTATAGGCACAAATGAGGGGGCAAATCCCGCGCAAATTTCAAAAAGTGGTTACAGATCTGGTTTTCGCACGATTGGGATTTCATATAGATATTTCGTACACTTTGAGGGTGTATGAATACAAATTTCGTACAAACTGAATTCCATCAAACTTATAGAATTTCATACATTTTAGATATGTACAAAATTATTTTCGTACACAATTGTACGAAAATTACATCAAATGTTGACTGGGCTCAGAAATTGGCTAGCTTTCTACTGTTTTGCTAGTTTTTGGTCTCAATCTCAGGGATCTCAGTAGGGCTGGCAACGAGGCAGGTCAGGTCCGGATGTTGCATCCCTCGTCCCCCTCCCCTCTGTGAGGAAGTTTTCCAGTTCCCACCCCTCCCAGCTACGGGGATGGCATGGAATTCCCGTCCTCTCCCTGCGGGGAATATCTAATCCCCTTCCCCTCCCCATCCCCGCCCCATCCCCGCCCTAAAATTGATGTTGGCACTCCCATGTTTTGATATTTTCAGCTAACTCGTCTTTTCTTTTAATTTTTGAACAGTGTCAATGTTAATACTACTATACGAAGAAAAGACAAGCTATATTTGTGCACTTATCAAAATATGGTAGTGCTAGTATCACTAGCCTATAAAAAATATATTCCTGGTTCTAAAAACAAATAGTAAAACACTTGAAAATAATAATAAAATAAATTAATGATTGGATATTGAACGGGACGGGGCAGGGCCAAATCTATCCCCATCCCCTCCCCTCCCCGTCCCAGCTGTGAGGAGTTTTTTAAATCCCCGTCCCCGCTCAAATCAGGGAATCCCAACCCCGGACCGAATCCCCATTTTCAAAGGTGAAATTGCCAGCCCTAGATCTCAGGTGTGCAAGCTCAGGACTATAATTACAAACTGGTTTGGGTCAAATTTGTGCTGAGTTTGGATGATATTTGGGATCAAGCAAAGGTTTTGAGCTGGGAATTCTCCCACTCTTTGTGCCTACAATAGAATTCTCCCACTCTTTGTGTCTACAATAGATAATAATTCTACCATACTGTGAATGCCAAAACTTTCTGGTTCTCATGCTGGAGATACAATATCACAAGGATAAGCATTACTTCCCCAAACATGGATTCATCATTGGAATCATCATCGTGCCAAACTATCGTCAGTCCAATCTTGGAAAAATGGGGTGTCTACAGAGCTCCTCTGGAGGTCACATCTACAGGTGACCCTCCCAATGAGAGGGTAAGCAAGAGAGGGGCATCCAAGGCCATATCCCCATCATGGGGCATGGACTGGATTGGTAAACAATGCACCTTGATTATCTCCACCGCATATGTAGCCACATTGGTGATCTACACCAAAAGGCTTTGCCCCCCATCCATAGTGCCATCCCTATTATCATTGTCATCATCAACAACCTCTTCACACTCGACCTCTAATTTGGAACCAATGATATCAATATGTGTTGGCCTCGGATGTGTTGGCGGAGGTGGTATGAGTGTAGGAGTGCAAGTCAATAGGGGTGGTGTTAGTGTACGAGTGAAAGTCACCAGCGCACTCATTTCGTTCTTTACCGATGTCGTAGTATCCTCCTGAGCTATTGGAAGATGTGGATAAGGGTTGATATATCTATGGAAAGGGATGTAGAAATGGTTCTATCTAAATCAGGGTGTCAGTTACCGCTTTGAAATTGTCACTCCTCCTTGAGTGAGCTGCCAAGGGTAGGCTCGAGTACTTACTCTTACGACAACTTATGAGGAGGTAAAATTAGGTTCCTAACAAGTTTTAACCTTTTGAAAACTTCTAACCCAATTTTGAAGATTAAGAGATCAGAGATGAAAATTAAGCACAACAAGTTAAATCCTAAGTACAATGCAAATGTAGAGCAAGAGAAAAGAGAGAGAGCACCCGAGATTTAAAGTAGTTCGGTCCTCAAAACGCGAGGCCGACTCCACTCCACCAACCAAACTCGTTGATGACTTCACTATTTGATCTTCTTAACTTCTGCGAAGATCGGTGCCGATTACAATTCCAACCGCCTTTAACCTTGGTGGCGATCCTCACCACGGAGAGTGTGCTCCGCTTCTCCGAACACTCACTCGAATACAATGTTCTTGATAAAGAAAGAAAGAACAAAAAATTCCTCACAAGGGTTTACAAACTTTGAATAAGATGTACAAATTTGTGCCTATGATCCAAATCCTAAATCTTGAGGATGAGAGGCATAAACAAGCTTGAATCACTCTTAGGATATTCCAATAGGTTTTAGGGTGTTAGGATTGATGATTGGGAAGATTAGAAAGCCCATATATATAGAAAAACCAAATATGACCGTTTGAGGGGCATAGTCATAATTCTGGCAAAGTCCCAACAACTATATTTTTCTTCCCGTTATAGTGGTCTCGGAGTTCCGAGAAATTCCTCGGAGTTCCGAGAATTTATCTCGAAGTTCCGGGAATACAAACAGACGTTGGGAAAAAGCTACTAGACCAAATCTCGGAGCTCCGAGGATTTCTCGGAGTTCCGAGAAGCCTATATGCAACAGATTTTCAATTCTGTTTATTGGGCTTCCAACTTTACACCAAGTTGGGATTGTTATGAGGGTTCCAAAGTGTTGGAACACCACAAGGACAATCTCTTAAACATTTAGGGTGTGTGAGATTAACTTAATTTATGCCTATAAAAACCTAAACTAGGATTGGATCGTTACATTCTAAAATGACTTCGATCTTCAATTGCGATGCTTCAAGTCTTCATGCATCTTGGATCTCCGATGTCTTTGGCCTTCCTAATGTGGTCCAATGAGAGCTTCTTGGCCTTAATCCAAGCAATCTTGTCTTAGCGCAATTATAATCTACAACTTAGACATTTAAACACATTAGTGATATAAAATCACCTGTGTATTGGAATCATCAAAAGAAGATGGGAATGCCAAGGTGGGAACCATTGGTCTTACAATCTCCCCCTTTTTTATGATGACAAGCACAAGAGATTTTTCAATAAAAGCATGCATATATTTCCTTACACTAGATTTCTCTCCCCCTTTGGCATCAATCAAATAGATTGGGGTAAAAGAAAAACAAAGGGATGAAATTTACAATTTTAAGCTCCCCTTTTTTCAAGGAAAAATACAATCATACAACTCCCCCTATTTAGAGTTTTTATTCAACACAAGAGGGGATATTTAAATAACAAAAAAAAGATATTCAATTTTAAGAGCAAGCCCCTAATCTAAGCACATATGAAGAGAATCATATGGGGGCTTTGGGAACCCAAGCCTTCTTGGTTCCACCACAATCCCTAATTTTAGATGCACATTGCAATTGGTAATGACCATTGATTCCACAATAATGACATCTAACATGAGGGTTAGATAGACTAGTTCTATCATAAAATGCATGATTAGGTCTATGACTAGTCTTCTTCAAGATTATGTCAATAATTTTGTCACCATTTAGGAATCCATGGAGACATAATCTTAACCTTTCATTTTCATTATGAAGATGTGTTATTTGATTTAAAAAATCATTAAATTCATCTTCATAAGATTTGGAAGAGCTTGCCATATTTGAAATTGTGCTAATTGGCAAGATTTCTCATCCAAAATACCCTTAAGGGTTTCAATCTCAAGTTTAAAATTTTCAAGTTGTGCTTGAGATTTAGATATGGAAGAAGATGACTTATTTTTCAAAACATTAAGTTCATTTTCTAATTTTGAAATAGATTTTTTAAGAACTTTATTTTTTGAAATTTGAGAATGCAAGGTAGTGCACAATTCATCATAAGATATGTTTCCACTATCACTACTTGATGAATTACACGGAGGGTTAGAATTTACCTCATCTTCATGGGTGAATGTCATAAAGCAAAGATCATCCTTATTAGCTTCCCCTTCACTTGAGCTCTTTCCCGAGGTGCTAGAAGCATCCCAAGTAGCTACAAGACCCTTGTTCTTCTTCCAATCCCTCTTTCTCTTGTACTTCGAGGAAGATGACTTGAGAAGTGGACACTCCGGTCTCTTATGTCCCGTCTTTTTACAATTGTAACACATTATTCCTCATACTTCATTTTCTTCTTTCTTCTTCTTTTTATCCTTTTTATGCTTCTTTCTCCATAAGCTTTTAAATTTTCTTAACGCTTCTTCCTCATCGCTATCCGCATCACTTGAGGATGATGAGTCCGTCTTGGAGGCCTTTAGAGCTAGAGACCGACTTTCTTTTTCTTTCTCATTCGGCTTCTTCTCTTCTTGACGGCTAGTGAGGAGCATCTCATGAGTGATAAGAGATCCTACAAGCTCCTCCATAGTTAGCACCTTGAGATCCTTTGATTCTTGTATTGCGGTGACCTTTGGATCCCAATGTGGAGGAAGAGACCTAAGCAACTTACTCACAAGCTCATCAGTAGGATAAGATTTACCAAGATTAGCTAATTCATTTGAAATTTTAGAAAATCGGGTGTACATTTCAGAAATACTTTCATTTTGACTCATTCTAAACATTTCATATTTGCTCTTTAACAAGTTTATTTTGGAATCCTCGACTTGTGATGTTCCCTCATGGGTAACGGCAAGAGTATCCCAAATAACCTTGGCGGAATAAAAAAAGAGCTACTCTATTAAACTCCTCCGTAGATAAGGCGCAAAACAAAGAGTTTATAGCTTTGTAATTTAAATTTGCATGTCTTTTCTCTACAACATTCCATTCTTCAAATGGTTTGGAAGGCAAAGTGTATTCATTTTCCACAATATGCCAAAGCTCCACATCTATCGAAAGAAGATAGATGCGCATCCTTGTCTTCCAATGTCCATAGTTGGACCCATCAAAGAAAGGAGGTCTAGTTGTGGAATGGCCTTCCGGAAGTCCGGTTCCATTTGTGTTTGCCATTTCACAATTAGAAAGTTGCCAAAGATCTTATGATCTTTCCCTTGTTAAAATTTTTTTTAAAAATTTACCAAAGATTTTAAGAAAAGAAAATCTTTTAAGAGCCTAGGCTCTGATACCAAGTGAAATTCCAAGGGTAGGCCCGAGTACTTACTCTTACGCCAACTTATGAGGAGGTAAAATTAGGTTCCTAACAAGTTTTAACCTTTTGGAAACTTCTAACCCAATTTTGAAGATTAAGAGATCAGAGATGAAAATTAAGCACAACAAGTTAAATCCTAAGTGCAATGTAAATGTAGAGCAAGAGAAAAGAGAGAGTGCACCCGAGATTTAAAGTGATTCGGTGCTCAAAACGTGAGGCCTACTCCACTCCACCAACCAAACCCGTTGATGGCTTCACTATTTGATCTCTTCGGCGAAGATCGGTGCGGATTACAATTCCAACCGCCTTTAACCTTGGTGGCGATCCTCACCACGAAGAGTGGGCTCCGCTTCTCCAAACACTCGCCTGAATACAATGTTCTTGATAAAGAAAGAAAGAACAAAAAATCCCTCACAAGGGTTTACAAACTTTGAATAAGATTTACAAATTTGAGGTTATGATCCAAATCCTAAATCTAGAGGATGAGAGGCATAAACAAGCTTGAATCACTCTTAGGATATTCCAATAGGTTTTTGAGTGTTAGGATTGATGATTGGGAAGATTAGAAAGCCCATATATATAGAAAAACCAAATATGACCGTTTGAGGGGCATAGTCGTAATTCTGGCAAAGTCCCAACGGCTATATTTTTCTTCCCGTTATAGTGGTCTCGGAGTTCCGAGAAATTTCTCGGAGTTCCGGGAATACAAACAAACGTTGGAAAAAAGCTACTGGACCAAATCTCGGAGCTCCGAGGATTTCTCGGAGTTCCGAGCTCAGTTCTCTGAGAATTCTCTCGGAGTTTCGAGAAGCCTATATGCAGCAGATTTTCAATTCTGTTTATTGGGCTTCCAACTCTACACCAAGTTGGGATTGTTATGAGGGTTCCAAAGTGTTAGAACACCACAAGGACAATCTCTTAAACATTTAGGGTGTGTGAGATTAACTTAATTTATGCCTCTAAACACCTAAACTAGGATTAGATCGTTACATTCTAAAATGACTTCGATCTTCAATTACGATGCTTCAAGTCTTCATGCATCTTGGATCTCCGATGTCTTTGGCCTTCCTAATGTGGTCCAATGAGAGCTTCTTGGCCTTAATCCAAGCAATCTTGTCTTAGCGCAATTATAATCTACAACTTAGACATTCAAACACATTAGTGATATAAAATCACTTGTGTATTGGAATCATCAAAAGAAGATGGGAATGCCAAGGTGGGAACCATTGGGCTTACAGTATCCTCCTGAGCTATTGGAAGATGTGGATAAGGGTTGATATATCTATGGAAAGGGATGTAGAAATGGTTCTATCTAAATCAGGGTGTCAGTTACCTCTTTGAAATTGTCACCCCTCCTTGAGTGAGCTGCCAACCATTCCATAGCTTTGAGTAGGGTGTGCTCAAGGCAAGTAAAGGGTGTATCGATAGCAGCTGCAGAGCATGCTACCAACCGTGCCTCTACATCATCATACTTAGCCCCCGTCCGAAGGGGCTCCATGAGAGCTTCGCAAATCAATCCACTTATGGTGGATGCAGTCCTTCTAATAGCTCTAGCTACCTCACGGGCCACCCAACAAATAGTTGGTGTGCACTTCTGAATCAGTCGTATAGTCCCTCATAGACCAGTCAATGAATTGTTGGTGTGCATATCAAAAGACCTTAATATCTCCTTGTAGTTGTTTCTATACAACACCCGAGATAGTAATATCCAGTGCTTACAGTCATCGCTTGAAGGACTAATGCTTGACACTTCATAAGAGAGTGACACGCTCTATGCTTCAATCAAACCACCCAACAACAGTGGAGTACAGATGCATTGGCTGCCCGTGTTACATAAGTCCCCCTCACAAGTGGTAGGTGCACCACTTGATGCTTTAGCTTGGCATGCTTCGCAGGCTACGCAACAAACATATAGCATACAACCTCATGGGCAGGCCTCAACGCAACATAGACCACCTAACAATGAGGGTGTGCAATCTTTCTAATAAATCCCAGTATGTCACAGACAAACAAACAAGCAATTGGTGTGAGAACCTTTTAGACGTTTCAGAAGACACCCAACAAACACTTGGAGTGCAGGTTGGAGCAAACAAGCCTTGTTGATTGAGGTGTGTTTGTTTGAGGTCTGCCTCTTCCTAGTATAGGTCACATAGCACTTTCTTCAAACACCTGGGGCGCACCTCGATTGAGTGTTGTCCCTTTGTAGAATGGTTCTTGTATACCTTTCTTCAAACACCTGGGAGTGCCACAACTAGAACGTCACTGCAACCCACAACTGGCCGTTCTCACTGGCATATTTTGTCAAATACTTGGGGATGTCATGGATAAAAGCTTTTGCAACACAACAGTTGGACAATCTCACTCGTGCATTTTGTCAAACATTGAGGGGGATTCATTGGCAGGGTATTCCTGCAGCCCAAAACAAGCCAGAACAGTGTACTTGTCTTGGGCCTTTCTTCAAATAGTTGATGGAAGTTGTGTCCGGAGCAATCCGATCACTCAATGCCAATGAGACATGGCTCTGATACCACTGTAAGAGACCCTCGTTGATCTCTTTCTTATAAATTTATGTATACCAATCATATAACCCATCTCAACTCAACATCATAATCACATAGATCAAAAGCATCCACCTTCATTACATTTCTTTCAAACCATCCATAATCACTCACATAGGAAAGGAAATGAAAGCTTTACATTCACAAGCTATATAAATAACAAAAATAAGACTGGTTGTAGCAACATTGACAACACCTAACTGAGATAAACACCCTTGGAATGTTGATGGAAGGACTCAAAAACTTCACTATGGTTGGAGGGCAGTGGGAGATTGTAGACACCCCATTTTGACCGTACCCTAAAATCCTCCATGTTTATGCACAACCTCATCAAACCAATGATTTAGGGCCTCACATTTCACCCTAAGCTAAGTTAGGGTCCTACCAAGGTCCCTGAGAAATTTCGTCGAAATCCGAGAGCGTTTGCCTAGCGAACGAGTCAAGCAATGTCGTAGTGCAAATACAGAAAAGGGGGGTGAATTATCTTGGAGGAGGTCGACCCAGATCCATATAGGACATGATTGATTGTTCGCCTATCAATTTTTGTGCAACCGCACCCCAATCAAAAGCAGTAGTGCAAATACCAATTTTCCTGTTACCTATAAATATCATTTAATCTTCTCATGTTAGATTTGGAATAAAAGGTTTTCTTTTAATTAGAGAGAGAGAGAGAGGGAAAAGAGAGAGGGAAAAGAAGAGTGAGAAAATAGATCTCGTATAAAACCCTAAATCTCCGGTCAAATTCTCCGGTCAAATTTTCTTTTCTCCGGCGAGTCTCCAGCAAGTTTTTTGGTCAGATTTTCACTTTGATCATCTCGTTCTCCTCATTTGCTAACCTCAGTTCTCATTCTCTATCTTCTTTCACCCTATTAGCTACAAACCCTAACTTTTTCCAAGCTAAAACCCTAACTCTAAACCCTTAGGTTTTAGATTTGTCTTGTAAAAAAATAATAATTTAGATCTGTATCTTAGAACCTCAAATTCAAGCTTTATATTACCAATTTCGTCAAGATCAGTTAGAATTTGAAAGGCTTTCACAGATCAGAGATCATTCACATGCTTTGAGACATCATCAAGATCCGAGTAATCTTTGTTCCTCTCAGTGACTTCCGCTCATAAAAATCAAGAAAAGAAGAAGAAGAAGAAGGATTCAATCGGTGGAAAATCAGATCCAATTTAGCATTTCAGCCTAAAGATTAACGTTTGACAGAGGTAAGTTTCTTTCCTCTGTTTGTTTATACACTATTTTTCATTGAGAATGTGAGTATTCTTAAATTTGTGGCTTAAATTTTTGAGTAAATGATATATATATATATATATATATATATATATATATATATTTGTTCGTTAATTATTTGAATTTTTTTGTTTTTAGACTAGAATTTTATTGCATATGAGTGTATTAACCTGATACGAATTAACTAAGCAAGGTAAAAGTATATTAGAAGATAATCTAGGTAATTGCTCTCTTTCATGCAAATGGTTGAATATGAAATGCATCTTCTCGAAATTTCTTGGCAAAACTCAATTATGTCATGCATATAATCATGACTGAATATTATATGTGGTTCTGGAATGTGTTGTAGGTCACTTTTTTTTTTTGATTCGCTTTTTTTTTAGTTGGCTACGTGTATGTGAATATATGCTTTTTTTAGAGGCATTTAAAATTGTGGCACTCATAGGTAATAGATGATTTTGTTTGGAGGGATAAGAAATGGGATCTTGTCTCTTATTTTCTGCTTTATTTTGATTCAAGGTCTCTAATGATGTACATATACATTGCATAGAGATAAGGATCTTAGTTGCTACATTTATTGGCAAATTCCTTCACCTACTTTTCCCCCTGACATTACACTCATGTTTATTCACTTTATATTATATGCTATGTCATTTTATAAGTAATCTGGCTTCAAAATAGATTTTTTGTATTGTAATATTATTTAGGATAAAATATTTTTGTATGAATATATATATATATATATATATACTTTGAATGAGACACAATTATAAGTAATTATTTGAGCAGGTTATGTTTAAAGGCCTTTTAATAAGGCCAGTCCCTCTAATATCTTTAGGACATGTAATTCAGGATCTGTTACGGAAGATTGTCTTACCTTCTAGCTTTATCATGTTAGGTTATCATTGCTAGATTGTCATGGCATAACTTTATTTTGTTATTTAATACAGTTTTAATAGGTCTGGTATTATTTATTCATAGGAAATGATTTCGACTTCATCATATTTTGATAATTGCATAAAGTCATTTTGACTGTACCATTATTTGGCTCAAATGATCTCATTTACACTGTTTTGATGAAAGACAAGATGGCTTTATGCAATTGTCAAGAGCGTGTTCATATTAACACCATGAACCCCATCTCATTCTTCAGATCTCATTTTTTTACCATTGACTACCTTTGATCCCCTTCATTTTCTACCATCTCCTCAACCATTCTCCTCTCAGCCATTACCCTTTGAGACCCCACTCAATTTGGTCATCTTTTCCTCAATCTCTCAAACCCCTCCATGTCTCCAGCCATTATCTCCCTGATCATATTTCCAAACCCAAACCCAAACCCATCTTGTCCTTACTTGTGAACCCAAAACCGATCCCTTTCCTCTTCTTTTTCTCACCATATGCACATTGTCCATAGAATATATATGCTTGACTGTTTTGAAGAGTTTTATTTCAGACATATAGTAGTAGGGATTCAGCCCCTAATATTCGTAGAACTTTTGGGTAAACAGTTCTTGCATGACTACTTGGTTGCTTCATGTACTGTTTGGAAGCATTAAATATACGAGTATAAACATGATAAGTAATAGTGCATAATCAGTTTTTTCTTGTGTTCAAACTATACATGCATAATCTTGGTTTTGTCACATACAGTGACATACCCTTATATGTTTCTCATATTTGAAATTCAATTTCTTATTACTTTAATCCCTTGAATGCATCAATCTATGATAAGGATAATCACATATTTTTCTTTAAACCAATTACGAGCTTAAATTTGAAAAGTTAAGATTGATAGCTTAGTTTATGAAGTATTCACTTTTGTTTTGGAACCTTATATTTATAGGATTGAGTTATTAAATTGGATCTCCCCATTTTTTTTATGCACAGTTAATTGATGTATTGTTGAACTAATTGAGAAAATTCTCTTCTTTGAATCACAAAATGGTGTTACATTAATATGCATCATTTTTTCTTTTGATATGGTTTATATTGATAGAGCTCTTTAGTGTTGGTTAATCAATTCATTGAGCCTAATTAGACTGTACAGGAATTACATGCAGGCTGAATGATTGAGCACTAAGATAATTTACAATTAGAAAAGCCATTACTAGATTCTTTTCCTTATTAGAATTTAGCTACTTGATGGTGTTATGGATAAAAATGGTTTTAAAGCAAACTATTGAAATCATCTAATAATTTTTGTTTATACCTTAAGCCATTCAGAAATTTGGTCATTTTATTATGTCATTAACTATTTACTTTGTCTTTGGTATTGGATACTTGTGTTAATAAATTCAGAAAATTTGCATGAAATTAGTTGATGTTGACAAAATCTTGAAGAAAATGATCTTAAGAAATTTTTATCTTTGTGTAAATTGATTCCTAAGTGTTTATATTTATTGTACTGGTTATCTTGAGATCATTGGTTTAACTAGCTAAGTCTATTTAGACATTAGTAATGAAGGCTAAGAAGTGTTCATTTTTTTTTTGGGCTCCAGGCAGTTAGCACAAGAGTAGACTGTGTCATGTTTATTCTTTAAAATTAGTTCCACGTATTAGCTCTGTTGCATATCTTACATCTTATAAAAAGTTGGTTGTAAACTTTTGACCTTGAATGAAGTCTTTTATCCATGCCTTTAAATAAACTTTGGGTTTAAATTTTAATTATAAGGTAAAGGTATTACATCATTATTGTTTTGCTCTTTCATTTTGCTGAACCAAATCCCCACACACTATTCCTTATTTCACTCACAGAGTACTTTTATTTTTAACCTCATTATATACACACGCATATTTAGGCCCATTCCTTCCATTTTACCTCATGCCTATGAACCCAAAAGGCCATTCACATGACTCATTTTGATTTCCTCTATTCATTAAACCCATCTCCACTATTACTTCAACTAAATTCATCACCATCTTCACTACTATGTTCTAAGTAATTGTGTTAACGCAATTTGTTTTTGCCCTTCTCTTGCTAGTTACCAGTAATTTAAAAGTCATACTTATTATCTGTGGAATATTGAAAAAAAAGAAGGATGAATTACCAGTTAATAGAGTAAAGTAGTGTTCATGTTATTTCTCTGTCTTATCTGTTTATTTTTTAGATGAGCCCTGTTATGGTCTGCTAGTCACACCATTTTTAGTTTGTTTTCTTCAATGGGTCTGTGAGATTTTAAGAAAATGTTTTTATTAATGCTCTTAGGATCATGGCATCTGTGGTGACAAGCTTTAACACAAAAGTGGTTTGTTCTTTTTATTTAACTTGGATCAATAGAGCTCATGCTTAAGGTATAATGATAATCTTTAGAAGCTCTGTTTAGGTTTATTTTGTGGTTGTGTCTTAAATAAGGAGAGTGGTTATAGTGCTATCATCAGGTGAGTATTTGACTAGCTTCACATTTTTCTTTGTTTTTTTTAACTATAGCATTTGCACTATAAATGGAATTCATTAGATATTTGATTGGCTTTAAATTGTTTTATAGGTGACCCACTCGAATATCAAATCAAATTAGAATATTGATTCTCTGATTTTTCTAGCTCTCAATGCATTGACTGGGAATTACCCTCTGTTCAAGGTCTGATGATATACCACACTTGATGCATGTTCTAAATATTTTGTATTCGTAGAGTTACTAGCTTCATTCATTACATGTGTGTCCCATACTATCAGAAGGATTAGACATGGGAATTTAGCTTATAAACTGTTTAGATTTGAGGGAATAGCAAGTTTTATGTTGGCCTTAATTTTCGTTCAGCTGAAGATCATTACATTTTGTTGAGTATGTACCTATGGTTGCTGTCCTACAGGTTTTAACTCCCATGGTTATATTTTTCTAAGTTTCTTATAGATGTATAGCTGTTGTCCTATATATTTTCACACCTCATGGTTATGTTTTGCTGTCCTACAGTATTTTTTTTACACTTATTGTTATACTTTGGGTACACTTCAAACCATATAGTTATTACTTCTAAAGGCTTTCATGATTTATATTCATTTAGAAGCTAAGAGTTGGCATCTTACAGGGTTTGTATATACACTACAATTGTGAGTTATGAGAAGTTTGTATTTACAAATAGCATTTTTCCCTTTATCTAGTAGATTAACCCTTTAAGAGACTATCCAAGTCTCACAAGTCGCGACCCTTATTATTGGAAGACCGACTTGGTCTGGTAGATACTCTATCCTTTCATCATTGCAATGGCAATGAAGGTGTTAGCCCAATCCCATCCTTGGAGGGACTTACCAGGTCATGGTAGTACCCTCTTCTTTCTCTTTCATTAGGAAAAGCCTAGTTCAGCCTTTAGACACCTTTTAGACATCAGGTTTCCCTTTTCATTGCACGGGCAATGAAAGAGTCATCTAGAGCCTTTAGGAGGCAGGTCGTGTCTCATTTATCCTAGTGGTCATCATCTTTTTAGGGAGACATGTTTTGTCTCATTAGATGATCATTTTCATTTAGGGAGACTCACCCAGTCATATCTTTTTCTTTATAAGAGACTCGCCCAGTCTCATTCTTTTGTCGATTCTTCTTTTTTAGGAGACAGGCTATGTCTCATTGATCCTAATGACCATTTTTATTTGAGAGACAAGCCTTGTCTCATCTACACACTCTTTCAGATTAGAGCAATTCAAGACTTCATTTCTGATTTAGTTCTTCTCTCCTTATCTTAGGGTCTAACTCAATTTTCTTAGGTTTTCACACATTGTTGGGATTCCTTCCATTCTATCATCTATTTGAGACACCGATTTGCTTATTTAGGACTACCCTTAGGCTAAAAGTGTTCTGTCTTTTCATCTGACACGTCTCCAGGCTATGGATCACATGAGTGTTCTTTTCTTTCTGATTGTCTCTTTGTTTCCCCTTTCGCTAGAAGAGAGAATCCTTTAAAAATTCAAAAAAAATTGAAACATATCAAAATTCAAAAAAATCAGAAAACATCAAAAGCATCTGAAAAATTTTGAGTCATTAGGAATAGTTAGGAAAGTCTGTTCCGAACTACATTGGCTTGATCCTCTTCCACGAGGTACGTAGTGCAGCTTGGGATACACATCCCAAGTCCAGCCAAACCTTTCAAAATAAACATTTAAAACCTTCTAAAAATACAAAAAAATCTTCAAAACCTTTTTAAAAAAGATCTTCCCCTAGAGTTAGGAGTCTGTTCTAGATATTTGGGGTGTCTTAGAGTTAGAAGTATGTCCTGATTAGGTTGATGTTTTGTGTGTCTTGTCGTGTGAGTGTCCCTAGAGTTAGGAGGCCTCGAGTCGTGATCAGTTAGACACTTAGTTGAGCCGATGACTAGACTAGGATGCACTTAGTTTGCCCATGGTTTTCCTTAGGACACACAGCCTAGTTACACATAGGATGTAGGAACCACCTGCATGAGCTTAAGGCTAACCAACTTGTATTAGTTAGGACATATAGAGAGTCCTAAAAATTTCAATTCACTTGAACTTAAGCGATTGTGTAAAAAACTTTAAAACTAGTCGGGTCTAATTGATCAAGTCTAGGATAACGGTCTTAGATGGTTAGGCATCATAGCTTAGAATAGGTCACCGAACTACGTCGACTCTGATTCTTCCAGAGACTAGGATACATAGAGCAGCCGGGATGGATGGCCATCTTGGTCTGAGTCAAGTATCACATTAGAGTTTAGGGTTTGTCGTGTCGAGTCGTGTGTGGAGTCGAGCTGTGCCGTGTGTTTTGTTGTGTTTTCTTACTTTCATGTACAGACCTTATACCTTTAGTTGTAGCATGCATGTGTTTGCCCATCAGAACTTAGACACTAATTAGGCACGACACTCATAACCTAGCTATTTTTATGTGACATTTCTTTCATTTCTTTTGTGTGTGCTTATTATTCATCTCCGAGACATGCATGATTAGATAGACGTCTTCTCGGAGATATATGTTTCCATTTCACATGACTTTCGCCCAAAACTCTTCAAAATCAATAAATAAATGGCATAAGAGACCAGGTGCTCGCACTTGGGAGGATGAGGTGCTCTTCGGACCTTCCAAATTCGTAACCAGGCACGAACCTTCTTTTATATCTCTGGTTATCCATTGCAACAGAGCATAGTATGGGATCCAGGGCCTACTTCCTTGAATGACGACTCTTCTTTGTTTAAGGTACGTCTCGAATCCAAGCTAGTCCCCGAATCAAGAGGTATCTCACTTTACATCGCCACTCATGCTGTGATGGGCAACCTTTTTTAGAGTTCCTTGGTAGAGCTCTATATTCACGTGGATGATCTAGAGACTTCCGGGGGCTTATCCCCCGCCTCTCTCGGATCGGGGTCTACAGAGATGGACAAGGTAAAAATTCTTAGTGCATTTGTATCCAACGAGAAGATGCACTATCCTCTTCTTGGATGGCTTCACTATCCCAAGATACTCAAATGAACAAACTTCATAAAACTCGGAATGGCATAAAAACTTAACTTCTTTCCCACTTATCCCCTTCTTATAAAATGATTGCAAGATGGCCACACAAAGCCCATGTGAGTGTCCATATCATTTCAGCCCCTTCATTAGAATATCATTTTAGCACCTTCATGAGAATGGCCAAAGGGGCCTTCCTTGAACGAGTGTTTCTTGGCTCAAATAAACAAAACCTTCCACTCACCCATACATGAGTACCAATATCATTTCAATGCACCAATAAAAGAACAAAAAGAGCCCTTTGCATGAACAAATTCCCTTGGCCCTACTCCTAAGAGTCATACTCACACTTTATTGGCCTCACAAGTGAACTACTTCTACACAAGGCAGCCCTAGAGATGATGCCCAAACACACAAAAAGGGGGCCCCACACGAAGACGGCACATGGATATTCCTCACATTAACAACGTACAGGGCACCCTCTTGTGAATGACAAAAAGAGTAGACCATGGACAACGACCCTCGATCAATGTTCCTTTTTAGGAACATTACAAAGATGTGGGGCATGTTCCTAACATTAGATTGAATCACGTCTCAATGGAAAAGCTTGATAATAAAGGATATATTTCAGAATTTGGCAATGGACTGTGGAAGTTAAGGAAGGGTTCTCTTGTTGTGGCAAAAGGCAAGAAACATTGCTCTCTTTATAAGACTGAAGTAGAGCTATCCAAGAGCTAGATAAATGCCTTCGAAGAATCTCAACCAAATATGTGGCATCAATGACTCGGGCACATGCATGAGAAATGCTTGTAGATGCCAGTGACGAAGAATTCCCTCCCAAATCTCAAAAGTGTGTCCTTAACCCCTTGTAGCTCATTGTGTAGTTGGTAAACATCACATGGTTTCTTTTTCGCATTCTAAAGCTAGCTAGAATACTAAAATTCTTGATTTATGCTATTTTGATGTGTGTGGCCCTATGACAAAAAAACACTTGGTGGAGTATTATATTTTATTTCTTTTATTGTTGATGCTTTTAGTAAAGTGTGGTGCTTTTCCTTGAAGAATAATGACGAAGTGCTCAAAATCTGGCAGATATTTCATGTGATGGTTGAGAGGTAAACATCGAGGGTGTTTAAATGCCTTCGCTTGGATAATGGAGGAGAGTATACCTTAAGAAGATTCAAGGATTAATGTGTAAAGCATTCCATCAGGCATAAGAAAATTGTTCCTTTCATGCCTCAGCACAACGACATTGTAGAAATGATGAATTGCATAATAGTCGAAATGACTATGTTGAGAAAATCTGCTAGGCAAACTAATCCAATCGTGCAAAAATTAAACTGAAAAGATAAAAGTAATCACAAGCCACAAGATGAACACCAAAATTTTACGTGGTTCGGACAAGCCTACGTTCACGGGCAAGAAACACGATCTTCCACTATGAGAAAACAATATACAAGGATTATAATGGATTTAATCACAAAAACCAAAACCCGCAACCCTTTCCTTACTTCTCTTAACCCAAGATCATACAAGAGAAAAACCCGAGAAAAGCCCCAAGAGAAAATCTCAAGAGAATACCCAAGAAGAAAACCTAAGAAAACTTCTCTTTGTCCCCCCTCCCCTCTCTTTCTCTATTTCCCTTTCTCTCTTTCTCTCACCTTGCAGCCCACTCTCTTGAGCAGTCGACGAACAACAAGAGAGAAAAATCAAGAGCCTCTCACCTTGCTGTTCTCCTTGCCGTCCAAAAGAGACTCACGTTGGTACTATTTTTATAGAAAGACTTTCCAATTTTGTCTTTGCCTTCCCACCCAAGCAGCCCATCCAGGTGGGAAATAAGGCAACTTTCCCAACATATTCGAAGCATGCTTATCAGCTAAGTTACCCAATGAGTTTTGGGGTGAAGCTAAGGGTACCACATGCTGCCTAATAAATAGATCTCCTTCAGCTCTATTAGAAGAAGAGGAGCCAGAAAGAATATGGACTGGCAGAGATGTGTCATACTCGTATTTGAGAGTGTTTTGATTCAAGGCTTTTATTCATGTACCTAAGGAGCAGCAGAGCAAGCTTGATGACAAAGCAACCCAATGCGTGATTTTGGGTTATGATGATGATAAATTTGGGTACAAGTTGTAGGGTTCCAATGCCAAGAAACTGCATAGAAGCTGCAATGTGGTTTTCTGCAAAGACCAAATGGTTACAGATTTTGATAAGGAAGAAATTCTAGAGGGGCAGGTAGATGAGTTGCCAGAGGCACAAAACCTTTTGCCTATACATGATGATGACGATCAACAAGCTGATGATGATGAATATCAGGCTTGGGTAGTGGGGCTCCTCAAATAGATGATGGTGTGCATGAGGATGTGCATGGTGATATTGAGCATGGGGGCAACCCTCTAAAAAAGAACCATATATGTTGAAAAGATCAGAAAGAGAAGGGAAGGCATCGACCATATACCCATCATCAGAGTATGCAACACTGACAGAGGGAATCTTGAAGCATCAAAGAATGAGCAAAATGAACAATGGCAAAAAGATATGCAGGAGGAACTGAATTCCTTATATAAGAACAAGACCTATGAGCTAGTCGAATTGCCTAAGCGTAGAAAAGCTACAAAGAACAAGTGAGTGTTTAGAGTGAAGAATAAAGATGACAAGAAGAATGTGAAATGCAAAGCAAGATTAGTTGAAAAAAGATTTGGACAGAAAAAAGGGCATCGATTTTGATGAGATTTTTTCTCATATGGTGAAGATGTCCTCGATTCAGACTATGCTAGATCTGGCTGCTAGTCCAGACTTAGAAGTTGACCAACTAGATGTTAAAACAACTTTCTTGAAATGAGACTTTAATGAAGAAATCTACATGGAGCAACCAGAAGGCTTTCATGTAAAGGGCAAGGAAGACATGAAGTGCAGAATAAAGAAGAGCTTGTATGGCTGGAAGCAAGCTCTAAGATAGTGGCACAAGAAGTTCAATTCATTTATAGTGGATCAGGGCATAAGAGAATAACTGCAGATCACTGTATGTAAGTAAGAAAGTTTTTCGATAGTAATTTCATTATTCTCTTGTTATATGTTGATGATATGCTCATTGTTGGTCAAAGTGCTAACTTAATTGGCAAGTTAAAGTGAGAGTTAAATTAGATCATTGGGATGAAGTGCCTGGGGCCTATAAAGCAAATTTTGGGTACGATAGTCAAGTGTGATAAGGAATAAGAAGTTGTGGCTATCACAGCAGAAGTACATTAAGAAAGTACTTGACAAGTTCCGCATGAATGATACCAAGCCCTTGAGTACACCACTAACTGGTCATTTCAAGTCGAGTTTGAAGTTGTCTCCAACCAACAGTGAAGAGAAGAAATAAATGGAGAAGATATCATTCACATCGCATAGGGAGCATAATGTATGCTATGGTTTGTACATGAGCCGACATAGCATATAAAACCGATGTAGTAAGAAGTATCTGACAAATCCTGGTGAGCAGCATTGGGAAGCTGTAAAGTGGATCTTGAGATATCTAAGAGGCAGTTCGAAATAGTGCTTATGCTTTCGAAACACATCACCCAAGGTTGAAGGCTATACTGATGTAGATATGGCAGGAGATATCGACAGTGGGAAGTCTGCATCATGCTACCTATTTACTTTTGCAGGGGAGCCATCTCATGGTAAGTGAAGCTGCAAGAGTGTGTTGCACTATGACTAAAGAGGCAGAGTACATTGGTGCCACAGAAGCTTGTAACGAAATGTTATGACTGAAGCATATTTTTATGGAGTTGGGTTAGGATATGATGGAGCATGTAATAAGATGTGTCGGCCAAAGCGCCATCAATCTGAGCAAGAATGCAACCTATCAGTTGAGGACCAAGCACATTGATGTGTGATACCACTGGATTAGAGATGTTTTGGAGAATGGGTTGATGGAGATCAACAAGATTCACACGGAACGGAACCTGTCAAACATGATGACGAAGACAGTGCCAAAGGAGAAGCATGAGCTATGCAGAGCATTGGTAGGCATGGGTGCCACGTGAGCATCCAGTTCGAAGACCCTCCTCTCATGGATTTGGAGGGGGGGTTTGTTGGGAATCTTGTGGCGTCTAGCCCCATGAGATTCTCTCGTCTGCAAGAGAGAAACAAGAATTTGAAGACCTTTCTCTTTCGTCGAAGTGCATTACGGTGCAAAGCTGTGTTTTAAGTGAGAGATTTTCCATTGTTTCCGTCTAAATGATCGAACCACATAAAGCTATGTTTGCTTCGAGGACCTCTTCTCTCCGAAAATGGGTGTTTCCGCCTAAAGTAAAAAGTGCATGGAGCACACAATTTTAGGTGGACTTTTCTGCCGTAGATGATTTTGCAGAAAGGCATGTGGGGTAGAAGATTGAAGGGATGATGACTGGTGTGGAAAAGTGTTGGAGGAATAGATAAATGATCAGAATACTACAATTCTTAAAGTGTTGAAATTGTTACCATAAAGAGGAAACAGTCTATGGCTTAATCGAACCCAAAATTTAGTAGGTCGAATCCAACTTGGTTACTCGGACTAAAAACTAATTACTTGAACGCAAGTTGGTTACTCGGTCCCAAATTAGTGCAACACAGCCCCAAAACTTATATAATGTTAAAATTTCAGAAATGAAATTAAACTTTGAAAAACATATTGCACTTATCTTTTTTGTTAAAAAACCTTTCTTAAATCAGATTGCATAGATAATAGCATATTTCATACTGAATTAAGTCTAAATGTCTTTCCTTTTCCTTTTCCTTTATTTAGTTTTTCCCAGTGGCCATAGATTAAGCGGCCCAAGTATTGAGAAAATGACAAGCCCATGTTATTTTTCTTGAGCAAGATTAGCATTTTGCCCAAGAAAGAAAATTAATATATTCTTATTCTTTCACTCCCAAGGGAGGTAAAGATAGAATATGAAGTAAAGAAAGTATAGATCCAAAGGAAAAGAAAAGAGATGAGATTTTCCTTATTCTTCAAAATAACTTGAGAAAAAATAAAAAATAAAAAGAGATAATGAAAAGTCATTCAATCACTTATCCTGGCCTCAAATTTAAGGGGAACCATTATGTAGATTCTATAACTTGAGAAACAATCAATGGCCGATAAATGGATGGTTGAGATCCACATTCAAGTTCTCTAAGTATGCGGTTAGGATCCTTCCATTAGTGTCGTATAAGATGAGGTTTCTCATGCTCGATCTTCTCTCACGTTCAAGTTCTCCAAGTAAAGAATGAAGCTTCTTATGCTCTTCTCTCACATTAATCTCTTCTCATAATATCATTGCCCTTTCTTTGGTTGTCTTACACGAGGAATTGGGGGTTGAATCTTCTAGACCGTTGGATCGTAAATTTTAGAATCTTATCAGAAAACCAGATACTATTACATACTCTACATCGTCGTCTATTAATTTGAATCTGGCTAGATCATTTACCTAATTTTAGCAAAACTTAGGGATATCATTCTATTTGTTCTCCTGCACCCCATAAATAATAGGAGCGGCCACATAGGCTCACTTTTCAACAGATTTTGTCTTGTTCATTTAATTCATTTGAGATGACTGCACTCTCATGCAACAGCTGGCCCGCTAAATGCCTTCTGCGATGGTCCCTAGCAATTCCCAATCTATACACGTGTAGAGGAATGCTAAAGTGGAGGTGTCCCGTGCAAAAACCAGCCACAAAGGGGGCCACGTTGGATACATGTCAGCCCTATTGGATCCAGATAACCCAACCACATTTATTATTTCTTTAATTTTACATTGTTGGTGCTGTTATTAAATGCAATTGGGCGACATGGATCACATATTCACATGGGAGCATTCTTGTTACTGGTTATTTGGAAGGGCACCTCTCTCTCTCTCTCTCTCATCTATAACACATACTTACCATGTTTCTTTCCATTGTCATTCGTTTTCTTTCCAATAATTTTGCTTAAGAAAACCTTTTCTATGGAGAATTTTAAATGGAATTTTTTCTATGGTAGCATAGCATGGGTGGGGCCCATCATTTTACAACACATGTTTGATGAGCTGAGGTCCATCGGGGTTGAGCCTTTAGCTTAATGGTTTAGACTTCGTTCTCCAACCCTGAGATTGGAGGTTAAATTCTGGCTTACCTGTAGAGAAAGGGTGAGGTCCATCATTTTATTCCCATGCATAGCATGGGTCCACCCTTTTACATCTCATATTTTGATATAGTAGGGCCCACCATCTTCACCCAAACCCATGCATATAGCGGAGCCACCATTTTACACCCATGAATGGACCCACCATCTCTGCCCAATCCATGCATAGGATACGGGCCCATCAATTTACACGGTGTTTTGATAGAGTGCGGCCCACAAACTCCACTGGAACACATGCATCAGTTGGGGCCTACTATTTACCTCATCTCACCATTTCCACCCAAGCCTATCCATTGGGCCCACTATTTTGCACGTCGTGTTTTAATGGGGTGGGCCCTGTTATTTTAAACCCAGCTGAGCTTTTGACTGCTTTCCGCCATATGATTAGAAAGTTGAATGAAGACTCCCTTGAAAAAAAACAGAGATTTTAAAATTTTTCCGGATATACTGTGATGTTTGGGTGAAGGAGCACACACAATTGATGCAAAAGGACATACATGTCTTTTTGGGTTGAAACATGCATATTGTATATACACCTCCAATCTCTTAGAATGTTAATGATAAAAAATACAATTTGTGAGATTGGGATATATGAATTTTGACGCCTGTTTTCTTTTTCTCCATTTTCATCTATTTTGTACGTACATATAATATTGTACGATACTTTGAACAACAATTCTAAAAAGGTAATCTCTTGTATCACATAACACTAGATTTTTGCGTTAACTATTAGAAATAAGAGAGAATATAAATTACCAATGTAGGAACAATGTTGGCAATATGGTATAAAGGATTATAAATTTATATAGCATTAAGTACTGGAACTCCAATTATATGTGTTAAGAGATAAAAGGGCCAAGGAAAATTGGAAAAAGGGGTAGCAAGAACAAAAATGGGATGAAAATATCTTTTTCCTTTAATATTACTTTTAAAATTAATTGCTTTGGATATTAGTCCGATAAATTATTAGAACAAAGATATTGGGAGAAGACTTTAATAGGAGAAGCATATGAGAGGCTCGATCTGTTCCAATTCAACTCAACAAGATGTCAAGGCCCATTTTGTTTTGCATTTCGAGATTTGATATTGAGTTCAAAACTGATTATTGGACCCAAAATTAAGGATTGATCATTTTAGATTTTGAGAATTGATTTTCATTCCAAGTCTAAACACAAGTTTGAGTCCAATAATCAGTTTTTGACTCAAAGTCAATTCTCAAGCTCTAAAACAAAAGGGACCTGTATAATATGAATCTTCCAATTTAGGACTTATTACATGAAAATGACTCAAGAAGGAAATCACTTTTGAAGGCAAATTGTCACCCATTTTTTCTTAACTCGCCATTTGTAAAGAAATTGGCACAACAGTTAAGATCATGTGAGAAATTTGATTTTTTTCATTTCCATGATTGAGTCTACCAAATGAAGGGTTTAGATCATACTAATGTGATTGAGGTTTCTCATGTCCTTCCCTGTTTGGATTGCAAGAATTTTCCAGAAAAGTTTGAAAAGGAAAAAAAAATTCTAAAATTTCTTACTTTTTCACCCGTACAAAAAGACGAAAAACAAACCCTATTCAATTTTTACTTATGAAGGGCCTTCAACTTATGTAGAAATTATATGGTGGCCGACCATGTGGTGAAAATGACAGAGAGAGGAAATCAACCATCCTTGATTTCTGATCCAAGGAAAAGTAAAAAAATAGGGGTTTTTTTTGGATAAAAAATCGAGGGAGGGAGGGTTTTCTCTTCCGACCTTTACATCACACGGTCAACCAGCATATAAAATCTCCAACTTATGATAATATCCTTCTATTATCCATAATCATATCATTTCCCTCTAAATTATAGAAATAAACAATTTTCATAAGCAGAATTTTTTTCTTGCAATCTAGGATTTTTCAAGAAAAGTTCGGAAAAGAAAAATATTCATAAAATTTCCAAGTTTTTATACATGGAAAATATAACTTGAACCAACTCTACTCAATTTTGGGGGCAAGGTTTCTGAGCTATAGCTCAGCCTGAGCAAGCCACTATAAACACACCATCTCCATGTTGTTTGACTCATCCTACACGGATAGGGTGTTCCTGACAAACCATCCCCATACCATAATCCTAATCATTTGATCTATAGGAGTCTAATTTGTAGCCAACCATTTTAAACCTCCACAAATCATAACCGTAACCATAACCTTTAATCCTAACTATAACCATAATCCTAACTATAACCTATAGAATGAATGGGTTGGATGAGTCAAACAACTATGACAGATGGTGTATTTAGAGGGCTGCTTAGGCTCCACGATACCTCAGAAACCTTTTCCTGTTCAATTTTTACTTTGAGGGACATTCAATTTATGTATTTGTAAATTAACCATAATCATATTATTTCCCTCTAAATCATGGATGGAAAAATTTTCCGGAGGGGGGGGGGAATTTCCATCAGCAATGTTTTTCTTGCAGACGAATAGTAAAGCCTCTCGTAATACCATCCCCAATTTATTAGACACAGAATAGAATTCCTTCCTGAGATTTTACTCTTAACAGTGTGGATTAGGAAATAGGAAAAGAGGAAAAACAAGGGTGCAGATAAATTCGCACCCCTGTAGGATAATTCGCGCCACCGTAACATGAATAGGTATTAAAAAGCGTTGAAGTCTGCCACATATGACATACCTTCCTTTAGAGGGTGTGAATTATCCTACTAGGGGTGCGAATTTATCATCGTCCAAAAACAAAAAGGTCGTAAAATAGAAATAAAGTAGAGTCCTTGCCTTCTTCTGCACGAAATTAGATTGGCTATAATTCTATAAATACAACTCATCTCATCAACAAACCCGCATCTAACGCTCTCACAAATCCTCTGTTTTTTTTCCAGTTTCTTCTCTTTACAATCACCACATCAAATCAAGATGACTCACCCAGCCGAGTCCTCAGATTCGTAAGAACTCTCTCTCCCTCTCTCTGATTTTTTGTGCAATCTATATAAAAAAGAGGTGATTTTTTTGGTGGGTTTTCAGGATTTTTTTTTAGCAATCTATGGAAAAAATAGGTGTTTTTTTGGTGGGTTTTCAGGAAATTTTATTTTTGTTGCAATCTATGGAAAAAAGAGGTGATTTTTTTGGTGGGCTTTTTCAGGAAGGGAACAAAAAGGGATTTTAGCACTGCGATCTTGGAAAGGAAAAAGGCGGCAAATCGATTGGTCGTTGATGATGCTATCAACGATGATAATTCTGTTGTATCATTGCATCCTGAAACTATGGAAAAATTGCAGCTCTTTCGTGGTGATACTATCCTTATTAAGGTATAATTTTCATATGGTTCTTGAAAACTAGGGTTTTGATTTACTTAATTTTCATATGATGGTTGAAAACCTAGGGTTCTTGAAAATTAGGGCTTCTGATCTACTTAATTTTCATATTGTTCTTGAAGATTAGGGTTAGTTATTGAAAACTAGGGTTTCTGATTTACTTAATTTCATATTGTTCTTGAAGACTAGGGTTAGGTATTGAAAACTAGGGTTTCTGATTTACGTAATTTTCATATGGTTCTTGAAGACTAGGGTTAGTTATTGAAAACTAGGGTTTCTGATTTACTTGATTTTCATATTGTTCTTGAAGACTAGGGTTTGTCTTGAAAAACCAGGGTTTCTGACTTACTTAATTTTCATATTGTTCTTGAAGGCCAGGGTTTGTCTTGAAAACTAGGGTTTCTGACTTACTTAATTTTCATATTGTTCTTGAAGACTAGGGTTCGTCTTGAAAAACTAGGGTTTCTGATTTACTTAATTTTCATATTGTTCTTCAAGACTGGGGTTCGTTCTTGAAAAAACTAGGGTTTGTGATTTACTTAATTTTCATATGGTTCTTTAAAACTAGGTTTCTTTACGGAATGTATTTTATTTCTAAAAAAGAGGGTTTGGAGGTGCATTGTTTTTCTAGGGTCATTTTGAAAGACTAGGGTTTCTTATTTACTTACTTTTTATATGGTACTTGAGCACTAGAGTTATTGAAGGAAGGTAATTTATTTATTTATTTATTATTTTTTTTGTAAAAAAAGAGGTTTTGGAGGTGGGGTGTTTTCCTAGGGTTCTTTTGAAAAACTAGGGTTTCTGATAATCTGATCTACTTATTTTGGTTTGCGAAAAATTGGGTTTATGAGGAAGATTAATGTTTAAGGGTTGTTGAATTGGGGTTTTGAGCTCTGTTAGGTGTTCTTTTTTGTTTTGTTTTCACCCTTTTTGTTAATCTTTGGTTTGGTTTTCTTAATCTGTTGGAGACTTTAAGGACAGGGGTTTCTAAGGGGGTTTGTGTAGGGATCTTAGAAGCTAAATTTGTAAAGGTGGCTCTTTTCAAGTACAGTTCCAGGAATATTAGGGTTAACATGGGCGATGAAATTCTTTGGTTTCCTGATTATTTATTTATTTTTTTAGATGAGGGCTTTCAGGGTTCTTGCAGGGTAGGATTCCTTCTAGATGCTTTGGGTTTTAGAAACATAGATCTTTGAAGATCCTTTTTAGTTTTTTTGCTTATTGTTACTTTTTCGATGTTTAGGGCAAGAAGAGGAAGGACACTATTTGTATTGCGCTTGCCGATGATACATGTGATGAGCCGAAAATTCGTATGAACAAGGTTGTCCGGTCGAATCTCCGTGTTCGGCTCGGTGATGTGGTGTCTGTGCACCAATGTCCAGATGTCAAATATGGGAAACGGGTTCATATACTGCCGGTAGATGACACCATTGAAGGTGTCACAGGGAATCTATTTGATGCATACTTAAAACGTGAGTCTGTTACATTTTTCATTTTGTTACTTGATGGATTTATGTCACTAACTATTCTTGTGTGCACCTTTTCTCTTTGTGGGTCACTAACAAATTATTGAATTTTTTTTTTCCATATGGCATTATGATTAGTCTTTGTTATATTATGAACTTAGAACTTTTTTTTAAATGATAATTATGAACTTAAAACTTGACCAGATCAGTGATTTTTTTTGCTTTTCGGTGATATGATTTCATTAGGAAGCATTGGTAATATGCTTTTTTCATTGGGTTTGTTGTCTTTGCTCAGATATTTATTTATTTATTATTTTTTTGAATGGTAAAATTCATTAAAAAGACCGAGATGGTCAAAGGATACAAAGGAGAATTACATATAGAAATCAGAGGAAAACAACATCAAGGAGGAAGGAAATCATATTTCTCCACCAACTCCAAACCAAACCCTCTCCTAGCTAGAGAATCCGCCACTTCATTAGCCAACCTTCTAGCATGCTTGAAAGCCACACGATTCTCTCTGATAATATCATAAATCTCATTAAAAAAGTCCACGAATCTCCATGGAAACTTATGAGAGCCCGATAACCACCGGATAACATTAATGGAGTCACCTTCCACCACTACATTATTAAGATGATCCCCAACATGAAGCTTAATTCCTTGATGAGCTGCCCTCACTTCCGCCTCATTTGAATTGGCAATCCCAATAGGACCGGCAAATGACCAAATAACCTCACCTTTGTCATCTCCAATACCCGCCTGACCGGGATTACCTAAGCTTGATATTTATTGGTTGTGGGTTCTCTTTTCTTTTTTGACTATCCATTTAAGAGTTCAAGGCCAACCTCTACATTGGTGGTGTCCTTACATATGCTGTACTTAGTATCACTTTTAAGTGTTACATCTATGTTTGCTAGTTAACTACATCTTAGTTCTAGGCTTCTAGCTTGTTTAATGGAAATTGTTGCCTTCTTCTTGATACATCTTCAGGTTTCTTCAATATTTTCCAGGCTCAAATTTTATGTTTTTTATTCTAACTGCCTAGCTTCCTTTCAAAAATTAGTTTAGCTATGAAATGTCTTTGTTTTGGATCCTTGATTGGAAGCTGCCAGGATCATATTTATCTTGTGACCATTACTAATGATCTTAGGAAATAGTGTTCTGATTTGATCTACAAATTTCAAATGCCTAAATGATTGTATATGAGTAACATATTCAAAGTGATTTCTTATGTGATATGTGAGTTGCATGTATGTGTTCTTGGATCCAACACCATACGGTGACGAAAGAACAAAACTTCTTTAGTAATTAAAGTACCTTATACATCAACCTGATTAGCAGTCCCTAACTTCTATGTTGAATAAATTCCTTTTTTTAATTACCAGTCCTTAACTTCCATGTTGAATAAGTTTCTTTTCTTTTTCTTTATTTGAACATATACATCAACCTTATTAGCAGTCCCTAACTTCCATGCTGATTTAATTCCTGTTTTTTTCTTTATTCGAATGTATACAATACATCAATCTGATTAGCAGTCCCTAACTTCCATGCTGAATAAATTCCTTTTTTTTCCTTTATTCAAACATACGCAAAGAAAAGCTTGGGATGAGAAAAGCCTATAAACAATGTGAATTACACCCTCCAACCATTTTCAAATTCTAATATCATGGTTTGTAATAATCAGTGATTGTGAAAGAGGCTGAGTAAAGAGAGTTGTAAATGAAGGTTCTGTAACTAATTTACTCGGCTTATAAATTTATAGTACATTACTGAAACATTACAATTTTATTAACAATTAACAAAAGAAAAATGCAGAATATGATCCTACATTATCTAGTAATAAACAAAATAGAAGAAAAACACAGAGAAGATCCAGAAAGGTTTAGCTAGAAACAAAATACATATTGAAAGTCATATATGTGGTTCCAACTCATTTACTAGTAACTAGGCTAGATAGTTCCATGCTGAACTTGCGAGCTTGATTTGCTTAAGTTTCCTTTCCTCTAGATTGTGAAATGCATCCACATTTGCTTTGGGAGTGGGAAGAGGATCTGTGTGTTCTCTTAGAAATTAACAAAAAAGCCATGACTGCTGGTGGCAAGCTTTTTTTTAACTAACCAATTGATGTGATCCAAAAAGTCTCCTAAATAGTGATGGTCAAAACTGGATCCAATAACCTATGGATGCTTCGAGTGGATCACCCTCATATGGTCGACCTTTCATGTTCATATCGTGTTATAAAGCTAAAGCTTCAGTTTTGACTGATGCTTGCCATGGTAGAAGGTTCTTTCTTGGAGAATTCTCACATATCATGCACAAGGATGCACTAGGTGTTCGTTTTCAAAAAAAGAAAAAGAGAAAAGGATGCACTAGGTGTTCATTTACTTTGGCTTTCCTTTAGACTCTGTTTGGATGGCACATGCAATGCATCCTCAAGCAATCCCTAAGCAAAAGAATACATTTTTCTTCAACTCTATGGTGCTTGGTTGCCAATGTGGCATCAAAATCCTTGGAGATTACCAGACAAAACAGGTGTGATAATTGCATGTCTGGCATCACTTGGATTTCCATATGAAATAATCCAAAAAAGAAGAAATTTCTAGGTAATCCTTCCCTCTGCTCTCTCTCTAACTCTCCCTCTCCTTCTCCCTCTGCCGGTTAACTTGCATCCAAACAGAATAAAGCACATGGCTTTGCCAGGGTTTTTATTTCATCCAAAATCCTGCCCCCTCCATGGAAAAGACTTGCCCAACAAATGCTTAAGCATCCAAACAGAGCCTTAATGTTATAAACTTTAATCAGTTTCATTAGGAATATGTCATTAGCGATAATAATAAGACAAAAGCCAATAGAGGACTCTGACCAGAACTTTGGCATCAGTGATGCTAGTGCTAAAAAAGTTCAACTAAGGGTGCTTAAGAGGAGATTGGAAATGGGAGCAGGAGTGCACAATGGCTAGACTAGAACCCTACCAAACGTTTGGCAAGGAGCTTAAGTATCACAATATCAGATTGTTTGTGATTGTAGATTGGATACACGTCCAAAAACTTTAAAAGTTTATATTACACTAGTTTATATGTTTGACTTTGTATTTTATAACGTTTGATGTTTAACATGGCCATTGGTGGTTCATACTAAACTTTTAACATTTCTCTGTCAAGCATCTTAGCAATTTACAATTTATGGATTAGAAGTAATGGGTATGTCCAAAATTTTTTTACGATTTTTACGGTGAGAGAAACCTCATTTTATTCTTTTGATTGTCAAGTATTATTAGGAACAATAATTTTTTTGAATGGTATTATTAGGAAAAATAATGTAAAATAATAGTAAACAAAAAATAAGGAAAATAAAATCAAATAAAAAAGGTTTTTTATTATTTAAATTATGCAAAAACATCGTGATTGAATCTATATAGTGTCGGATTTTGAAAATCTCGCAATGTTATGGTATATTTGTTGAGGGACCATCCTGGGTTTCCTAAAGTCTATCAATTATCCTTATCATTTTAGAGATATTATCAAAGGGGATGTCATTTTCAGGCAAGGTTTTCATTGTCATTTATTGACATCATTATTGATGGTCGCCATTATCATCAATGTACCTAATCCATTATACACTTGTGATATAAGGAGTATTTTTTTTTTTTTTTTTTTGAATGGCGTTACATAAGGTGACATCTTGTCACTTAAGTTACAAAGGGCTCACTGTTTGTTTTTAGTGTTGAGACGTTCAATAAGTGAAGTGCATGTGTCATCATACTATTGGTAGGTTATAGGATTTTGAGTTGAATTAGGAGTTTTATTTCAAAAAGGAAAGTGGTTTCTTTGCAATAGGATTAGATAGAGTCCATGTAAAGGGAGAATAAGAGTCCTAATAGTAGGGTAACTAGTCTAATTAAAAGCATTTTATTTAATGCCATGTGGCGTCTTTTTATTTGGCTTTTACTAGCAATGGGCAAGTAGGACTAGGTTTTTGCTCACTTCCTTTGATTTTTATGGGAAGTATTTTGCCAATACATTGTAAAGGCCGACGGCTTTGGCTCCCATGCTTTATGAATTGAATTAACTGAGTTTACATTCCCAAGCTTGGTGATACATTGCAAAGGTGATCATGATTAGTAATTGCCGTCTATTTCTTTACATTGTCTCTCTCTCTCTCTCTCTCTGCATTTTTTCCCCAAAAGTTTGCGACCACGAACCATTTTATAAATCTTCCACCATCGATCTCCATTCCCTTAACTTCTTTTGTTTTAATACTTTTATTTTAAACCTCCATCTTTTTAAACCATCATTACCCATGCTTTCAACCTTAATCCCTACTCTCATGGCTTTTTACGTACCCACGGCAACCTTGCCTTAAACCCTTCCTCACCTATGACTGTCCAAGAACCTATTCCTTCAACTGGTAAACCTTAGTTCTATTCCTTAACCAGCCAATTACCGTAGCCACCTGAAACTGCCCAGGAAATTTAACCCAGGTCTTAGAACAATTTTTACTTACCTGAAATTCCCACATGTCACAGTTTTGTCACAGATCTGTTGCAGATTTTATTTCGGGCTTTACTGCATATTTTTATTACCCACTTTTCTTCTGTTTTTTTATACCTTTTACCAACCTGCTACAAACTGGTCGAAACCTGCATACATGTCCTTAATTAGACCTGCCACTGACCATATGACCTGAACCAGTCCTAAAACTTTACCAGAGACCAAGGTTTTAAATTTCAGTTTGGTTTTGATTTCGGTTGTGGGCATGGAAACGGAAACATTTTGGTATCGGTTGAATTCACGAAAACATATGGAAACATATGTAAATGGTAAAATTTTAAGATGAAACTTTGGGAAATGATAGAATAAGCACAAATACATCACATAAGTAAGAAAGCAATCCATAATGTCTTAATTACATCGAACACCTAGTGACATGTGTTGTTTCACATGTTTGGAACAATAAAGTCAATAAAGAAGTACAATGTAATATAGTATAACAAAGTACAATGACCGGTCTCCCCTCCAAGGGCTCCTACTCTATGTCAATACCACATAGAGTACAAGGTATTATTGATCCCATGCCGATTTGACATCCCTTGTAAGCTACGGTACTTTGCTATGTAGTGATGTTGCCTACCAAATATCATTATTTACATTAATAAAATGAAATGCAAGTTATAACATCTTTCCAATTTTGTCTTTCTGACCATTTCGCTCGAATTTCGGGAATTTTGGTCTGAAATTTCGACCGAAATACTGAGGTGGAAGAAATTCATTGAGATTTCCTTTCGGCGGGGATGGAAAAGGAAACCTTCCGGTCGTTTCGGAAAAATTTCAGGAAATTAAAAACCATGCTCGAGGCCTCATGACCATTGACCTAATTAAACCTGTAGCCTCTTAAAATTTCTGCACTTTCACAGTGCAGTTGCAGTATACTTCCATGGGCTGTTCAACCTGTAAAAATTCAGGCTAGTCCCATATTCTTTAAAAACCCTTTAATCCTCCCATACTTCTCTTGAGCCGATCCAATAACCTTGTCCAACAACTTTTATACAGTTCTCTCAACCAAAATCCTATAACTGTCCCTTTCAGAGCCTGCAACTTTTCCCATATCCTTCTGTATTAACTGCATGTAATCTACATTTAGTTTCTATTTACCAGCGTCCCAGAATTTTACATCAAATCTACTATCCCGTGCTGAAGTTCCTCAGACTGTCAATTCTTTTCCCTTGAACCGACCCCATATACTTTCCCATCAACATTAAGATAGTTCTATCACTCAAAGACTTTTAACTGTCCCTTTTAGAGCCTGCTACAATTCGCATAACCTTTCCTATTAACTGCATGTTATCTATATTAATTCCCAATTTCCCAGCGAACCAGAATTTTATTTCTGATCTACCATCTTGCACTGAAGTTCCTCAGACTTGTCCAGATCTGCCATAGGTATTAAACCTATCACAACAGTAGTGTTTCATAACGTGGATGTGGGTCAAAATGTGGTCGAAGAAATTCCTAGTCGACTTGGCGCAGCGCGGTTGGGTACTCGGTTGACGTGGCTGACTACTCGGGAGAGTCAAAAGAGTTTTTATTGACTCTGTAGGGCAAAACACGGCGGTAAAATGCGGAACGCAGCCAAGGGAAAAGGGAGTCGACTTGGGGGGGGGGGGGGGGGGGGGGGGGGCATGATGGCGCGGGGAGTTTTAAAACTATGCAAAGAGACCAACTGGCTTTGATGGCATTCCTGATTTAAAGGGCAACAATTCCAACCCACCAGTCCCAATAACTGTAACTACTTTTCCTATTTATTTCGTTAGGAGTTTGAAGACCTGAGAGCCAACAGCCTAGATGCGAGTTCATTAATTAGTAGTCCTGATTGCTTTATATGTGCATTATTTCAAGAGTTTTGGGGTACCCTGGAAGAGGATTAACATGTAGCTCATGTATGAATTTTCTATTTTCATAAATCAAGCTAAGCTTGCAACAACTTCTTTAGAATTGGAAAAGCCAGAGCAATTTTTCAGTAAAGAAAATATGATGACATATTACGATGTAAGTGCATATGTTACTTACATTGCTACTATCTATTGGCTGTAGTTTGTCACCCTTAGTTTGATATTTGGTCTTTTTCTCAATTTGTGAGACTCTTGATTGGTTGTACAAATATGACAAACAATGCCAAGATACTCAAGCCGGAGAAGGGAGAATCCAGGTATTGTAGCTCTTGTACCAATTGACGTAGGAAATCTAACTGAAACAATTGAAATCTAGATCAAATAGTTTATAGAAATAAACTAGGTTTTTGGGAACAAGCAACATGAGTTTTGGGGAACAGACTTGGGTAAATTTAAGAACAAAAAATTAGGGACTATATAAAACGTATAGGCAAATCAAACAAGTCAAATTGATATGGTTGGAAATTCCTAAAGTTTTGGGCGGGCAGCCTATATAGCTATAAATTTGTAAGTTCGTGTTTATAATTAATATATTGCCATCTGTATATTGGCATTTGAGCTTCAGCATATCATATGTATATGGGATGAGAGATAACTTTTTTTTTGAACGGCTAGAAAATTTCATAAAAGGACCGAGGTGGTCAAAATACAAGCAAGAGAAAAGCAAAAAGAATAGACAAAGGAGATCGCAAAAAGTGAGAACCAATAAAGGAAAATGAAGAATCAAGAGGGGAGGAAGTCAAACATCTCAAGAGCTTCTACCCTCCAACCTCGCAAGCTTATCCGCCTCTCCATTGGCGGATCTCCGAATGCGACGATAAGATATGCTTGAATTACCAACAATATCCCTAATCTCATCAAAATAATGAACAAATCTCCAAGGGAAGATATGAGAGACTTCTAACAAGCTGGACCCGGATTACCAATACTAGAGCCATCAAAATTAAGCTTTAGAAAACCGCTAGGAGGGGGCTCCCAATTCTCAAACCTGGACAATCATATGATTCATCTCTGACTCCACCCCTTCCATAAATCAAAAGCAGAAGTAAATTGGAATCTCGGAAGAGACTTCACCCAAAAGATAGTTAGAGCTTAGAGGATAAATAAGGGACACTTTTGGCATAACCCTTGAAGACTTCCTTTCCTTCCACAAAACCCACTAGGTATGAGAGAAGCTAAGCACCTTCTCATTTTCCACCTTTGCATGTGGACAACAACACATGGTGAGGAATTTGTTTCTCGCCTTAGCAAAATGTTTGTGTTTGTAGTTCGCATGGGAATTCCCACCTAAGCCCATACACGTTGTCCTCCTCCATCTTCGGTAGCTATACTCTCGACATCCGTCTAACCCTTGCCCTGTCCCCTACTAGAAGCGATGTTGACCTGCCTTAAAGGGTTGTTTTCTTATTTTCCCTTGGATAGGTAAGGGGAGAATCTATATGATTCATTTAGTCTTCAAAATATTGTTAAATAATCTAGTTAACCAAACCAGCCCCACATCACCTAAGCATCTCCAAGTCTCAATCGGAGGAAGAGGACATTAGTACCTATTAGAAGCTATAATGTCACGCCCCAAACTGATATCATGGCTTGGCACTTGACAACGCTGCATACCCATGGGCTCAAATTCCATATGCACGCAAGGCTAACTATCCTTACATTTGCATACAGAGCATTCTAAACATTTTCACAAATAAATAAATCATTCCACTAGAAATTAATTCTCTTTAAAATTCCAAATCACAAATTTGTCTGGCAATACCTGAATAAAAATCCCCACTGCAAGTCTTTCATAGACAAATAACTTAGAGTCAAAATCCTAATCAGTCAATCCACTCACTCCCTGAGGTCCCGCGACGTAATCGGAAATTATTTCTCGGTATTTGAAACAGGAAGAAACAGAGTCAGCTCAATGGCTCAGCAAGTAACTAGCACTATAACAGTTGGATCAAGCATGTGTATACATACAATAGAAAAGAAAACATTTGAAAATGTAGTACGGGTGGAATACAGTTCCGTTAATTTCTGTATGTAGTGCTTTCTTTAATTACTGCTAAAAAAAGTGTTGAAGTCTGGTTTTTTGGATAGATGGTCAATTATGGTTCTGTCATACGATTTGTGCCAAATTTTTGTTTGTAATTCTAGGTAATTGTTGGGTGATGCTGTTTATAATGGTATCATGCTACCTATATTAAAAAAAATGGTATCATGCTGTTTATAATTCGTGTTGTGATGTTGAGCATGAGTTTCCTTTTATCTTGTTGAATATGCAGCTTACTTTCTGGAGGCATATCGCCCTGTAAGGAAAGGAGACCTTTTCCTTGTTAGAGGTGGTATGAGGAGTGTAGAATTCAAAGTTATCGAGACCGACCCAGCAGAGTACTGCGTGGTTTCTCCGGATACTGAGATCTTCTGTGAGGGGGAGCCTGTGAGAAGGGAGGATGAGGATAGATTGGATGAAGTTGGTTATGATGATGTTGGTGGTGTGAGGAAGCAGATGGCTCAGATCCGAGAGTTAGTCGAGCTTCCGCTCAGACACCCACAGCTTTTTAAATCGATTGGCGTTAAACCGCCAAAGGGAATTTTACTCTATGGACCCCCTGGTTCGGGGAAGACATTAATAGCCCGAGCTGTTGCCAATGAGACCGGTGCTTTTTTCTTCTGTATCAATGGCCCAGAGATCATGTCTAAACTAGCTGGAGAAAGTGAGAGCAACCTCAGAAAGGCTTTTGAAGAGGCGGAGAAGAATGCACCATCAATTATTTTCATTGATGAGATTGACTCTATAGCTCCCAAGCGAGAGAAGACACATGGAGAAGTTGAGAGGCGAATTGTTTCCCAACTCTTGACGCTTATGGATGGATTAAAATCACGAGCTCATGTTATTGTTATTGGAGCTACAAATAGGCCCAACAGCATTGACCCGGCTCTAAGAAGGTTTGGGAGGTTTGATCGGGAAATTGACATTGGGGTTCCAGATGAAGTTGGACGGCTTGAGGTCCTTCGTATTCATACGAAGAACATGAAACTATCAGAAGATGTGAGCGAACAATTATGCATAACTCTTTATATGTTTTTTTCCTAAATTGCATCATTCTTTATTTTAATTTTTTAATTTAGTCAAGTGGGTGATTTTGTTCATACATTACAGGTCAATTTAGAAAGAATTGCGAAGGACACCCATGGGTATGTTGGTGCCGATCTTGCAGCTCTCTGCACTGAGGCTGCCCTTCAGTGCATCCGTGAAAAAATGGATGTCATTGACTTGGAAGATGAATCCATAGACGCTGAGATACTTAACTCTATGGCTGTGACAGATGAGCATTTTAAGACTGCTCTTGGGACGAGCAATCCATCTGCTCTACGTGAAACAGTGAGTAAATTTGCGTACTCCTTGTTCATTTTAACTCCGTAACTGAAAATCTCTCGCCTTAAATGAAGGACACTTTCATAATAATCTGAATCCTTGTGTTTGGTGAGCAGGTGGTTGAAGTACCCAATGTTAGCTGGGAAGATATTGGTGGGCTTGAAAATGTGAAGAGGGAACTTCAAGAGGTAATGAATGAAATGGAGACAGGCTTTCACAATCCCATGCTATGTTGCATGATTACGGGTATGAGTATCGGAATCCAACATGGATACCGAGTGTTGGGTTCGGCTAACCTCAGAAAACAGGATTCATGGATTCACAAATATATTTTAATCAATTCTAATTTTAATTGTTTTATATGATAACATGGTTTTAACAGGTAATATATTGGGAATTTTGGTAGCTTAAGTAAAGTATAATGTTTTATTTTCATATAAAATACTTACATTTTTTTTGAAGGGTAAATGAAAAAAATGTGAGTTTTATCTATTCTAATTTATGTATATATATATGTATATTTTATAAAAAAAACCTTACTATTAGAATAGATAAAACTTAAAACATGTGATAATTGTAAATCTGTTATAATATTATTTAGAAAAAGTAGATAAAAGAGATCTAGAAGTGTCCCAGTAAATTCTCAAGTAATAGAATCCAACACTTCCATTTAGAAGAATCCATGTAACATAGATTTTGCTGTGCTGAGGCTCCATAGGCTGTTCTGACTTTTTTTTTCTTGTTATTTTCATAGACCGTTCAATATCCTGTGGAGCATCCAGAAAAGTTTGAGAAGTTTGGTATGTCTCCATCAAAAGGAGTACTTTTCTATGGGCCTCCTGGCTGTGGGAAAACCCTACTAGCCAAGGCAATTGCTAATGAATGCCAGGCGAACTTCATCAGCATCAAGGGTCCCGAGTTGCTTACTATGTGGTTTGGAGAAAGTGAAGCCAATGTCCGCGAGATCTTTGATAAAGCTCGCGGGTCTGCGCCCTGTGTCCTCTTTTTTGATGAACTCGACTCAATTGCTACTCAGGTTTGTTTCTGAATGCACTCGATACCCTAGGTTTAAAATTTCAGCCCTGTTCCAAAATTTTGTAACCCAAAAATTTCGGAAAAATAAAATAAAAATAGAAATAGCCAAAATTTCGGCCGAAATCTGGGCTCGACACTGAAGTCATGTACTTTTGGTGTCGGCGGATTTCGGCTGAAATTTTAAACCTGCCGATACCTTTCTCTTCGCTCGATTAGCCTTGGCTCGTACTTACATTTTTATTTCTTGTGGCAGAGAGGGAGCAGTGTTGGCGATGCGGGTGGTGCTGCTGATAGGGTTCTTAACCAGCTCCTGACTGAAATGGATGGAATGTCGGCAAAGAAAACAGTTTTTATAATCGGGGCTACCAACAGGCCCGATATAATTGATCCTGCATTGCTGAGGCCGGGACGTCTTGATCAATTGATTTACATTCCTCTACCAGATGAGAGCTCACGTTATCAGATCTTTAAAGCAGCCTTGAGGAAATCTCCTGTTTCGAAAGATGTTGTTCTGGGGGCTCTAGCAAAATATACTCAGGGGTTTAGTGGCGCTGATATAACAGAGATCTGCCAGCGCGCCTGCAAGTATGCTATTAGAGAAAACATCGAGAAGGTAAGCTATACTCCTTGCTTTTTATAACTCATAAAATTCCTACTAAAGTTCTTCTATTACCTTTAGTTTTCTTACATGCATTATACTATATTTTCGTAGCTCTGTAAAATTTTCAGTTCAAATCATGAAAAGTTAGGCCATGTCTGGAGAAAGTTTTTTTTTGTTTTGAAAATTAAAAATGCAGTCTGCGTTTGTTTAAAGACCATGTTTGGCAACCATGAAAAGTTTTTCATGATAAATTAGTTTCTCCAAATGGTGAGAGTGGGGTAGTGCGAGTGGGAGAGTCAGGGACTTGACCGGACACAAATGAGTAGAGGGTGAGAAGTGGCTAAAAAATCAGGAAAAGTCCGTCAAAGTTTGGGCAGAGGTTTTTGTTTCCTGGTTTTTCAGGCTGTTCTCACTGTCTCCTTGCTCAGTCCCTGTCATTTCTATCCCTCGCCTAGCCTCCCTCATCAGTGGGTAAGCTAATATTCGTGTCATATATTGCTTTGCCCAAATCGACTGGACTTTATTTAGAAACTCCATGGGTCAGTCATGGATTTGCCCAGTCGACTGGGTTTTACCTTGACAGATTTCCCATCAGTCTTGAGTTTTGTCCTACGAAGTCAATCAAAATGTCCTTCGACTCTCCCTTGAATTAATGAAAAATTGTTTGTCAATTATTTTCTCACCAAAATCACTCCTTTTTTTTTTCTTCTATGGTCGAGTTTCATTTATCATTTGCAGGGTAACACTGATATTTGTAGTTATGGCCTTATGGGTAATTTTGATCTGTTATAAATAAAGGCAACATTGATTGCCTGACCGTCTTGCAACCATGGAAGTGCAAATTGTGCCTGGTGAAGGGTCACGAATATTCATGCCTCGATGAATTATGGGTTGCCTAAATGTCTAGACCCCGTATGTGCCCCTGCCCATTACCACCGTATTCTGTTTGAAGTGGTCAGTGGTTGGAATCAGTCTCTTAGTAGGGTCCACCATTGATGGCCACAGTTCAAAAATTTGTAGCAATTGTGATACTAGCCAACTGATGATTGGCCTACAAATCTACGTTTAATTTTGTCGATAAATGCAAACTAGCTGTTCTTGCACAACATATCGGTCACTCCTGGGCATGAGTGTCTTACAAAAACGACCTTGGTGTACACACACTATGTACAATATAAACTAAGATTATGTTTTTCCATTTGCAGGATATAGAGAGGGAGAAGAGGAGGCAGGAGAATCCTGAAGCCATGGAAGAAGACGATGCCGAGGAAGTTGCAGAGATCAAAGCTGCCCATTTCGAAGAGTCGATGAAGTTTGCACGCAGGAGTGTCAGTGATGCAGACATCAGGAAGTACCAGGCATTTGCGCAGACTTTGCAGCAGTCTCGGGGATTTGGAAGCGAGTTTCGATTCTCTGAGCGATCGGAGAGTGGAGCAGGAGCGGCGGCTGGGTCGGACCCATTTGCGGCATCTGCTGGTGGAGCAGATGATGATGATTTGTATAGTTAAGTTATTTTTAAGTTGTTGGCGTTATGAAGTTACATTTACTCTAATCTTATTGCTTCCATGCATGACAGTTAATTTTATGCCCAAAAAACTCATGCGAGGGTGGATGACCCAAAATCTTTTTGCGGCCATTTTCCTCTCAAAACCATCCAAAAAATTATCTGGTTGAAATGTTATTGGTTTCATAACTTGGTTGTAGTATTTATTACATTTGGATCTGCAATGCCATCTTTTGTTTCTTCCTCTCTCTCTCCTCTTTCTAGTAATTCCTTGTGGCTCATCTGGACTGCTGATCGCCTCTCTCTCTCTCTCTCTCTCTCTCTCTCTCTCTGTGTCGAAAAATTGAAGGGTTTAAAATTCACTAATAGGCGTGTATTTTGCTCGATGAAATAAATGGTTTGAGTTAGGGCTGCAACAGGGTTGGGTTGGGCAGGGGTTTTCAAAACCCTAGCCCAACCCAGGATCCCACTATCTTAGCCTTGACCTGCTCTGACCTTGAATCAGGCCTAAAATCCTCAACCCAATGCCCGCCCTGCAGGGCTGCTCAGCCCTTGCCTGCCTTGATTGGGCCGAGCCGGGCTGAGCTGGCCCTGATTGACCCTAGTGAAAGCCATTTTGCGGCTGGCTTTTGAATGTGAGAAAAGCCACAATCTGCCACATGAGGTGAATTAAATGAATGAGACAATCTGCTAAGAAATCAGCCTGTGTGGCTGCTCTCTCACATTGAAAAGCCAGCTTTTGGGAAAACATGGTACTGTTTTGGGAAGTATATATCTTCATAAAACAGTACCTTTGTAAAGAGTTTAGCCCTATCTTCATAAAACAGTACCTGCGTAAGGAGTTCTGCCCTGTTTTGGGAAATATATATCTTCATAAAGTGTAAACAGGGTTGGATTGGGCCGGGTCAGGCTGGCCTGAGTTATGAACCTTGAGCCCGACCCGATCCTGAGTCAGGGCCTAAAAAATGAACCCAAGCCCGCACTCAGGGTTGGAAAATCCAGCTCAGACCCTGTTCGGGCTTGGGACGGGTCACTGTTCACAGGGCCAAACTTGCACCCCTAGTTTGAATCAAGGTGTTAAATTTCGGTCCGAAATTTGGTATTAAGCTTCGAAATTCCGAAATTTTGGACAAAATTTTGGCCAAAATTTTGTAACATTTAATTTTTTTTTTAAAAAAAATGCCATTTTCTCGGACCGAAATTCCAAAATTTCAAGAAATATCAAATTTTGGGAAATTTCGGTTTCGGTCCCCACAGAAATCTGAAATTTAAAACCATGATTTGAATCATTGAGCAGGTGGCTACAACTTGCTCAATTTTTTCCTTGGAAGAATACGTGGATTCATCAAATAAGACCCAGGATAACTCGTTCTGAGTTTGGGTTCATGGATTGAAGTTCACAACTTTCATATGTTCCTGGGTCCGGCAGCAGTAATAGTTCAGGTTTCTCAGTCTGAGTTTGGTTTGCTATAATAACCAAGATTTTAGGTTTTGTTTCAATATGCGTTTCAGTCATGATGAAAATAAAAATATTTTAGGTTTTGCTTGAATTTTTGAAATTATGAAAATTATGAAAACATAAAATATCACATAAGCTGAAAAATCACAAAGTACTTTAACAACATCGTACACTTAATGACATGCGCGACATCCTTAAAACCATGGTTATGACTCCAATATAAGGCTTATGATAACCATTCAAAATTTCCTCGGATCCTAATGGGTCTGTTGGCTTGGGGTCTTAGTTTTACCCAGGGTAGGGTCGTGAGGAAAGAATAGAAGAGAAGAAATAGGGAGAAGCGGGGATGTGGTATAGGTTGAATATCAGTTTAAAAGTACTCTCCACTCCGCCCTTCCCTTCCCTTCTACTCCACCCTATTCGAGGTAAATTAATCCACTAAAGAGAACATACCCAATATATAATGAAGGTGGGAAGTGGAGATTTTACTGTAGAAAGTCGAAAATATATATAGGCGTTCGAAATAATATAGTCGAATGTCGAAAATGGGCGAAGATGTTGGACATTTCCTCATATTTGGGTTTCCAAATATAAAGTTTCCTTTTAAGATTGGAATTCTAAGGTTGTGGCTTTGCATTCATCAATATTTCATCATGTTTTGGCAACCCTTCATGTTTAGCAATGTTTGAAAAGGAAAGTAACTCAAAATATACTTTCTATATTCATGGGAAAGAGCCAAAACGAATTGGGTAAATTTAGGAAGTTCTATGGGGACTTTTTACTTATATAAGGAGACCTTTGGTCCCTCTTACAACACACCTTGACCTTGAGATCTCATAGAAAGAGAGTTCTTCTTTGAGAGGTTTCCCATAGACCATTTGGCGTGGAGGTAAGAGAAGAATCAAAGGGCGTTTCTGAGCCTCTCACCGTGCTCGAAAAAGCTACAAGGATCGTCGGATTACACGCCTTCAAGAACAAGCCATGGCACAAGGTACTACAAACCCATCTTGTTTAATTTCGAGTTTTTCTTTGTTTTCAATGCCAAAGACCCAAAGGGATCACTAAAGTAATGTTATAAAATAACAGAAGAATCACTTAGCTTTCATGTCAGTTTGTAATACACTATTTTTCGCAAATTCTCACGAACGTTGTTGCGATCCAGTTCACAATACGGTATGTCATCGAGTGAACTACGACACCACGTGTTGGGGGTAAAAATTGGCATTCACGGTACCGACCCTCAAACCCCTTCTCCATTACTCAACTGGATAAATACAACCCCCGCAACAACACTCAGTAACGAGCATTGATTGAACCTCCTTGATACTTCTCCCTTGACCGGTACCGAGCTACCAGGGAAATCAAATGCAATGGTGGGGATCTCGCCCCCAAGCGACTAATCCGGACGGCCGTTACATGTAAGGCGCGGCTTTTGAATTCAAAACATCCCGCCTAAGTCACTATCTAGGATCTCCGCCCAGAATCATCGGAAATCATATCTCCACGATTTTATTCTCCGGCCATCACGCTCCATGTGGGCTAAATCAAAGGTATGATTGATATCTTCACAATTTGAATCTCCAGCCATCACGCTCCACGTAGGCTAAATCAAAGGTATGATTGATATCTCCAAGATCGTGGATCTCCTCCCCTATAAAAGGGGGCTACGCACTCAAGAAAAAGGATTCCCTTCTCCCTCTTCTCCTTTGGTCTGGTAACTTGGCTTAAACTCTCTCCCATTCCCCGTCCATTGTCTGTGATCGCCCATCTCTGACTTGAGTGTCGAAGTGGCCGTCCGGAGCCACAACTCCGGGCCCACTGATGCTTTTTCTGTGAGCGCAGGATTACAGGTTCTGCGAAGCTAGTTCATGCAGTCCGATTTTAGGCGTCATTAGATTGGCGCCATCCGAGGGACCCGACTATGCCAAAGTTGAAAGCTACCTCCTAACTTAACGGTGGAATGGTTACGAGAAGCCAAGCAAGTCAACGAGACCGCGAGCCACCGGAAGAGATGGGAGAGATGGTTACTTCCGGCGACACTCCGGTAACAATGACCGTCTTTAACCAACTCACGCAACAACTGGGAAGCGTCGCGGCCGCCCTCCAACAAGTACTCCAAAGGATCCCTCCCCAACCGGCAGCGCCACCTCCGCCTGTAAACCCGACCTCCGCCTGTAAACCCGTAGGGCAAAGGAATTCATCCCGTCGATATTTCAGAGGAGCATGGATCCTCAGAAGGACGAAATCCCCGGAGTTAAAGACCTCGCCAACGTCAACAAGGGTCTGCCTCAATCACCAGCCCGCCACATGACCATCGTCGTGATGATTGGCATCGAAGGGGTGACAGCTCGATGATGGAATCAGCGAATCTAGCCCATCGAAACGACAATCAAATACCTCCGCAAATAAGAAGCCCGACGAAAAACATCTAGGCAGAAGAAAACCCTACCATCATGACTGATCTCCAGCGTCAGATAAAAGAATTTCAACAACAAATGAAGGCACCATGTGATCCGGACCTCATGGGGGAATGGGATAGTGAGATCGCTTCCCCGTTCATCCCAAGAATCGCCAATGCCATCATCGCTACAAATTCGGATATGCCTCGGTTAGACCTCTACGACGGGTCATCTGACCCTCTTGAGTTTCTCCGAACCTACCGCTGTGCGATGGTAATCAGGAATGCTTCAAACGCCATGATGTGCAAAGCCTTTTCCGCCTACCTAAAGAAAGACGCTAGCAATTGGTACAACCGATTAAAGCCCAACTTCATCGAGTCATTTCACGAGCTGGGAAAGGAGTTCTTCGCTTACTTCATTAACAGTCGGCCCCAAAAGAAACCGCCCGACGCTCTTCTGGCTTTACGACAAGGAAAGGACGAAACATTACGAAAGTTCATCGGTCGGTTCCGAGTGGAACTTATGGTTTGCGCCGCACTCCGCCATGCCATCCGAGACAGAGACATGAAAGTCGCCTTGAGCGTAAATCCCCCTCGCGACCTCCAAGAACTTATGGCCACTGCGGATAGATACATAATTAATGAAGAGGGAGTTGGAAACCACCCGAGGAACCAAAAAATGAAAAGATGACTCTAGGGCGCTACAGAGTCATAAGCAGGCAAGACACAATGATCGACAGAATCGTTGCGCCCCAAATCCCCAGTTTGACAGGGTCAACTACACTCCATTGAACAACACCATCTCAAATATCCTATAAGAAATCCGTGATAGAGAACCCATAAACTGCCCCGATAGAAGGAGAAACTCGGGAAAAGGTAAAAGCTCTAACAAATATTGTCGTTTTCACCAAGATCATGGGCACACCACCGACAATTGCTACCATATGAGGAATGAAATCGAAAGACTCGCGGGAGTGGGTCGGATTGACTGTTACCTTCAAAATCCCCCATGGAGCCAGCAACGACCCTGATCCGAAATACACCGGCCGGACGAACATCGTCGCTCACCAAACCACCTTGCAGAAAGCAGTAAGCAAAGAGCTTCGGATCAGGAGGAAGCACCTAAGATCACCAGAAATATTGAAACCATCTATGGAGGTCCGGCGTCCGGAGGACCGACCGACGAAGGACGCGCCTTTTATGCGGGACAAATCAACTCCATAGAAAACCCCTCCAAGAAGTCAAGAATGGACCCAACTACCAGTGTGCCTATCACCTTTACCGAGGCAGATTATGGAACGATAGATCGACAAATTGATAACGCGGTGGTAGTCCGACTCACCATCGCCAACTTTAACGTGGGACGGATCTTGATAGACACTGGAAGCTCAGTCAATGTCCTCCATCAAGACGCCTTCGCCAAAATGGACATCAGCAGTGATAGGCTGGAGCCTATTGACTGGTCCATCTACGGATTCTCCGGAGGAGAAGTTTAGGTGCTAGGAAAAATCACACTCCCCGTAACATTTGGGGCTCACCCGACCCAACGCACCATCATGCAAACCTTCGTAATAGTTCGCGTCCATTCCACTTATAATGGAATCATCGGAAGGCCAGCGCTGAATGAACTAGGGAGCAGTGGTTTCCACTGCCCACTTGAAAATAAAGTTTCCCACAAAACTTGGCGTAGGAGAGGTTATCGGCGACCAAGAGAAAGCCCGCGAGTGCTACGCCGCTCTGTTGAAAAAGAAAAAGGCCTCCAAAGAAACCTTCTCCATAGGCGGTACTAATCCTCGAGTTGAGGTAAAGCAAGGAGAGTCGGTCGAAGAACTCACGAAAATACCTCTGTTCCCAGGTGCCGACGAACAAACCGTCCAAATAGGTTCTCTCCTGTCAGGTAAGCTTAAAACTGACATCGTCAATTTCTTAAAGACTAATTCAGATATCTTGGCCTGGTCCGCCTCCGATATGCAGGGAATTCCCTCCGATGTAGAGGTCCACAAACTGAATGTGGACCCAAACTTCAAGCCGATCAAGCAAAAGAAACGCAATTTCACTGCCGAAAGACAAAAGTACATCAAGGAAGAAGTAGATAAACTCCTCGATGCTAAATTCATCAAAGAAATTCACTACCCGGAATGGCTGGCCAACGTTGTGATGGTCAGAAAATCCAACGGCAAATGGCGAATCCTCATAGATTTCACGGATCTCAACAAATCATGTCCCAAAGATTGTTACCCGTTACCGAGGATCGATCACCTCATTAATGCCACCGTCGGGCTTGAGATGTTGAGTTTCATGGATGCCTTCTCCGGATACAACCAGATCCAGATGTACGGTCCCGATATTCCAAAAACTTCCTTCGTCACTGATCAAGGGTTGTTTTGTTACGAAGTCATGCCTTTCAGCCTCAAAAACGCTGGCGCCACGTACCAACGTCTCGTCAATAAGATTTTTGCCGAACAAATAGGGAAGAACATGGAAGTATATGTCGACAACATGCTCGTTAAAAGCCTCAAAGCACATAACCACATCGCTGACCTTGAAGAAGCCTTCGCCGTACTCCGACAGAACCGAATGAAGTTGAACCCTGCCAAGTGTGCTTTTGGGGTTACCTCCGAAAAATTCTTGGGCTTCATGGTTAGTCAGCGAGGAATTGAGGCCAATCCCGAAAAAATAAAAGCACTGTTAGAAATGACATCGCCAAAGGAAGTCAGAGATGTACAAAGACTCACCGGCAGAATCGCGACCCTCAGCAGGTTCATGTCTAAATCTGTCGAAAGATGCCTGCCCTTCTTTAAAACTCTCTGAAACATGAAAGACTTTCGATGGACAGAGGAATGTCAGACGACATTCGACCAGCTAAAGGCATATCTCCAAGCGCTTTCGCTACTCTCAAAGCCGGTACCGGGGGAAGATCTGTACCTGTACTTAGCAGTCGGGCCCGCCGCGGTAAGTTCTGTACTCATTCGGCATGAAGGAAAAACAGAGCAACCTATTTACTATGTTAGTAGAGTGCTCCATGATGTCGAAACCCGATACAAGGAGATTGAAAAATTCGCCTTCGCTGTCGGCATATCTGCGAGAAAACTCCGTCCATATTTTCAGGCTCTTCCTGTTACCATACTCACCGACCAACCACTCCGAAAGATATTGCAGAAGCTCGACACTTCAGGGCGTCTAATTAATTGGGCAGTTGAATTGGGCGAATTCGACATCCAAATAAAGCCCCGTCCAGCGATTAAGTCACAGGTGCTGGCAAATTTTATTGTGGAACGTACGGTACCGATAGAGGAATCCGAAGAACCAGGTCTCCCAGCCGAAGAATCAACTCTGATCTAGCAAAGCCAAGATCCACTATGGATGTTGTACGTTGACGGCTCCTCCAATGCTGGGGGCAGTGGTGCCGGATTGGTCATAACAGGGCCGGACAATTTTATTGCTGAATACGCTCTGCGACTAGATTTCAAAGCATCCAATAACGAGGCCGAATACGAAGCTTTGATCGTAGGAATAGCTCTCGCCACCGAATTACGAGCCAATCGGATCAGAGTCCACAATGATTCACAATTGGTGGTCAGCCAAGTAAATGGCTTCAGCGAAGCTAAAGAAGAGCGGATGATCAAATACCTAGAAATGTTAAGAAAGAAAATCTCCACCTTTGAAGAATCCCAGATAGTGCAATTTCCCCGGACCTTAAATACCCGCGCTGACGCTCTCTCCAGGATGGCCTCGTCCGAAAAGTTTGAACCAAGAAAAATCTATACCGAGATCCTCCCTCAACCTAGTGTTGAAAGAGAAGAAATCCTACAACTCAACGAGGAACCTAGTTGGATGTATCCTATAGTACGATACTTGAAAGACGGTGTTGTACCCTCGAATAGAAAGGAAGCTCGATGCATGGTTGCCAAGGCCGCCCATTACATCTTCGATGGGCAGGAGCTGTATAAGAGGTCCTTTTCATGTCCTTTATTGAAATGTCTCCGACCCTCCGCTGCGGAACTCGCCATGAGAGAAGTCCACGAAGGAATCTGTGGCGATCACTCGGGCGGGAAGGTATTGGCTCACAAGATCCTTCGCCGAGGTTTTTTTTGGCCAACTCTCCAGCAAGAAGCATCTGATTTCGTCAGAAAATGCGAGCAATGCCAGAAGTTCACTACCGTACCTCGTCTTCCTGCAGTTCCTTACAAACCCATCTCCAATCCAGTCCCGTTCGCTATGTGGGGAATGGATTTGTTAGGGCCTTTTCCTAATTTGACCAAGGGCCACCGAATAATGTACGTTGCCATTGATTACTTCACCAAATGGGTCGAGGCCAAGGCAATAAAGAAGATTACTTCCAAAGAAACAAAAAACTTCTTCTATCATGATATCATTTGCAGGTTCGGTATTCCGCGGGTCCTTGTGACCGACAACGAGACCCAATTTGTGAGCCGACGGTTCAATGATTTTTGCGGAAAACTCAGTATCGACCAACTGTTCACCTCAGTCGGTCATCCACAAGCTAATGGACAAGTGGAAGTAACCAATCAAACTCTCTTACAGGGGTTGAAGAAGCGCGCAGAAAACGCCCGTGGCTTATGGTCGGACGAATTACCAAATATCCTCTGGGCCTATGGAACTACCCCCAGAACCGCAACAGGAGAATTACCATTCAGGCTCGCCTTTGGGGTAGACGCGGTCATACCCGTCGAGATTGGGGCCCACTCTCCGAGACTTGAAGCATACAATTAAAGGGCCAATCCCAACCACCTAAGGAGCAGTCTCGACCTCGTCGAAGAAACTAGAGAAAAAGCCGGAGTCAGGATGGCCACGTATCAACACAGAGTTGCCCGATACTACAACTCCAGGATGAAGGAAAGAGCAATAAGGATGGGCGACTTGGTACTACGACGATCCGAAGTCTCCGACCCTCGCAACTCAGGAAAATTGGCTCCCACCTGGGAGGGACCATACCGCTTATCCCGCACTCTCCAGCCTGGGTCATGCCAACTGGAAGACTTAGAGGGCAACCCCATTCCCCGCACTTGGCATATTTCGAATCTGAAGAAATTCTACTAGTAGGCAAGAGTGTAACTTGTTTTTATTTCCTTATTTCCAATAAATCTATGTGTTTGTTCTTTGTCATTGTGATATTGCAGACATGTAACCATTCTCCCCAAGTAATAAAATCTCCTTTTCGATTCTCCATCCGCAAGAGCGATTACATCGACGAATATCCAAACTAGACAAGCTACAAACGAAGGATAAAAGATATGACCCATAAACCGGTGCCCAAATAGACCCGGTAGAGAGTCTATCTATTTGAAAGATACGACCCATAAACCGGTGCCCGAAGAGGCCCGGTAGAGAGTCTATCTACTTAAAAGATATGACCCATAAACCAGTGCCCAAAGAGACCCGATAGACAATCTATCTATTTGAAAGATACGACCCATAAATCGGTGCCCGAAGAGGCCTGGTAAAGAGTCTATCTACTTAAAAGATATGACCCATAAACTGGTGCCCAAAGAGGCCCGGTAGAGAGTATATCTATTTGAAAGATACGTCCCATAAACCGGTGCCCGAAGAGGCCCGGTAGAGAGTCTATCTACTTAAAAGATATGACCCATAAACAGGTGCCCAAAGAGGCCCTATAGAGAGTCTATCTATTTGAAAGATTGTAAGCCCAAGGGTGCACATGGGTTCAATCATTCACCTTACCTTCTTGTTTTAATGCTAGCAAACACAAACTGATTAGCATTGACAGACTAATGTGTTGCTTTGAGATGTTGTGTTGTATACAGAACTTTCATGTCATAATCGCCATTACACAACTTTTCACAACACATGACTTGTGGATCAAGGATCAAAGGAACCAAGAGCTTGCACCTACAGTGAAGACATCCTCATTTGAAGATGTTCAAGTAAAGAAGCTCATCATGAAGAAGATCCCACAAGTTCCCCAAGCAAGTGTCAAGAAGAAGCTTGGTGTTGAACAAGTCATTGGTGACACCTCATGCACCTTACAACATGCAGTGAAGATTGGAGGATGTCACAAGAGCCAAGACAAAGTCAAGATGTTCACCCAAGCCGAAAAAGTCCAAGAAAGTGCAAAGGAGCCAAGACATTCCAAGAAGACTCAAGGTTCTTATTTTTAAAATGTATTTGGAGTCCTCTTGATTTTATATAAAATGCACCTTCAAAAGATTTTCAAAATAGTTTTTATACTTAACATTTTACATCTTTGAAAACCATCAACACACCCAAAAATGTGTTTGAAGACCCTGAACTAAAGCCCAAAGACCATAGCCCAAAAGCCCCTGAATTTTAAAGTTAAAATAGAATTTTACTGAGGGCCGGTCGACCGCGGGATGGAACCTGGAAATCCAGGCCATCTCGAATTCTATCGGGCAGGTCGACTGGGGCAAGCCGGGCGTCAACGGATACGTTTCTGTTTCAAACAGAAACAATCTAGTATGGTGTGGGCGGTCGACCTCCATGGGTTCGGTCGACCGCGATAGTGTTTTGAGCGAAAATTTAATTCAAACAGTAAGCCCTCGCCGGGCGACCGCCATTGGGCCGATCGACTGCGCCGGTATGAATTTTGAATTTCAAAAGAAAAGCCCGATAAGGGCAGGCGACCGCGGTGCCTCGGCCGACCGCCGCGATTGGGAAATAGATCCGTTGGGGGTTTCACAGGTTGACTTTTTCAACCCTATAAATTACAGTTTTACCCCCAACGGTCATATTTCTTTGTGGGCTATATGTACACTATAAAAAACCTTTCTACATAACCTTTTTCAAGATTAAATTCCATCTTCTTGAACCTAAACTTTTATATGAAACGTTAAACCTCTTTGAACCTGATTTTTACATTCTATCAAGAGGATCTCCATAGGCTTTACATTTGTATATATATTCCTTGGAGAGTTTGTGACCTTTGAAAGTTGTAATCAGCCTATCAAGAGGCATTAAGAGTTCTTTCATTTTATTTCTTCATTCTATGTTTGAGGGTCTCCGATTTGGCCCGAAAATAAAGGTAAATCAATTGTATGAGGAAGGTGTCATCGGAAAGGCTTCGTGCAGAAAAGGGTGTGATCCCTTTGAAGAAGGAGTTGGTGTAAGGCTTTGAGATTCGCCCTTTGAAGAATCTTATTAGTTAGTGAAGAATCCCAAGGAGGAAAACTTGGAAGAGTGGAGTAGGTTAAGTTATGACCGAACCACTATAAATCTTGTGCCTTGTAGATGCTTTCTTTTTCTCCTTCTCATTTGCACATTGTGGTGATTGGTAATCTCTAACCCAACTTATGTCTATGTTTTAATTGAACAAGGGTTAGTGAATGCATATTTAAAGTAACATCCAAACCCTAGCTCTTAATATCCTTATTGATTGATCAAGGGTTAAACTTTTTAAGGCTTAATGTGTAAATTGATTTTAGTAACTCAATTAATTAAGCCCAAAATTTTTAAGTAGCCAATTCACCCCCCTCTTGGGTTGTCACCTTGTATTTCACTTGGTATCAAAGCTAAGGCTCTTAAAGAGATTTTTAAATTCAAAATCTACAAGAGATAAAGACCTGTGACAATCCAATAGAATTTGAGCTTGGCCAATCCGCTAATGGAACAAATTTTAGAGGATGGAAAATTAGAATGCTTGCCTATCTCAAATCCATAGACTTTGACATCTTAGATGTCATTGAAAGGGGATTTTCTATTCCAAGAAAATGCACTAAAAATGATGCAAAATTATTTTCATTAAATTCAAAAGCTATTATTATAATATGTTGTGGACTATGTCCCAATGCTTTTAAGAAGATTTCATCATGTTCTAATGCAAAAGATATTTGGACCAATCTTGAAAATGTTTATGAGAAAAATGATATTCTCTTTTTAAATGATAATAATACTGTTGTTGAACAAAAAGAAGATCAACAAAAATCTTTTGCAAATGAGAATTCTTTCAAATATTCAATTTCTGATTTAGAAAAATAAATTAAAAATTTAAAATCAGAAGTTAATGATTGTTTGAAAAGAAATGAAAAATTAAGTCATTTGTACAAAATCTTGATAAACAAGATGATGACTTAATTAAACAATGCAATATCCTTGGAAAAGAAAAGGAAAGCCTTGAAACCACAAACAAGAATTTAAATGAAGAATATAAACTTGTTTGTGAGAATGAAGAAAAAGTAAAAGCTAATTTATCTCAACAAACAGATTGCTTTGAAAATCAATTGAATGCGATAAAATTAGTTAATAAAGAACTGTCTATGAAGAACCAAAGAATACAAGAAGAAAAGGACAAACATGTTTGTCATCATATGTATTCTTGTGGTTCTAGTTACTCTTCATCTACCCACACTTATTCATGTTCATATTGTGGTGGATTAGGGCATCAAATTTAGGTGTAGGCTTAGATTTGTGAAATAAAGCAAGTTTGTGTGGATAAGAAAAGATGAAATCAAGCAAGTTTGTGTGGATAAGAAAAGATACACTCCCACACACAAACTTGATTGGAACCAAATGGATTTGGGTTCCAAAATCCCCCACTCAAGTTATTATTTAAAATTATTAATATATGGGGTTATGCTTCAATTGCTATATCATATGAATTCTATCTAGATACTATTTCAATAGTGCGTTCATTGTATCTAGATCATTCGTGCTTTAATGACATATCATTCTATAATCAAGCATAGATACATATCATTAGTCATGTATTTAATAGAATGTATCCTTGCTTATTGAGCCTCATGATCACATCATATATCTCATAGTCTATGTAGAAAATAAGAAACTACTTTTCTAGACTATGCTTGTGCTTTATTGAAAATCCATCTAAGTGCAAAAATACACATATGCACTTCGCATCTACATCTAGATGAGCTAACATGTCAAACATTGCTAGATATAGATCAGCATGTATCATATTGTGTATCTAGCAAAATTCATCTAGTCCATCCACAAAGAACTTCATTGAAAACATATATCCATTCATTCATTCGAGCTTAAATGATAGAAAAATAGAAATGAATTTTTAAGAATCCTCACATACCCTAGGGATCGTGTTTACATGTTCATTAGAATCCCATGAATACGAGAAAAATAGGAGAAAATCGATTTGTCCACAAAGTCCCTTGAAAAATATCAAGAAATTGAAAACAGGGGTGTGGCGGTCGACTGAGCCTTGGAGGACGACCGCGGAAGACAATCTGGACAAAAATAAAAAGAAAAACAGATTTGTTTGGGCGGACGATCGCGGTAACCCGGACGACCGCGGATGGTCGCGAGTGAAAAATAAAAATGGACAGTAGCATCACGGCGGGCGACCGCGATAGCCCGGTCAACCGTGATGATCGAAAACTGCTTTTAAAGGGCTTCTGCCGTTTCATTTTTTCACTCCTGCCATTTGTTTTTCTCTTAGGATTTTTGCTCCTCTTCATCTCTAAATCAATTCTCAGTGCCAAAGCTTCAAGATTAAAGGGTTCTAGTGAATTATCTTCCATTTCCTCCTCTTATTCTCTCACTTTCTTTCTTCCATTTCTCATTCTCTTCCTTATTCTTCGTTTCTCTCCATTAAATCTCTCAATTGTTCTTGTTCTTTATTTTCCTTACCATATATCCATTAATCTCTCATCTTCATTTCATTTCATCTCTTCATTTCATTCTTCACCTCTCATCTCTCTCTCACAAAATCCTAACCCTAGAATGGAATCCTCAAGAACTAAGATGCTTGCGTATAGAGATAAGAGGCCAAGATGCAAATCAAAAGAAGAGGAATTTCCTGATAAATATTTCTTCAACCAACAAGCACAAGAAAAGTACAAGCTTCTCATGGATAGACCGATCATCTCAGGAAGGAAAGTCGAGATTAATGACCTTATGGAGTTTGATCTCTTCAATCTCTTTGCAGCACAATGATGGGTAACATTTCTAGAATCTAACTCCTTAATCTTCCTCGAGCTTGTAAAGTTTTTTTATGCAAATCTTTCAATATCACATGGAGGTGTAGTAATGAATAGCTACTGCAAATCACAGCTTGTATTGAATGTGGCAGAAATTTGTAATATTCTGGATGTCCCTAATAGTGGGAAGAGAATATTCTTTTGGAGAAAAGATGGGATTGAGAATCATATCTTCCCATGGAAGGATGTTTATGAAACTCTAGGAACCTTCCCCCCTACAGGTGAAAAATTTAATGTCATGTCTAATCAAATGAATCATCAGGCCAGAATAATCCATAAAGTTATGATTCACAATCTTACTCTAAGAGCCGAAAATCTTGACACAGTCAAGCCATTGGAAGCCTTTTTAACTTACTGTATTATTAAGAAGATTCGACTGAACCTCAGTACCATTATCTTAGGATTCATGGATAAGGCAGTCAAGAAAAGAAAAGGAGGTTTACCCTATGGAATGCCCATCACTATGCTACTAAAGTATAATGGAGTAGATTTGATGAAGGCACACTTCACACTTTCGGATCTTATAATCGATTCCTCTACCCTAATTCAAATAGGAATAAGAAATATCTCAGGAGGAGATAGCAGTAGAGTTAGTTCTAGTGAAGTACCAAGGGGTCAGACTGAAGATGAGCAAGGTCAAACTGCTCAGCCTCAGAGATCATATGAGCATCTTGTCAGACGAATTGACCAGATGAGCACAGAGATAGGGCGACTTGCTAGGGTTGAGACTCAGAGGGCTATTGAGTATTCTCAACTTATGGATACTGTAGCAACATACAGGAAAGCAAGAACTTGAGAGCATGACGAGCTATTAAAGGCTATATCAGGATCCCGTCCGCTTCGATATTACTCCTCGACTCCTCCCAGTGATCAACCTCCTTCAAAGACATGATGGACTCTCCAGTGCATTTTGTGTTAGCAGATGAACTGTAGTTAGTACACCAGAAATGATATACTATAATGCTGCTAGGATATCCTTCTCCAGTTCCTTCTTCCTGCCCAATTTAGGCTTTTGGACATTGTATTTTCATTTTCATCATGGATGTTGTTTATGCCCGATGTGGGCTTTTATTTTGATTTGTATGGATGTATAGGATATCTGCCAAGTAAGTAGCCTTTTATGGATTACTTTGTTTTTCATGTCTCAGAGATTGTGTGACAATATCTATTGGTGTGGTGATGAGCTCTTGTTCCTCACACCCATCATTTGTGTATCTCTGTCATGTAGTTGTGATGTGAAGAGGGTGTGTCTCTTCCATCATTCATTCATGTATATGGAAACTATTCTTATCTCATCTTATATATATATGAGTTCTTTTGGTTGCCATGGATATGTTCTTCTGTGATTGTTTATTATTTTGGTATCCATGTGTTTATTAGACTATAGTTGTTTCAACTTTATAATCCTATTTCTAATAATCATCCATTCTAATTCAAACTTTACTTCTCATTTGAATGGAGCAAAAATTGAAATGGGTAAGGTGATTAAAAATCATGAGCTTATGTGCTAGAGTCAATTACATGTAAATTAATTGCACATAATCAGGGGGAGCTTGTCACTTATAAATGTATAATCATTTAGGGTCAAACAAACTTAAACTCAAAAGTTATGTTATAGTTCTGAGCATGTTCATGCTCAAGAAGAGACTTCTTTGCCCTATAACAAGAAATTCCCATCAAAATGCAACTTGTAAACTTAAATGATTAAGTCATAAATCTGAGCATATCTTTGTTCAGGTAGATACTTATCTGCCTTCAAAAGTTGTAAATAAAGCTCAAGTGTTCAAATCATTCACCTTGCATCATTGTACCTTGTCATGCCCTCCAACACAAGTTTCACGTAGGGCCTATGACAAATTCATAGGGGGAGATCTCAATGATTATATATTCATGATTATATAGATCAATGTGATGTGCTAACATGGTTTATCGCCCCTATTATTGTGCTTAACTTCTAAATCATTTGATAAAAAAAACAAATTTGGCTTAACATGCATTTCACTTTTGTTTTTCTTTGATGACCATCCTTTTAGAGCTTAAATGCATTATCATGTACAAGGCACATCGCTTAGCAAAGCTATTATTCATCTTGACACCCCACTTGCACTTTCACTTGCTGATTCCTACCTTTTTGCTATTGCTAAAAGGGGGAGAATTTTGGAAATTGATTAGGTAGTCCAATTATATATGCACCATATGTTTTACAATTATTAATTATACTTGTGCATATAGTGAGGGGGACCTATGCTCTATTGTGTATATCATATCATGCGTATTCATCTATTGGTTAATATCTCCTTCCTCCTTAATGAATTTGTTTTTCATCATAAAAAATGGGGAGAAAGTAAGCTGAAGGGTGCACATGGGTTCCTTCTTGTTTTGATGCTAGCAAACACAAATTGATTAGCATTGACAGACTAATGTGTTGCTTTAAGATGTTGTGTTCTTTACAGAACTTTCGTGTCATAATCGCCATTACACAACTCTTCACAACACATGACTTGTTGATCAACGATCAAAGGAACCAAGAGCTTGCACCTACAGTGAAGGCATCCTCATTTGAATATGTTCAAGTAAAGAAGCTCATCATGAAGAAGATCCCACAAGTTCCCTAAGCAAGTGTCAAGAAGAAGCTTGGTGTTGAACAAGTCATTGGTGACACCTCATGCACCTCACAACATGCAGTGAAGATTGGAGGATGTCACAAGAGCCAAGAAAAAGTCAAGATGTTCACCCAAGCCGAAGAAGTCCAAGAAAGTGCAAAGGAACCAAGACATTCCAAGAAGACTCAAGGTTCTAATTTGTAGAATGTATTTGGAGTCCTCTTGATTTTATATAAAATGCACCTTCAAAAGGTTTTCAAAATAATTTTTATACTTAACATTTTACATCTTTGAAAACCATCAACACACCCAAAAATGTGTTTGAAAACCTTGGACTAAAGCCCAAACACCATAGCCCAAAAGCCCATGGATTTTAAAGTTAAAATGAAATTTTACTCAGGGCCGGTCGACCAGGCTATGCCGGGCGACCGCGGGATGGAACCTGAAAATCCAGGCCATCTCGAATTCTATCGGGCAGGTCGATCGGGGCAAGCCGGGCGACCGCGGATACGTTTCTGTTTCAAACAGAAACAATCCAGTATGGTGTGGGCGGTCGACCTCCATGGGTCCGGTCGACCGCGATAGTGTTTTGAGCGAAAATTTAATTCAAACAGTAAGCCCTCGTCGGGCGACCGCCATTGGGTCGGTCGACTGTGCCGCTATGAATTTGAATTTCAAAAGAAAAGCCTGATAAGGGCAGGTGACAGCCGTGCCTCGCTCGACCGCCGCGACTGGGAAATAGATCCGTTGGGGCTTTCGCAGGTCGACTTTTCAACCCTATAAATTACAGTTTTGCCCCCAAACGGTCATATTTCCTTGTGGGCTATATATACACTATCAAAAACCTTTCTACATAACCTTTTGCAAGATCAAATCCCATCTTCTTGAACCTAAACTTTTATATGAAAGGTTAAACCCATTTGAACTTGATTTTACATTCCATCAAGAGGATCTCTATAGGCTTTACATTTGTATATATTCCTTGGAGAGTTTGTGAGCTTTGAAAGTTGTAATCAGCCTATCAAGAGGCATTAAGAGTTCTTTCATTTTATTTCTTCATTCTATGTTTGGGGGTCTCCGATTTGGCCCGGAAAGGAAGGTAAATCAATTGTACGAGGAAGGTGTCCACGGAAAGGCTTCGTGCAGAAAAGGGTGTGATCCCTTTGAAGAAGGAGTTGCTGTAAGGTTTTGAGATTCGCCCTTTGAAGAATCTTATTGGTTAGTGAAGAATCCCAAGGAGGAAAACTTGGAAGAGTAGAGTAGATCAAGTTGTGACCGAACCACTATAAATCTTGTTCCTTGTGGATGCTTTCTTTTTCTCCTTTTTATTTGCACATTGTGGTGATTGGTAATCTCTAACTCAACTTATGTCTATGTTTTAATTGAACAAGGGTTAGTGAATGCATATTTAAACTAACATCCAAACCCTATCTCTTAATATGCTTATTGATTGATCAAGGGTTAAACTTATTAAGGTTTACTGTGTAAATTGATTTTAGTAATTCAATTAATTAAGCTCCAAATTTTTAAGTAGCCAATTCACCCCACGTTCTTGGGTTGTTACCGTGTATTTCAAAGATACGACCCATAAACCGGTGCCCGAAGAGGCTCGGTAGAGAGTCTATCTACTTAAAAGATATGATCCATAAACTGGTGCTCAAAGAGGCCCGGTAGAGAGTCTTCTATTTGAAAGATACGACCCATAAACCGGTGGCCGTAGAGGCCCGGTAAAGAGTGTAGACACCCCATTTTGACCGAACCCTTTTACGTCTTGTTTGAATAAAATCCCATTAAATAAATGAATTAGCGTCTCAAATCGGCCCTAAGGTAGGTTAGGATCCCAGGTAGGTTCTATGGGACCCGATCCCACGAGAGGGACGGGGCGCGCGAGCCGCCTACCTCTCTCTTGGTCTCTCGTACCCATTCGAATGGCGTGTACTTTTTATTATTGATTTTAATTACCCAACCAAGCAGGCAGCAACCTAGCCATATGGTGCAAACAAACGTGCAACCCAGTACCCATAAGGGCAGGGGTAAGCCGCCTAGCCTAGCAAGGTGTGATTTAATTCATCTTTTCCGTGAACTTGGGATCACTATGGTCATCCGAATTCCACACAAAAGAGAGTGACAGAGTCACCACCTAGATGAGAGATCTAGGACCCATAATTGACCAGAAATCTAGACTCGTTACCTGGTTACGAGAATGGAAGGTATGAGGAGTTACCACCACATGCACCATTCCTGCCCGATAATCGGTCTTCAATTCCAAAAGTTAACTCTTTTGAATTTCTTTTAAATGGCTCATTTAACTCTATATTAATGTGCGAACTACATGACATGCATCATAAGATCTAATTTCAGTGTAATTCCTAAATGCGTATCTTGATTTTCTTAATTTGTTTGAATTCAATCTAAGTGAAAGTTCTCCTAAAATTCTAATTTCATGGAAAGTCCTAAGTGATTTAATTACTTTTAATTTAAGGATTAATGTACAAAACCCCACCACTTATGTGTGGAGCCGACTCGAGCTTGGTATGCCACTCAAGTATCAAAGTTGCCTACGTATCCCAGCCTCACTGGAATCAGAGTCGATCGTAGTTCGGTGCACCTGAACTAAGCTACTTATCCTTAACTCATCTAAGACACCGATCTAGACTGGATTGACTGTTTCAACAGTTTTAAGAGAAATTATTTAGTTCAAGTTGAGTAGATTTTATTATCCTAGGACTCCATCTAAGATGCTTATGGTCCTATCTAAGTGCAAGACGGCCCTTAGACTAATGCAGGTTAACCTACATCCTAGGTAACTAGGCCAGTCTTCTTGGCTCCTCGTGGCATAATGCCATGAACCTTTGATTCCCTGCGTGGCTCTCCATGGTTATTACTGTGGACCCTCGATTTTCAGTTTCTTTAAAAAAATAAAAAATAAAAAATAAAAATAAAATCCAATCCTCATTGGAATTTGGAATTCAGTTTTACAGTCTTCAAAATATAAGCAGAGTTTTTGGTTTACTTGTTTTTAAATCCAGTATTGAAAGTTTGAGTCTTCTCAAACATTCTTTACCCGTTTTGTAATCCGGTATTGAAAGTTTGAGTCTTCTCAAACATTCTCTACCCGTTTTGTAATCCGGTATCGAAAGTTTGAGTCTTCTCAAATATTCTGTACCCGTTTTGAATGATCTGGCTCTCGATTCCAGGATAAAAACTCGATGTATCATCATCCTATCCGGTATTGAAAGTTTGATTCTTCTCAACATTCTTTACCCGTTTTGAAATCCGGTATTGAAAATTTGGGTCTTCTCAAATATTCTCTACCCGTCTTGTATTCCGGTATTGAAAGTTTGAGTCTTCTCAAACATTCTCTACCCGTTTTGAAATCTGGTATTGAAAATTTGGGTCTTCTCAAATATTCTCTACCCGTCTTGTATTCCGGTATTGAAAGTTTGAGTCTTCTCAAACATTCTCTACCTGTTTTGAAATCCGGTATTAGAAGTTTGAGTCTTCTCAAACATTCTTTACCCGTTTTGAATGATCTGGCTCTCGATTCCAGGATAAAAATTCGATGTATCATCATCTTATCCGGTATTGAAAGTTTGAGTCTTCTCAAACATTCTCTACCCGTTTTGTAATCCGGTATCGGAAGTTTGAGTTTTCTCAAACGTTCTTTACCCGTTTTGAATGATCTGGCTCTCGATTCCAGGATAAAAACTCGATGTATCATCATCTTATCCGGTATTGAAAGTTTGAGTCTTCTCAAACATTCTCTACCCGTTTTGTAATCCGGTATCAGAAGTTTGAGTCTTCTCAAACGTTCTTTACCCGTTTTGAATGATCTGGCTCTCGATTCCAGGATAAAAACTTGATGTATCATCATCTTATCCGGTATTGAAAGTTTGAGTCTTCTCAAACATTCTCTACCCGTTTTGTAATCCGGTATCGGAATTTTGAGTCTTCTCTAACGTTCTTTACCCGTTTTGAATGATCTGTTTCTCGATTCCAGGATAAAAACTCGATGTATCATCATCTTATCCGGTATTGAAAGTTTGAGTCTTCTCAAACATTCTCTACCTGTTTTGTAATCCGGTATCAGAAGTTTGAGTCTTCTCAAACGTTTTTTACCCGTTTTGAATGATCTGGCTCTCGATTCCAGGATAAAAACTCGATGTATCATCATCCTATCCGGTATTGAAAGTTTGAGTCTTTTCATACGTTCTCTACCCGTCTTGTATTCCGGTATTGATAGTTTGAGTCTTCTCAAACACTCTATACCCGTCTTGTATTCCGGTATTGATAATTTGAGTCTTCTCAGAGATTCTTTACCCGTTTTAGCACCCGATAATTAGCCAAGTGATTCTTGGTTTAAATTGTCAATCAAAATCTTCGTTCTTCAATGCAAACACCGAGTTAAGAGTCGGTGAGAGGTTATCTCCCCTTTGCTTTCAATCTTTGAGTCTCATGGTGTTACTTTGTTATTTTACCTTTGTGAATATCATTTTAGAGTCAAAACCCAAAAATTTGCTTTTCCTTATTTTCGGGCCGGCCAAAATGTGTTGTCTTGTCAGCTTTGCCATTCGTGTGACAAGCACACTCTGCCAAAGAGGGGCATCTGTAGACACCCCATTTTGACCGTGCCCTGCACCTCCATGCTTTGTGCTTAACTTTTTTAAATCAGTGTGTTAGGATCCCAAATCGCGCCCTAGGTTAGTTTAGGGTCCCACCAAGGTCCCTGTGAAATTTCGTCAAGATCCGACCACATTTGCCTAGTGAACGAGTTAAGACAGTGTCGTGGTGCAAGTTCAGAAGGGAGGGGTGAAAATACGTCATTTCCCATGTGAAGGAGGGCACTCTTGGCAATTTTATGTTGCTTCCTTCACAAGCAATCTTTTATGGCCATTAGATCAAATCAAAGGGTTTAGATTAAGAGAGAGAAGAGAAGTTTCTTGCCCCCATTTTCTACTTGGCCCCCCTGTTAGTATGAAAAGAACAGTAAGAAATGCATTGAAGGTGGCTGTCCGGGGGGAGAAAAGGGGTCGAATATCACTCCCTTTTGTTTTATAAACCCGATCGATTAGGGTTTTGGGGGGCTCACATTTTTTTTTACAAAAAGCAGAAAGAGAGAGGAAGAGATCGCAGAGAGAGAGAGAGAGAGAGAGAAGGGGAGGAGCCGCCATCTCCGGCCACCATACCCATCCAACCAGCCATCATCCACGACCTTCATCACCATCGACCACCACCATCAACCACCTCCTAACCTAAGCCACCGACCCAAACCCATATCCTCTTCTCTGCAACCTCCATCACACCCTCAACCCCTTTCTACCGTTGCCATCTTCATCAAAAGGCCGAAACCCATCTTCTCCGACGATTCTGCCGGAAATCCGACGAGCTCCACACCACCGTTCGGCAACCATTCCCTCTCCTTCACCACTCCATCATATCACCAACCCCATCTTCATCTTCCTCCACCCCTATCTCTTTTTCTCCGGTCAATCACCGACGGAATTCGGCCATTAAACCATTTCCACCGAAACCCTCTTCACCATCTTCTTCCACCACCTCCATCATTTTCATCTCCTTCACCCACAAACTCCGGCAACCTCACCGGAATCTGGCATTCCTCCCTGCCAATATAACCCCCATCTTCATTTTCTCTGCCATTAAAACATTAAACCAATTTTCACAAACCCACCTCTGTCTACATACCTCCATTAAAAACCTCCACCTCCACCACCACCATTAGACCCTCCCCCATTGCTCCTCCATTAAACCCTCTATATCTCCACCATTCTCAGCCTTCCCTCGTTTGCACTTCTCGAAATCACCCAAACCCATCCCAAGCTACCCATTGCCGCCATTTCCATTCCTCCAAACCCACCTTGAAACCCATCTCTACAACCCACCTCCGAACCTTATCTCGTGTCTAACAGCCCAGCAACCAAACCCATTTCACTCTTTCTATGAACATATGTACCCCTAACCTGTTTTTCCAACGTCCCCTGTACTCTCCGGCAATCCCAAATCCTCTGCAACTTCCGGCAATCTTGTCGGAATCCAATCGTGCCCATCATCAATATCCGAAGCTCCCAACCTTATAGACAAGCGTGTTTTCCAGCAAAACCCAACGATCGGCCGTCGTCATCGGGATCCATATCAGCGAAAGAGTCCGAAATACAGAGCCTTGTTCATCCATGTTTGAGACTTCAGGTAATATTCTTCACTCCACTTGTATTGTGGAAATTTGGGCGGTTGTTTGCCTTTTTGCTCGGAATTATGGCATTAATTTACGGGTTTGGTGTTAATTTCGTTTGTGAGTCCAATCTAATGCTTAATTTTCCTTGATGAATGGATTATCAAGTCAGCTGTATTAACTGGAAAAGGCAAATCTTCTGATTTTGTTAGTTGGCCCCAGGTCGTAAATATAGTAGGGTGATTCAATTGATTTCCTGATTGATATTCTTACAGGTTTGATCTTACTATATTCCAGATTTTTGCTTCTCGGTTGAATTGATTGGTTGTTTTCACCTCTTGATTGAAAAAAAATCGTTATGCTATTAAAATTTAGGATTCTCTTTCGATCTTAATTCCTTTGATTTTATCTAAGAAGAAAGGTAGCGCATGCTCGCCGGTTTATCAAGTATAATTTCAGCTATTTTATTTGAGTTTTGAGATTTATAGTTGAAGAAGAAATGCGAGGAATATCGAATGGAGTTTCTGAGTGTTTGCCCTGTGTTTGAGCCCATAGACGGAGAATTTTCCTTTGGTAAATCCACTTGGCAGTGGGAGTGTTAGCTTATAGCCCATTATATATATCTCGATCACTTCAATTCGGGGCCATCTGCAAGTTTTCTCTACTTCTATGTCCGCATGCATGGGTCTGTCTGTCAGATTGCGAAGCAATGGGCAATTTTTCAGTCCCATGATTATAGGTATATGAGCTTGTTGTCATTGAATTACCGAATTCATAGGTAGTTACCTTTCCAGGAAAAATGTTTTGAGGACCCAGCAACTTCATTTTAGATCCAATTATTGGTCTCATGTCCGTTTGATGGTACGAATGTGAGTGGGCCAGAGGCAATTATCTACCCCGGGTATGATCATTTCTTTTAACTTAGAAACGATTCTCTTCATCAGGTCAGTGGAGGGTTCATATCACTCTAAAGGCGATTTGATAGTTGTAAAGTCCTAGCATTTTGTTTTCCTTTAAGTGGTTTGTAGCTTCCTGTAAATGGTAATAGCATTTTAATAAATTCGGTAAGGGCCCATTTGAATATTTCATATATTTGGGTTTAGAAGTGGGTCTTAAATGCAGAGGGGTTGAATCCACCAGCTCATGTCGAGAAGCAAAGGGATGTAGGGGTGGCTAGAATTGTTTTGCTCCAGCAGTATATTCGGAAATTTGATTTTATCATTGCCAATTGCTGATTTGGAAACCTTATAATTTGATCCAAATCTAATCCATAATGCAAAAAAAAAAGGTTGCAAATGGGGGAATTCCAAATTTAGTTTTGTGTTGACTTTTAGTATCACTGATTTACAAATTCGATCCTGTTTAGGGTGTTTGGTATCTGAATCCGATAAGGCAATATAGAGTCATATGTTGGGTATTTGAATTCTTCCTTTGCTCTATGTGGTTTCTTTCTATGGTAGTTGAATGAAGGAACTCAAGGTCTTAGATGCCGATCTTCCTCTAGTGATTGGCAATGACAGAATGTTTCTTGAGCCAGCCCCTTGCCCTTCCTATCATTTTCCCCATCTTAGAGTCTTCACAGGGTTTGAGGGGTTGTCTTTCTTTTTCGGGACTATTCTTTGCGCGTTCCTCGGGATCCTTTTCGAGTTTCGGGATTTCATCGATTTTGGGAACACTTCTCTTGGGTTTGGCAACGATGGAACATTTCTTGAGCCAGCCTCTTCCCTTCCTGCCTTAGAGTTTTCGCAGGTTAAGGGATTCTCTCCTCTTAGAGTGTTTAGCCAGTTAGGAACGTTCCTAGGTGACTGATCGTTTAGTAGATCTTCTTGTAGAGTTTTTATCTGTCCCATTTTGTTTAGAAGTCTACCCTTAGGGTTAGAAGCTTTTTCATCTCTCGTTTGTTTAGGATTTTCTCTTGCAGATTAGATATCGTCTCCTTTGGAGATTGATTAGGGCTCATTAGTTTTGTTTTCGTCTCTTCGAGATTGTTCTTTTCTTTGGGATTTTAGTCCCCCCTTATTTTGATTTCTTTCCCTTAGGCTTTAGGGATCCCGTTTCCCTCTAAATTACTCTACCGCGATATGGTGGGTAAGGAGGCTCTTCTATCGGATCCCCTTTAGCCGAAGGGTGTTAACGCACTTTTTAAAAGTCAAAAATATAAAAGCACTCCAAAAACATTTGAAAACATCAAAAACCTTAAAAAAATTCTAAAGTGTTGAGTTTTTATAGCGTATTAGGAGAGTTCATTTCGAACTACGTTGGCTTGATCCTCTCTCACGAGGTACGTAGTGCAGCTTGGGATCTTTATCCTAAGTCCAGCCAAACTTTTGTAAATAAACTTTGAAAATCTTTCAAAAACCTTTGAATACCTTGTTTTCCAAAGATCTTCCTCTAGAGTTAGGAGTTTGTCCTAGATAGAGAGTTTTAGGGTTAGGAGTTTGTCTTTTGTTGTGTGCTTGTTGTATGTTTGTGTTAGAGTTAGGAGTTTGTCCTAGCTAGGAGCGACTCCGTCCAGTCAGTTGGCGATTCATATCGCCGACTGATGACTAGGTCTTGGATACGCTAGTGATCCCATTGTTTTCCTTAGGACGCACAGCCTAGTTACACATAAGTTGTAGGAACCACCTGCATTAGCTTAGGGCTAATCTGCATTTAGTTAGGGCATATAGGGTGTCCTAAAATCCACAATTCATTGGAATTTAAATAATCGTTCAAGAAGCTTTAATAATTAGTCCGGTCTTTTAGATCGAGTCTAAGATAGAGGTCTAGGTGTCTTAGGCATCTTAGCTTAGAATAGGCGCGAAGAACTTCGTTGCCTTGATTCTCGTGGAGGCGGGGATACGTAGGCTTCTTTGGATGAACATCAGACCATCTAAGGACTCGGGCTAAATCGTTTAGAGTCTTAGGATTTGTTGTGTTGTTATATTGTATATTTTGTTGTGTTTTCTTACTTTCTTGTGCAGACCTATACCTTTAGCTGTAGCATGCATGTGTTCGTCCACCAGAACTTAGATACCTGTTAGGCATGTCACTCATAACCTAGTTGTCATTAGGTGACATATCTTTTATCTTACTTTATGTGTGTTTATTATTTCATCCCCGAGTCATGCATGATTAGGTAGACGTTCACTCGGGGATATTTGTTCCCATTTCACATGATTTTTACCCAAACTTCTTCGAAGTTAATGAAAAATGGCATAAGAGACCAAGTGTTCGCACTCGGGCGAATTGGGGGCGCTCTTCGGACCTTCTCCATTCGTCACCAGGCACGGACCTTTTGTATCTCTGGTTATCCATTGCAAACAGAGCATTTGTTTTGGTTCCATGGCGCATCCATGGATGGCGACTCTGAGTTATTTTCAGATATATCTTGGTTTTGAGCCCTGGCTCCGGATTAGGATGTATCTCTTTCTTTCTATATCGCCACTCATGCTATGCTGTGAGTGTGACAACAGTTTCGAGAGTTCCCTGGCAGAGCTCTCCTTCACATTGTGGAGATCTTAGAGGATTGCAGGAGGGATCACGCGTCCCTCGGCACCGTCCTCGGATCGGGGTCCACAGGAAGGGAATCGTGCTCTCAACACTTGTATAATTTAGCACGTAAATTATAGTATCTTATTGCCTGGCATATTTCTCAGGATTTCCGTGGACAGGGGACCTCGGAGTCAATATCATACTACAATTTACGCACTCCAATTATGCAGGATTAATCGCAATTAGTATACGATTATGGTTGCGATCTCGGCAGTTAGACTATCGCGGTATAGCGAATTTACAATGGAGATCTATGAACGATAAGGTTTCTGTTTCAAACAAGTTAGGGATTAAATTCATGATGTAAAGTAAAGATTTTTTTGAGGTTTTTACTGACTTTTGTGTTGATTTGCTATTAAATTATGATTTATTAACATTAAGACCAGATTGCTAGGATTACACAGAAACCCTAAGCAATCAAATCCCAAATCAGCTGAAACTTTTCCAGTAATAAGATATGGACGATTGTGGATTACTGGATAAATGTCATGAATTATCATTAAGATTTGATATCAATTTCCGATTTTCCAAAATTTAAATCAGATTATAGATTAACACAGCAACTTATAGCATATCAATTTCAAATTAATCCAAACTTTCAAAGAATAGAGATCTAGATTATTATAGCTTATTGGAAAACTTATATGAATTTTCATTAAAATTTGATATCAATTTCCAATTTCTCAAAATTCAAATCAGTTCATAGATTAACACAGTAACTTATAGCATATCAATTTCAAATTAATCCAAACTTTCACATAATAAAGATAATCAGGAGATTAGACTACGGTATGACTTTCATTGACTTTTATTATGATTTGATGTCAATTGAAATTCACACAAAAATCGGATGAAACCAAAGAATTACTTAAAAAGCAAACTTAATAGTATCCTAAAATCAAATAAAAAATTCCAGTAGATATATAATAGATTATAAAATTTTCTATCAAAATTTCAAAACTTAAAAATTAAATCTCCTCCATAATCTTGATGGATATTTGGTGGTAAGAATTAATGCAAGCTTGGGGTGAATGTTAGAACAAGGTAGTAGCTATGGAACCTTCGATTGTCAATATTTGTGCTACCTTGCTTTGATTGCATAAAGCTAAACCGGCTCCGATTCCACTAACTGAACATTTATGATCATTAGGATGTCCATAGAACCCCGGATTCATGCAACATAGGCAAGCTTTGTTCAAGGTAGAGTTGTCACTTGAGGAATCACATCCCTTTCTATATTTGAGCAATTAAATAAGCTTAAGTATTACCCTTGTCAAATTAAATGCATGCTGTCCAGCCCCTTGTTTTTTATTTTCGGATTTCTAAAGCTCAAAATAACGAAAAATAAACACATCAATCTTGTAGATCTCGTCGAGCCGTTCAGTTCGACATATGGTGGCCCAAATTTGGCCAAAAGACGAGTTATGCCCGTTTAAAGTTTTTAGCCCACAACGCTGTTTTTTTAGAAATAATCGTGTCGAAAAACTTTTGGGTGGCTTCTGGTCGGAATTGTTCGAAACTGTCAACTGGAAAAGTGTTCGATATAATATTTTCTAAAACTATCTTATTGAGCAAATGTTTCCATAAATGCTTTTTAATATGTCATAAACTACTTACAAGCTTCCGTTTTTCTGAAAAAATGTCATTTCTGCAACAGCAGTTTTTTGGCTATTTTTGGACTATTTCAGGTCTGTTTCGTCCTAAGCCGTAGAAGGGAAAAATGTTCTTCACAAGATTTTCTAATACTTTGTCATTGAGCAAATTTTTTCAAAAACGATGTTTTGAGTGTCACAACGGAGCCCGAACTTTCAGTTAAAACACTAATATGTCTTTTAATGGCGATTGATCGGAAGATGCCATTTTCTTGCCATTTCTGGCCAGATCCAAACGAAGTGGTCAATTGAGAGAATGTCATTCATGCTGAGATCTACAATTTTGATTAGTAGAGTTGTTGATGGTTTTGATGTTTGAGGGGTCCAAAAGTCAGTGCAAAGTTGTATTTTTCACATTATATGTCATCACCGTGCCATTTCTTGAAAATCACCGATAACTTGAGCTCTATTCAATTTTAGTGATTGTTTTGGATGTTTTTGAAATTCCAAGGGTGGTCCCTAGTACGGCAACTTAAGAGGAGGTAAAATTAGGTTCCCAACAAGTTTTAACCTTTTGAAAACTTCTAACCTAATTTTGAAGATTAAGAGATCAAGAATGAAAAATAAGCACACGAGTTAAATCCTAAGTGCAATGCAAATAAAGAGCAAGAGTTTAAGAGAGAGTGCACCCGAGATTTAAAGTGGTTTGGTCCTCAAAACGTGAGGCCTACTCCACTCCACCAACCAAACCCGTTGATGGCTTCACTATTTGATCTTCTTAACTTCGGCGAAGATCAATGCCGATTACAATTCCGAATGTCTTTAACCTTGGTGGCAATCTTCACCACGGAGAGTGGGCTCTGCTTCTCCGAACACTCGCCCAATACAAGTTTCTTGAATAAGAAAGAAAGAACAAAAAATCCCTCAAAAGGGTTTACAACTTTTGAAGAAGATGTACAAATTGAGCCTATGATCCAAAACCTAATCTTAAGGGATGAGAGGCATAAACTAGCTTTATTCACTCTTAGGATATTCCAATAGGATTTTTGAGTGTGAGGATTGATGATTGGGAAGGTGGGAATACCCATATATATATAGAAAAACCCAAATATGACCGTTTGGTGGCATTGTCGTAAATCTGGCATAGTTAACAACGGCTCTATTTCTTCCCGTTATAGTGGTCTCAGAGTTTCGAGAAAAAATCTCGGAGTTCCGGGAATACAAACAGAAATTGGAAAAAAAGCTACTGGACCATTTCTCGGAGCTCCGAGAAGCCTATGTCAAGCAGATTTTCAATTCTTGTTTTTGGCCTTCCAACTTTACACCAAGTTGGGATTGTTATGAGGGTTCCAAAGTGTTGGAACACCACAAGGACAATCACTTAAGCATTTAGGGAGTGTATTTATTTATTTTATTTATGCCTCTTAAAATCTAATACTAAGATTGGATCTTATACATTCTAATAGACTTCGATCTTCAATAGATTCTTCAAGTCTTCATGCGTCTTGGATCTCCGATGTCTTTGGCCTTCATAAGTGGTCTAATGAGAGCTTCTTGGCCTCAATCAAAGCAATCTTGTCTTTAAGCAATTATGATCTACAACTTAGACAATTAAACACATTAGTGATCTTAAATCACTTGTGTATTAGAATCATCAAAATAAGATGGGAATTGCCAAGGTTGGAACTATTGGGCTTACAATCTCCCCTTTTTTTATGATGACAAGCACAAGAGATTTTCCAATAAAAGCACACATTAATTTTCTTACACTAGATTTCTCTCCTCCTTTGGCATCTATCAAAAAGATGGGGTAAAAGAAAATCAAAGGGATAAAATTTTTAATTTTAAGCTCCCCCTTTTTCAAGGAAAAAGACAAACATAAAACTCCCCCTATTTGGAAAACAAATTCAGTACAAGAGGGGATTTTAAATAACTATAAAAAGATATTCAAATTTAAGTTTAAACCCCTAATCTAAGCTCATATGAATAGAATCATATGGGGGCTTTGGGAACCCAAGGTTTCTTGGTTCCACCACAATCCCTGATTTTAGATGCACATTGGAATTGGTAATGACCATTAATTCCACAATAATGACATCTAACATGGGGGTTAGATAGACTAGTCCTATCATAAATTGCATGATTAGGTCTAAGACTAGCTTTCTTTAAGATTATGTCAATAATTTTGTCACCATTTAGGAATCCATGGAGACATAATCTTAACCTTTCATTTTCATTATGAAGATGTGTTAATTGATTTAAAGAATTATTAAATTCATTTTCGTAAGAATTGGAAGAGCTTGCCACATTTTAAAATTGTGTTAATTGGCAAGATTTCTCATCCAAAATACCCTTAAGGGTTTCAATCTCAAGTTTAAAATTTTTAATTTTTACTTTAGCTTGAGATATGGAAGAAGAAGATTCATTTTTCAAAAGATCAAGTTCCTTTTCTAATTTTGAAATAGATTTTTTTTGAACTTTATTTTTAAAAATTTGAGAATGCAAGGTTGTGCACAATTCATCATAAGATATGTTTCCACTATCACTACTTGATGAATTACAAGTGGAGTTAGAGTTTACCTCAACTTAATGGGAGAGTGCCATGAGGCAAAGGTCATCTTTATTATCTTCCCCTTCACTTGAGCTCTTACCCAAGGTGCTAGTAGCATCCCAACCGGCTACAAGAGCCTTGTTCTTCTTCCAATCCTTCTTTCCCTTGTACTTTGAGGAAGATGACTTTAGAAGTGGACAATCCGGTCTTTTGTGTCCCGTCTTCTTGCAATTGTAACACCTTATTCCTCCATCTACTTCATTTTCTTCTTTCTTCTTCTTTTTATCCTTCTTATGTTTCTTTCTCCATAAACTTTTAAATTTCCTTAACGCTTCTTCCTCATCACTATCCGCTTCACTTGAGGATGATGAGTCCGTCTTGGAGGCCTTTAGAGCTAGAGATCGACTTTCTTTTTCTTTCTCTTTCGGCTTCTTCTCTTCTTGACGGCTAGTGAGGAGCATCTCATGAGTGATTAGAGATCCTACAAGCCTCTCCATAGATAGCGTCTTGAGATCTTTTGATTCTTGGATGGCGGTGACTTTTGGGTCCCAATAAAGAGGAAGTGACCTAAGCAACTTACTCACAAGCTCATCAGTAGGATAAGATTTACCAAGATTAGCTAATTCATTAGAAATTTTAGAAAATCGGGTATACATATCAGAAATACTTTCATTTTGATCCATTCTAAACATTTCATATTTGCTCTTTAACAAGTTTATTTTGGAATCTTTGACTTGTGATGTTCCCTCATGGGTAACGGGCAAGTGTATCCCAAATAAACTTGGCGGAATAAAAAAGAGCTACTCTATTGAACTCCTCCATAGATAAGGCGCAAAACAAAGAGTTTATAGCTTTGTAATTTAAATTTACATGCCTTTTATCTTCAACATTTCATTCTTTAAATGGCTTGGAAGGCAAAATATATCTATTTTCAACAATATGCCAAAGTTCTACATCTATCGAAAGAAGATAGATGCGCATCCTTGTCTTCCAATGTCCATAGTTGGACCCATTAAAGAAAGGAGGTCTAGTTGTGGAATGGCCTTCCGGAAGTCCGGTTCCATTTATATTTACCATTTCACAAATTTAAAGTTGCCAAAGATCTTATGATCTTTCCCTTGTTTGAAATTTTTAAAGAAAAATTTACCAAAGATTTTAAGAAAAGAAAATCTTTTAAGAGCCAAGGCTCTGATACCAAGTGAAATTCCAAGGGTGGTCCCTAGTACGGCAACTTAAGAGGAGGAAAAATTAGGTTCCTAACAAGTTTTAATCTTTTGAAAAACTCAAACCCAATTTTGGAAATTAAGTGATCAATAATGAAATTCAAGCACACAAGTTAAATCCTAGGTGCAAATGCAAATATAAAGCAACAAGATAAAAGAGAGTGCACCCGAGATTTAAAGTGGTTCGGTCTTCCAAACGCGAGGCCTACTCCACTCCACCAACCAAACCCGTTAATGGCTTCACTATTCGATCTTCTTAACTTCGGCGAAGATCAATGCCGATTACAATTCTGATCGCCTTTAACCTTGGTGGCAATCTTCACCACGGAGAGTGGGTTCTGCTTCTCCGAACACTCGCCCGAATACAATCTTGATAAAGAAAGAAAGAACAAAAAATAATCCCTCACAAGGGTTTACAAATTGTAGAAGATGTACAAATTGAGCCTAATGATCCAAATCCTAATCTTAGAGGATGAGAGGCATAAACAAGCTTTAATCACTCTTAGGATGTTCAAATGAAGTTTTAGAGTGTTATGATTGATGATTGGGAAGGTGGGAATATCCATATATATAGAAAAACCCAAATATGACCGTTTGGTGGCATTGTCGTAAATCTGGCAAAGTTACCAACGGCTCTATTTCTTCCCGTTATAGTGGTCTCGGAGTTCCGAGAGATTTTCTCGGAGTTCCGAGAAAAAATCTCGGAGTTCTGGGAATACAAACAGGAATTGGAAAAAGCTACTGGACCATTTCTCGGAGCTCCGAGGAATCTCTCGGAGTTCCGAGCTCGAAGCTCCGAGAATTTTCTCGGAGTTCCGAGAAGCCTATGTCAAGCAGATTTTCAATTCTTGTTTTTGGCCTTCCAACTTTACACCAAGTTGGGATTGTTATGAGGGTTCCAAAGTGTTGGAACACCACAAGGACAATCACTTAAGCATTTAGAGAGTGTGTTTATTTACTTTATTTATGCCTCTTAAAATCTAATACTAAGATTGGATCTTATACATTCTAATAGACTTCGATCTTCAATAGATTCTTCAAGTCTTCATGTGTCTTGGATCTCCGATGTCTTTGGCCTTCATAAGTGGTCTAATGAGAGCTTCTTGGCCTCAATCTAAGCAATCTTGTCTTTAAGCAATTATGATCTACAACTTAGACAATTAAACACATTAGTGATCTTAAATCACTTGTGTATTGGAATCATCAAAATAAGATGGGAATTGCCAAGGTGGGAACCATTGGGCTTACAGTTTTGAGCATGCTAGCAAGTCACAAATCATATATTGATCAATTTTCATGATTTACTTTATATTTTAGAGCCTAATTTGCGAAAATTGCATGTTGTGTAGAGTGCTTTCAATGTTTTTTTTTTATGCTAAATGAGTGGAACCCGTGATATATGTCAACCTAGACATCTAAACTTCTAGGATCGCTTCCAAATCATATATAGACCTTTCAAGTTCCATGAGTCCCCTTCTAGGAGAGAAGCCTTATCTCATTTAGATAGTTTACCCTCTTAGAAAGGTTGCCCAGCTTCATGTTAGAATACTTCCCTTTTTAGTTAAAGACTAACTCAGTCTTTTAGATACCCTTAGATGTTAAATCCCCTCTATCATTGCAAGGGCAATGAAAGAGTTATCTAGAGCTCTCATAGGAGGCATGCCTTGCCTCATTTACAGAGCCCATATTTGGAGACAAGTCTTGTCTCATTTAGAGAGTTTCTCCTGTAGGAGGCTTACCTAGTCTCATGTTAGAGTGGCCCCATCTTCCAGCGAGTCTTTGACTCATTTTTTACCTCGTTCTTGGTAGCGTTATTAGAGACTCATTGACTCATTTGTACCCCTCTTTAGTGTTATGGCTTAGGAGTTGGTCCTTTAGAGTCGTTATCTTTTTTCTTTGTTTGAGACTCACATAGTCTTAATGAAGCATTGTTTGCTTAATATCTTAGATCATTTTCATTGTTCTTGGGACACTTGTTTACTTGTGTGTTCCTTTTAAGAGCGAAAATATTTAAAGGTCCTAAAATATTGGAGAATTTTAAAAATCCAAAAAAACATCTAAAGCTTTAAAATCCAAAAACATCAGAAATTTAAAACAACAAAAACATTTGGAAAATCGTTAAAAGCATTGAAAAATAAAAAAGAGTTAAAGTTTTTATGAGTGTAGTTAAGAAGTTTCTTTCGAACTACGTTGGCTTGATCCTCTTCCACGAGGTACGTAGTGCAGCTTGTGATCTTTATCCCAAGTTCAGCCAAACTTTGTAAATCTTTCAAAAATTATTCAAACAACTTATTTTAAAAAAGATCTTCCTCTAGAGTTAGGAGTTTGTCCTAGATAGAGAGTTTTAGAGTTAAGAGTTTGTCTTTGTTGTGTTGTGTGGTTTGTTTGTGTTTGTGTTAGGTTAGGAGTTTGTTACGCCTCCATCTGGTCAGTTGGCGATTCACATCGCCGACTGATGACTAGGTCTAGGATGCGTTAGTGATCCTATTGTCTTCCTTAGGACACACGGCCTAGTTACACATAGGTTGTAGGAACCACCTGCATTAGCTTAGGGCTAACCTGCATTTAGTTAGGGCATATAGGGTGTCCTAAAATACACAATTTACTAAAATTTAAATAATCGCACAAAAAGCTTTAAAAACTAGTCCGGTCTTTTAGGTCTGGTCTAGGATAGAGATCTAGATGTCTTAGGTATCATAGCTTAGAATAGGAGCAAAGAACTACGTTGCCTTGATTCTGGTGGAGGTGGGGATACGTAGGCTTCTTTGTATGAACATCAGATCATCTAAAGACTCGGGCTTAAGCATTAAAGTCTTAGGGTCTGTTGTTAGCACTTTAGGGTTTGTATTTGCATATTGATGATGATTTTCGCATAGGATCACGATAGCGTGTGTTCATTTGCTTGCTTACTTATGTGCTTAGCTATAACATTTACCTGCTTATGTGTTTTACCTACTTGCTTAGTTGTAGCTCTTACCTGCTTAGCTGTAGTTCTCACAAGTTTAGCGGTAGTTCTCACATGCTTAGCTGTTATTCTCTATCTTTATTAGGTTACTGATTATTATTATCCTCTACTATCATCTACTGACGTTTGCTCATTGCGCAGGTTTACCTTTTTAGCTGTAGCGCTTTACTTCATCACTGCATTTTCTATCTGTCATTTACTGCTTTCTAGATGGGATGTGTTAGGATTTTATATTAGGCGTTATGTATTCGCCCCAATGTAGATAGGCGCTATGTGTTCGCCATATGTTTTTATTACTGCATTTTCTATCTGTCATTTACTGCTTTCTAGATGGGATATGTTAGGATTTTATATTAGGCGCTATGTATTCGCCCCATTGTAGATAGGCGCTATGTGGTTGCCATAGGTTTTCATTACTGCTTTTTCTATCTGTCATTTACTGCTTTCTAGATGGTATGTGTTAGGATTTTATATTAGGCGCTATGTATTCGCCCCAATGTAGATAGGCGCTATGTGTTCGCCGTAGGTTTTTATTTCATTATTCTTTTATTTGCCTCGCTTTTTGTTTATTCCTTATTTCATTTACTATTTCTTAATTCATTTCATGATTAACTACTAATTTTAGATTTCCTTTCCTGTACAGACTCATACCTTTAGCTGTAGTACGCATGTGTTCGTCCACCAGAACTTAGACACCCATTAGACATGTCACTCATAACCTAGTTGTGCTTAGGTGACACATCCTTTATTTATTTTTTTGTACTTATTATTTCATCCCTGGACATGCATGATTAGGTAGACGTCCACTCGGGGATATTTGTTCCCATTTCACATGATTTGCCCAAAATTCTTTGGAGTTAATGAAAATGGCATAAGAGACCAAGTGCTTGCACTCGGACGAATTGGGGGTGTTCTTCGGACCTTCTCCATTCGTAACCAGGCACGAGCCCATATATATTTCTGGTTATTCATTGCACAGAGGATTTGTTTTTGGGGTTCCATGACCTATCCATGGATGACGACTCTGGGTTTGTTTTAGGTGCGTCTTGGTTTGCGGATTTATCCTTGGATCAAGAGATATCTCATTTATCGCCACTCGTGCTATACTATGAGGGTGGCACTTATTTTGAGAGTTCCTTGGTAGAGCTCTCCTTCACGTTGTGGAGATCTTTGAGGATTGCAGAGGATCTCGTGTCCTCAACACTCTATCTCTCGGATCGGGGTCCACAGAGAGTCTATTTACTTAAAAGATATGACCCATAAAGCGGTGCCCAAAGAGAGTTGGTAGAGAGTCTATTTATTTGAAATATACGACCTATAAACCGGTGCCCGAAGAGGCCAGGTAGAGAGTCTATCTACTTAAAAGATGCGACCCATAAACCGATGCCTCGAAAAGCATGGTAGAGAGTCTATCTGTTTCAAAGAAATACACCAATATTCTACAAGGTTTAATAGAAAACTCACCATCACCAATATGGGGTAAAAAACATTTTAGTTACATCACCATAAAGAAAGGATTGTCTCGAAAGGTGAACCCTTCCAACCATATCAAAATAAGATTATGTTTTTTACAGAACAAATTTATAAAAGAAGTGAAAAGAAAAACATTGGGTCCTGACCCTTAGACAACTTTTTTCGAGTTTCCTGGAGAGGCAACCACATGATCCGCCATGTTCGCTTCGGTCGCCTGAGAATCCTCTCTCTTGGAAAGTTCGGTCCCTGGTGGTCCCTCCAGCCTGTCGACGGGAAATGTGGAGTCTGACCTTAACCTGCTTTCTGCAGTCGATGAACCCCGTTGCCTCAAACTCCAGGACTGAAGCGCCATATCCGTTTGATATTCTTGAGACTGGCGAAACTCGGCAATTGCCTTGGACCAAATCTCTTCTTCTCGCTGCACGACCTCATCCTGCACCTTCTCAAGGTCAGCACAGATCTTCTTTTCACGGACAAGTTCGTCCTTGACCCTCTGAAGTTTGGCCTCGGCATCTGCCTGAAGCTTTCTCGCATTTGCCAAGGATTTCTCATAATTTTTTACCTCCTTGGATGCATGAGCATAAAGAGATTGATACTTGTCCATGCGCCGCGAGGCAGGGGAACAAATATCTGACAACTGTAGGCAAAAAGAGAAAATATAAATATTTGCAGAGCCTAAAGAACATTCGAAGAATTAAAAATAAAAGTGCGCACCTTCTTCGCCAAAGCGACCATGTCCCGGCCCAAGGCATAGTGCGAACATTTCTCCATCTCCACCAAGTCCCTTGGCAAGGTGTTCCCCGTCATCGCCATCTCTACAGCCACCCTCAGATTACGAAGGGCAGAATCTTCAGTACCCACCTTCCAATTAGGATCAAAATAAGGCCCCTGTTGGGTCGCCTAATCCTTCGAAAGAGTCACCGGCTTGAAAAGAGCCTGGGTTCCATCGCAACCCTCGACAGGCAGGGCCTCCCGAATCACAATTGGGTCTTTACCTTTAAGATCCCCTCTGCCGACTTGCCCTTCTTGCTAGGGCTCTTCCCCGGCAAATCCGCTTGCCTCTTGCCTTGAACAGGCCTCTCTGGAGAGGCAGTATCCTTAGACCCTACGGTCGGAGCCGCCCCTTTTCCAGCCTTAACCGTATGGCGCTTCAAAGCTCTCGTATGTTTTTGCCGAGCCACCTCCTCAACCTTCAATCTCCTCGCCTCTTCCATGGCCGAGGTAGAAATATTAGTGCCCGAGCCTTGTGCCACCATTTCTGCGATAAAACCAGGAAGTAAGTCACGACACAATAAAAGGGAAGCAAACAAAGACACGGAAAAGAAGGATGGAAGAGGGAATCACCAGACTGACTCTCGTCAACGCTTATTTCATATTCCTCCCCCCCTTCCTCACCTTCGCCCCGAGCCTCATCCTCCGAATCTACCACAACGTTACTTAAACCAAATTTGACCAGTACTCGTTCGGACTTGAAATCCCGAACATCAAACCTCCCCTTTCCTACTTCCAAACCACTACCTACGACGTCATTGAAAACCAACTGAATCAATGTTCCTAAAGAAAATTTTAATTCTATATTTTCCCCATTGGGCTCCCTCCAATCACAAGGAAACCTCCAGCCAGCCGACGGAGGAGGTTTCACAAAAAAGAACTCGTTCTTCCATCGTTTAATGGAAGATAGAGCTCCGCCCATGATCATCAGCGTCCGCCGTTGGGCAACATCTACCCAGCAATCCTTTAACTTGATAAGAAAACATTTCCTAATCACATCCAGAGACAGCGGAGCTTTTACTATCCTGCTTTTAGCCACATATGCCATGAGGCCCCACCACCCGTTCGGATAAATTTGAGACGGAGCCAAGCCGAAAAAATCTAAAAACTCTATCATAATCGGATGAAGGGGAAACCGGACACCCGCTTCAATAACCTCCTTGTAAAAAGCCGTCTCCCCCTCCACGCTACTGCTACACGCCCGTTCATCGGAGGTGGGAAGCCGGACTTCATAGTCGTCCGGAATGTGATACTTCTCCCGCAGACGATCAAGGTCCGAAAGTTGAAGAATACCTACCGAACTCATAGCTACTTCAGGGCGATATACCCCGCCAAGAGGCACTCGAGGCTTATGAAATTCCACAGATTCCTGGGCCAAAACTCTAGCCTGAACATCCATCGGTGCCGACCGTGAATTACTCTTATCCTCATTTAAAGCGGCAATTACGGGAGCATCGTTCAGGATTGACTCTGCCGCGCCCGGAGGCTCAATAGGAAGAATAAGATCCACATCTTTCTTTGGGTGTGGAGCTATCCTCTTCATGGACCCTCCGCTCCTTTCGACCATCGTGCCACCACGAACTTTCTTAGCCCTAATTTTATGCCTCATCTCCGACGGTCGCTCCGGCACGCTCTCCACTTCTATCTCCGACGGTCGCTCTGGCACACTCTCCACTTCCATCTCCGACGGGACCTGGGGAGAAGAGGATGATTCCACCATTCCCACAGGCTCAATCGACTGGTTCTGTGAATCCGTACTCTCCGACATGACTATTTTAAAGAAATGAAATGCAAAGATCGGGTTGAGAAACGCACCGGTAAAATTGGAAGGAAAGGCTGTGAAGCTCGCCGGAAAAGACGAACCAGTGCCTTGGAAAAAAGGGAGAAATCGGACCGGAAAACTTGAAATCTTGTGAATCCTCGACCAACACGGGAGAAAAAAGCAGAATGGAAGACTTCGACGGTAAAAGAGAAACGATCCGCCAGAAGAAAGGGAACTTTATACCGGAAAACCCGTGAGGATCTCGCCGGAGTGAGGGAGGAAAAGAAAGAGAGAGAAAATAGAAGAAAAAGAGAAAAAATGGGCGGGCTTTTATAGGCCTTTGCCGAGAAAACTTAAAAAGTCGCGTCACCACACGTGGCGTTCCATGATATGCACACGGTTTTCAAGGCCATAAATACGCCGTTTCACCATTATTACTTGAAGCGCCAAACCACCGTCACCCAAGAGTTGCGACTGTTACACGTGTCTCCTTGAAGTACCCCTCAGAACATGTCAACAAGCAAAGCGCCCCCTGGTGCCGAATGTCGTTTGGTGAAATTAATCATGCAATACACCCAAGCCGTGTAGCATCCACTCCAAGGTCAAGGTACACTCGGGACCGAATGTGAGTATTAGTGCCATGAACGTAACTCCAGCGATGCACCCTCGCATGGCGATGCATAAGTCATAATATTCGGCTTCGATCACTATTAAACAACATATTTACCATACACCTACTTACCACTTGTAAAATTGAATAAAAAAGTGTTACTAGGAAACAATGGAAATAACAAAGATCCTTTTATTCATAGGTAAACGAACCTTTACAAAAGGAGGGCTTCTAGGCCAAATGCAAAAAAAAAAAAAAAACACCCGGGACCGTACTGAACTACGACTAATTACAAGAGACAGAAGGAGACTATGAAGAGTCGACACCAGGAGCTTCAATATCATACGTCTGGTGAACCACCAAGTGCTACCAGACATTGGACCCCACCATTGCCACGACACCCACTTGGCACGATCTTCTTTGCCCCGGAAGGAGGCTTCAAATTGACCATGCCAAGGTCGTGGCCGAGGGAGCAATCATTCGTCCGGATTCTCCTCCGGCTCCTCCTCAAGGTCCTCCTCAGGATCCTCCTCTAGATGAGGCTCGAGACCAGGGGATGCAGGTCCGACCCTCCCATCGCCTTCAATCACCCCTTGTAACATCGCCTTCAGAGCCTCGTTCTCCATCTTCAATTCTCCAACTCTGGCTCTCAACCGAAGAACCTCCATGGCCTGTTGAAGAAGCTGGTCCGCCACCCCGTGCCCTCTCTCCATCACGTGCTTCAGTGACCGCTTGTAATTAGCGGCGAAACTCAGAATATCACTAGGAGGAAGGCAACTCCCAGCAAGCGAGAAATTCGAACCGATACCAGGTTCAGCCTTCCGCTTCTTCTTGCTTTGTGAACCATGGTCCACCCCTTCCATTTTGGCAGTAGGGGAAGCCACCGGCGAAACCTTCGCCACCAGAGTTACCATTTCCGGTGAATTAGGCTCTACCGCGGGTGAGCCTTTCAGCCTTTACGACCTCCTTGTTCTACGGGCCACTGGTTCTCTAATGACAGGATGGTTCCCCCATCTCTATCCGAGAGCGACTCCACTTCCACCACCGGGGCCATCGCCTTTGGTTGTTTTTCGCCCGCAAACTCCTGAGACATTTTCCAACAAAAAGAGCACAGGAAAGAAAAAGTGAAAGGAAGCAGAGAAGAAAGAAGAGGACGCGACGAAAGATCCCTCCCCCGATCCCTCATTTATAGGAACGATTGGGCGGGAAAATCAAGCTAGATTAAATGATCTCGCCGATTTTTCAAAACCGCATTTAGGGGGGAAATCGAATAGTCCCGCCTATTTTTAAGTACTTTGGGAAAACCCAGGCGGAAATTTAATTTGCCCACCGCTTCTTGAGAACTCATAATGGGCACGGGTACAAAAACGTGCATCATCATGAACCGTGTCATCAAAGATCTGCGACTATCGAGTGGTGTGACGCACCAGAGTCACTCACCAAACTCCAGCTAGAAACACTTCAACTCCATCATCTTGAGAGAGTTAGCACTGGTTCACCGCTTGAAAATTTAAGTACTTCCTTGACCCTTACAAAGGGACAAGAAAGTAGGGGGCAGTATGTTGGGGGTAAAAATCGTCATTCACGGTACCGACCCTCAAACCCCTTCTCCATTACTCAACTGGATCAATACAACCCCCGCAGCAACACTCAGTAACGAGCATTGATTGGGCCTCCTTGATACTTCTCCCTTGACCGGTACCGAGCTACCAGGGAAATCAAACGCAATCGCGGGGATCTCGCCCCCAAGCGACTAATCCGGATGGCCGTTACACGTAAGACGCGTCTTTTGAATTCAAAACATCCCGCCTAAGTCACCATCCACGATCTCCGCCCAGAATGATCGGAAATCATATCTCCACGATTTTATTCTCCGGCCATCACGCTCCACGTGGGCTAAATCAAAGGTATGATTGATATCTCCACAATCTGAATCTCCAGCCATCACGCTCCATGTAGGCTAAATCAAAGGTATGATTGATATCTCCAAGATCGTGGACTCCTCCCCTATAAAAAGGGGGCTACGCACTCAAGAAAAAGGATCCCATTCTCCCTCTTCTCCTTTGGTCTGGTAACTTGGCTTAAACTCTCTCCCATTCCCCGTCCATTGTATGTGATCACCCATCTCTGACTTTAGTGTCGAAGTGGCCGTCCGGAGCCACAACTCCTGGCCCACTGACGTTTTTTCTGTGAGCGCAGGATTACAGGTTCTGCGAAGCTAGTCCGTGCAGTCAGATTTTAGGTGTCATCACCACGTAACTCTTGTAATCCGCTCATTTTACTTGAACAAAGTACATCAGTTGGCTTTTGACATTGCAAGCTTTTCTTCTCATTGTTCCTACCCTTACAATCATCATAAAGAAATCCTCATTTGAATCAGCTAAACACAGGTCCTCAAATTAGCGCCAAGTGTTTATTATCCTCGCATTCTTCCCCTAATGTCTCTGTTACCTTTCAAAAAAAAAAAAAAAATCATATTAGCAGGCTTCATCGGTCACCCTGCGAACTATGTGACATTGTATTATTTGGCTCGCAGTTGGCTTCCGTAGCGTTCAAGATCAGATTAAGTTAATTGAGCAAGCAACTTCTTAGGGGACAGTTGCAAGTGTTCAACTTGGGTAGGGTCGGGTTGAGCTTTTGGTAAAAATTGAATTGGAATCAACCCGAACCCGACCCAATTTTATGGTAAATGTTCAACACGAATTACCAATAATCGATCCGATTTGCATCCCCAGCGAAAGCTGGGAATAATGTTAGGGAATTGATATCAGCACCCCTTGTTTCAATATTTGCACTCCATTATTCACCTTACAAGTTTCTAATTAGTTTTAAAAGCTGATATGATTCCCAATGTTCTATCAAGCTTATTAGAAAATGAATAACAAATTGCGGATTCATTGTCAAATCAAGGGTAGATATCATTTGCATAATGTTCTTGGTATCATTTTCTCTTCAATCCCTATCATCTTTTGCTTTTTAAGGTATTTGTTAGACGTTGATTTAATCATATGATTGATTGATTAATCTTACCAATCTCCTAAAAGAAATTCCATGTTGGAATGATTGCTTTAAAAATTCAAAAGCATCTTCATCACATACCTATGAAATGTTAGTTTTACATTCAATGAAATTGAGAGAAGTGGGACTCTAGAAACATGGTTGTCAATCAAATCAAGTGGAAAAGAGAACTTTGGAATTACACATATATGGATGGCAAAATAATTGAAGTCTCAGCTCTCATAAAAAAGAGACCTTTCACCCCTAGAGTTATCAATGAGCTGTACTAACCGATAAAGAATCTTAAAGAGGAGGGTGTAACTGGGTGTTAATATCAATTCCTATATGGTGAGATTGCCTTTCGTGTTTACCATTTTATTTTCCAGTTTTGGTATGTGAAAAAGTAAAATACTACTCGACATACCTTAGATCTTTGCGCAAAACTTGAAGTAAAATATGATTATTTGCAAACAACAGTTATAATAGTTTAGAAACGATACATGAATTCCAAACATGCAGATAAATTTAAATTAAACTAATCTCATTTGCAAATAACAACCTTTTTGGATATCATTAAAATTGGTCCTTAATTGCAAAATAAGATTAAGTAAACTTAATTGCTCCTAGTTGTTCTCTGTTTACAAATAATCATATTTAACCGCAACATTATTTGCATATAAGATTATATGCCAAAATCCAAACCATTCATCTGTTAGGCCCTACAATCCAACCTTCGGAATCCCATGTCTGATGTTGATTGTACAAGATCGTGAATTTGAATTCTAAACACAAGATCTTCAATCTTGATTAAGGCCTAAATTACAATCACTATATATTTCGAAAAATATTGGATGAAAGTTATCTCTTAATAAACGGTTGAGATCAATTTGCAAATTTGTGATGGATAATCTCATTCAGACTAGATATAATCCACAAATCAACAGCCCCAATTAACACACATATGCCTTTGCACGATGTGACCTCAAAAGTTGTTAGCATCTCTCTCTCTCTCTAAGGTCTTCATTGTCAATAATTAGGTGGCATTGTCAGGAATCTCCATTACTTTTCTTCTTTGATAAGCAATTCATGAGATTCGGAAAAGAAAGACTACACCTTGATCACGAATTTCATTTGACTATAGATATTGCTTCAATCTGGGGAGTTGATATTGACAACCCTTTTGTTTTCTCTCTCCTTTTGTTTTAAAGTTTTTCAATTGCATGCTACGTTAGTTACTGAATATTTTTTAGAACTGCTAAGCTCACTACTACGCCCAGTCAATTGTCAGTGTCACTCGCGGCTTCATCATCAGAAAGATATCTCCGATTCGACATCGGACTTGGACCCACTTGGTTGCTCTTTGATGGCCCATCAGATCAACGGTTCTGATCACCAAACACATGCCATGTGTGCGTGAAGCCATATTTGTTTTTGTTCATTAAGTTGAAATCTTTCTTCTCCATCTCATAAAATTGAGCTCTAGAAAATATTTTTTCAGGCCGGAATAAGAATCGGAATCGACATCATATTCTAATTCCTATTCTAATTCTCTTAATCAGGAGGAAAAAAAATTAAAACGAACATTTCAAATGAAAAATATTCTAATAAAAAAAATTCCATCCAGCCGGGGTAAAATATCACCTCTTGGGGTGAAAAACAATTTTCCCCCTCTAATTCTGCCGGAATTAGACCCGACAAAATCGACTCGTTCCCGCGGGTCGACCCAACCTGCCAAAACATGGGTTGGGTCCGGTGAACCCGCGGGTACCCGCATTTTTTTTTGGTAACTTGCAGTAAAGGGCAGCTTTTAGATAAAAGAGGGGATTTATCTCTTTTGGAGGGTACTCCAGACGTTTAGTGTTACTTCATTGAGAAGCAATCCTTACGAACCGTGAGATCAAAGAAAAAGAGAAATGAACGGTCTAGATTAAGAGGAAATGCAACATAGTATAAAAGGGACAGGGGTAGTATAACAGGGACAAGGGTTCGTTGGGGTATTCCAGGCATTTTTTCTAAGTCTCTTCTTCTGTTTTTGTGGCTATAATTTCCTTATACACCCAAAAAACAATACCCTTTGGCAAAAAATTGCGGGCTACCCGTGAGTTGACGCAACTCACCCGCACTGGGTGCGGGTCACCTAAGTGCCGACCCGTAGGGATGCGGGTCGTTTTTTACCCAACCCAATTGACCTGCACCCGCATTACCCGAGGGTAACCCAACCCAACCCGCCCGTTTGCCAGTTCTAGCTGGAATCAAGAATCAGTATCTACATCATATTCCGGCAATCCAAACGCACCCATGGAGTGGATAATGGTATATAGCGTTTGGTTGCATAGCATAGACTTGGAGCCTAGTGAATAAGTAAAGGGGTATCATTACTAAGAGAGAGGGAAGGGAGAGAAAATATCATTTCCAAGATTTTTCAAGCCAAATTCCACCTTTATGTGGACTTTGGTGTTAAAGTTGTAAGGATGGGATAAGAATTCCATCTCAGCAAATATACAATAATTATCCAGGAGACATCCCAAGGGAGTCTTCGGGAATTCCATTACATTATTGACAACCAAACGAGGAATGACATCTCAAATCCAAACAGACGGCCGCCAAGCTTTTGTGACCAAACATGGGTGTGTTTGAAGAGTTTCAAAGAAAAAGCTGTGGAAGCACATATTTGATATTTCCACCTTCCTTTAATAAAAGAAACTTTGATGGAAGCGGTGGAGAAAAAGGTGAGTTGGAAAAATGAGGGCTGAAATTGAAGGTTTTTCGATAAATCTTAAAATGAATGTACGAGGCCTGTCATGGGAGCCATGGTGGTGGGCCCGGCATTAAAATGAACGTGCAACTTACTCAGATGTCAGAAATCCCCGAGCAATATTTTTCCACCAATGCTCCAAATAGATCTCCAAAAAGGTAAGACAAAATTTTCAAACTTCTTGGAATCAAATAAAATGGGCAATGATATTCCAAACACACCCCCGCCCTCGCATCCCCCCCCCCTTCTTCTATAGGATTAATCCCCCTCTTCTACCGTTTGTGCAGCGTATAGCACTATACAACCCCCTTTCTCTCCATGAAAGGTTTGTGCCTAACAATTAATTTATTTAAATCCGAACAAGGTAGGCCCCACCTATGTTTTTCAAAATGAACCGTACAGCCCACACCCTAGGATGATCCAAACTGTCCATTTGATAGGCCACATCGTAAATAGGTTGTGCCCCCAAAATCATTTCCATAGGATGATCCTAGCCCTCCGATCTAAAGAGAAATTGCATATTATGGAAACCTCTAAAGATCGGAGAGTTGCGATCATCCTATGGAAATGATTTTGTGGGAAGAACCTATTTACGTTGTGGCCCATAAAATGGATGGCTTGGATCATCATACGGTGTGGACCATATACTTCATTTTGAAATATGGGTGGGGCCTACAATTGGGCCTTAATGCACTACCCCGCAAAATCAGCTCCATCGGATTATCCTAACCCTTTGATCTATAGATAAACTACACATTATAGAAATCTCTATAGATTGAAGAGTTAGATCATCAAATGGAGATGATTTCCGTGGTACGCGTATTTACGTTGGGACCTACAAATCGAATGGTTTATATATTTGAACAAGGAGGACTCTGCTTAATTTATTTTTAAAATCTAACATGCACTTCTGTATATATATTCCAATATAGAGATGATTTTCATGGAAAGGCGTTATTTATTGTGCCCATCAAAGTATTTCTGAAAATGGATGCATGACCCACACCATAGGATGATCCAAACCATCCATTTATGGGTCACAAAGTAAATAGGCTGTCCCCCAAAAAAACATTTCCATAGGATGCTCACAACTCCCCACCCCCCAATCTATAGAGGTTTCCATAATATGCAGCTTCTCTTTAAATCGAAGGGCTAGGATCATCCTATGGAAATGATATTTTGGGACACAACCTATTTACTGTGGGCCGTACAGTTCATTTTAAAAATTTTGGGTGGGGCCTACCTTGTTCAAATATTTAAACAAATTACACCAACGGTTCAATGTTAGAGAGAGAGAGAGAGAGAGGTGTTCGCGGGGGGGGGGGGGGGGGGGGGGAGGGACCGGTTTGTATAGTGTTGTACCGGTTGTGGCTCCAAAACCAGTGGGGGGATATCACTCACTACCTAATAAAAGGAGAATTATTTCTTCTTATTCTTGTTTTTTTCTCGTTTTTTTTTTATTTTTTTATTTTTTTTTATTTTTTAATTTTTTTAATTTGAGGAATTGATATTCCACTCGTTTGCTTTTTTTAGGGTGATGATAAATTTGAACCCCTGTAGGATAATTTGCACCCCTTTAACGTGAATTGACGTCAAAAAGCGTTAAATTATGCAACATACCCTCTTTTTAAATTGTGCGAATTGAATTATCGTGGGGATTTATTATCGCCCTTTTTTTAATATTGGCATTCTTTATTTCTTTTTTTAATATTGGCATTCTTTATTTTAGTTTTTTCTTCTTGGTTTTCTTTGTTCACCAACTTCGACATTATGATGATTATTAAAAAACCATATGATCTAAGCCATTCAAAGTGCAAAAATAAATTCAATATTTTTTGCATTTTCACATACCTTTCTCTTCCCTCGCACAACTCGGAGCAATGGAGCTTATTTTCATGTACGAGAAGAGGGACATTAGAACTTAAATAGATTGGATGGAAGAGATTTCTTAACAGCTTGTTAATAGTATCAACAACCTAACACCTTCATATAAAATTCTACATAAATAATGCATGAACCCGTGTGAGAACATGCTGTCCTCTATTGCTCTAGGATGGAAGAAGTTGTCATCTTCTATTTAACATTCCTGCACACTGCATGACCTCCTACATTCATATAAAATGCATCCTGATGTAAATCTCTCCTAGTGTCTCAACAACCATCATAGTTGGATTCAGAATAATCAATCACCTAAAGATTATCTAACACCCTATAAGTGGGCATATAAGTCTTAGTGCCCTGTAGGTAACTCAACCTTTTTCAAAGCTTTCTAATGAACCGTATCAGGATCATTTTGGAACTTTTAATTATGCCCACCACAGGCTATGTACGAGAGGGGTACAAACTTATGCCCACATGAGATTTCCAACTACATAAGCAAAAGAATTTCTCGTCATTTACTGACATTCTAAATTATTCCTGGACGGACTAAATATATCTCCCTTAATCACAGGAGCATCTCTAGTATAGCATTAGTCAAGCTGAACCTTTTAAGGACCTTTTCTATGTGAGTTTTTCTAAGATAATAACAATCCTTGAGTTGCATCTTGGTAAATCTCAACTCCTATCATGGAGGATGTTTCACCAAAATCTTTCATGCCAAAATTCTTAGATAAGAATTAATTAGTTTTAAATAGCAATTAAGTAGTATGTCATCTATATATGAGACTAAGAAGATGAACTTACTTCCGCCGACAGTTTAGATATATACGCCGATCTATAATACTTTTTCTTAATTCTAAAGTTCGAGCGTACTTTGTGAAAATTTAATTATCATAGTTGAGAGGTCTGTTTTAAATCAAATTTACATCTTTTGATTCTACAAAATATATATTTGTTGCTTTGAACTTGAAATCCTTCATGTTGTGCCACATAAATAACTTCATGCAATTCACTATTCAAAAAAGTAATTTTAACATCCATCAAATGCAACTCCACGTCAAAATGAGCTACTAATACCATGATTATTTTAAAAAACTAATCTTTATTTGAAGCTAAAAAGAAAGTTTCTTCATTCTGAGTACAACTTTTTGCAACTGATCTTTCCTTGTGTCACTCCATGGCACGCTTAGAGTCATCTTTGATTCAGAACACTTATTTACAACCAACGGACTTGACTCCATTTGGCAAGTCACCAAGTTCCTAAACATAGTTCATTTTTATTGATAATTACTCTTCTTCTATGGATTTAAGCCACCGAGTAGGCTGGTTGGTTATTATATCTTGATTGAGGAAAATGAGTTTGGCAATCATTTTTTGAAATGGAAAATCATTACAAAAATTATTAATTTTAATTTCCCCCAAAGAACTCAGTTAATAGATTTCATTTCGCTTTGAATAATAAAATTAGAGATGGGAGTTACACCACACGAGTAGAAGTCCGATCTTCTTTCCTTTATCTATTCCTTGCCGTGTCTCGTATCTTCTGAAGACGACCTCTGCCTTGGTTGCTTGGTGGTGTTTTCCACAAAAGCATCTTGAATGTGAGGTGCCACCTCAGATAAGTCTTTTTGGCGCACCATGTCATAAAAAATGAGTATTTGTACCACTCTCTCTTGTGTTTGTATGTTTGTGTTTAAATAAGATGCAAAATAAAAATAAAAATGGAAGAATGGATAAGTTCATGTGTTTGGTAATTGGTAGATTAGGTAGGGTGTGAGTCCAATTTTAGGTGTGGTAGGTGAGCTAGAATTTTGATTTTTTTAAAAGAGATTTTAAAGTTCAAAACGGTGCATAAAATTTAGGTTTTTTTAAGGATTTTTTCTGCTATGGGAGGATTATGTAATTATGATCCCACCTAGGCTAGATTCTAATTTGGACATATATCATTTGATTAGGACACCCTTTAAAATTTTCAAATGAAATAAAGGGCTACTTCAAAAACTATAGGTCCTGTTTCGCAACCATGATTTTTTCCATGGAGTATTAGCTTACCCAATGGTGAGGTAGGGCGGGAGAGGGAGAGACCGGGTGATAAAATGCTGAAAAATAAGGAAAAAGATTACTTCACTCAAAATACAATAAGGAATACTAAACTCAATAGCGCCCTTGCAAAAATCAGATGAAAGGGCACTCCCATTGGATGCAGGTTAAACGGACGTGCCCTTTCATCTAATTTTTTGCAAGGGCGCCCCTGAGTTTAGCATTCCTCAAATACAATTTATTTTTTTCTTACTATTTAGCCACTCTTCACTTTCTTCTCACTCATGCCTCCTCTAGTCCACTTCTTCCATCCTTCCTACTCCTCTATCACTACTTGTTGTACTAATATTATGTTGAAAAAAATTTCATGTTGCCAAACATGCTTTAAAGTAAAATTTTTAAATGAAATAAAATGCCAATTAAAATACTAACCTAAATGTCTACAATACTATTACATATAAGAGATGAGAAAAACAATGAAATCCCTAACGAGGAAGCAAAAAGAAAGAGGTAACCTATCAACAAAAGAAAAAGAAAGAGGCAGAAGGGTTCTTTTCCCTTCTTTCTAAAGGCTTTTCTTTTTATGGGTGGCCCACATTGGCACACCCACGTGGGAATGATGAGAGGGTCATTGTCCTCACGTGCAAAAACCTGCAATTGATTGGACACCATATCGTCAATCCGGTGTCAGTCACCACACGTGCCTTCAGTGGCCACGTGTCTCGTCTAGAACTTGGGCCCACAAAGTGGAAATTTTCTCTGCCCCTTGACATTTCAAACCTCTGTGCCAGCACCGACCAACTTGGATTTTCAATCTTACCAGATTTGGCTTTGACCATATGGGACACTCGATACACCAAATCTCGGTGTATGTACTATCTATATCGATCTGATCTAAATGACTGCCCTTTGATCTTGACCATCGGATCGGTTTGCTCATTGATCTAATGGTTAAGGTCAATTGAAAGATGCAATGCCAGCTCATCCTATTAAAGGATTTGTCAATCCATCTAAATTAATGAGAATTGTACATCTAATGGATGGTGGTAAATGATAAATTAGATCAAAGCCAAAAAAAACTGCATAAATACCCTTAGGTCACATTTGGATACCTCATGTTTTTGTATTTGGATTTGGATTTGAGTTTTGGATAAAAAATACATCAATCATCCTCATGCTGATGTTGTATGAGAGAGGGATCGAGGAGCAGTGACGGTGAAGTCGGTGAAGTAATTGCCACAAATATTGATTTCCAAATAATGTCTTTCAGGATAGATTTGAAAATCGGATTTATTTTTCACTGTTGTAGCTGATTTGGAAATCTAAGGATCTGATCCAGTTCCAAATCTCAACTGCAAATGTGAGAAATCCAAATCTAAATCTTGTGGGTATCCAAACATGACCTTATTTGACAAATAAATTGTCAAAAAAGGACCGTGGGCATAAATTTGTTTCTTATAGCCATTTTACGTAGAAAAAACAGAGCCTTTCAGAAAAATTTACCCTTGAAATAAGATATTTTACGTTTCGTTTCGTTGAAACATAAAATTTGTTTTATGTTGTAACCTTTCTTCTCTTCCCTACACATGTCATTCGTTAAAGCCAAACCTTTTTAGAGAAACGGCCCTATGCACATTTGCCATTCATTGAAAGCCCCATCATTTTAAGGAAACTGATTCTCATTTTTTGAGCATCCCTCGAAATAAAAATGGTCTCATATTGAAAATATACATATAACCTAAGCATAAAGTTGTTTAGGACATGTATTGCAACCATGATTTCAAATTTCGGTTTCAAAATGCGTTTTTGTCCTCACCGAAACAGAAATTTCGCCCAAAATCCAGCAAAACCATTAAACAAATATTTTACGGCGGTCATGACTACCGTATATCCAAAAGAAAGATTGCCGGTATAGCAAAAAATTAAAAAATGGAGATTTTTGGTTGAATATCTTAAAATTTGAAATGAAATTTCAGAAAAAACGAAATTTCAGCCGAAAAATGTACTGTTTTGAGTATGTATAATTTCGATTTCAGTTTTGAAACCATGATTGGAACAATGAAATTTGTTTCCACAAAGGGCACATTTGGCTACCATGAATTTATTCTCATAATAAATTAGCTTCTTCATGTGGTGAGAGAGGCCGGGAGAGGGATTTGTTTTCCCGAATACGAGAGGCACACAGTTAGAAGAGGGCAAGAAAACCCCAAAAAATTAGGAAATAAAAAACTCCACTACAAATGTGTTTGATTTTTTCCTGATTCTTTAGCCACTTACTCACGCTCAACTCATTCCTGCATTCTCAAATCTCTCCTTCTCCCACTTGCCCTACGCCTGTCACACCACTTGGAGACACTGATTTATCATGGAAAAAAAATTCTTGACTACCAGACATGGCCAAAATGTTAGTGGGGCCAGTTGTGACTTATGAGAGATGGGTGGAGAGGGTGTGAGTAAATGGTGCACGAAAAATACCCAATTTAAAGTAGCGTATTTGTTTCAAAGTTTTTTAGGGTTTTGATGTCAAAAACATACTACAACAATCAAGATTGATTTTGCTACTTCAATTCATGACATCTGGAATGAAATAAACATTAAGTTTGAGAAAAAGTCCGGACATAAGAATCGAGGATCAATCTTTAACTATTCGCCTTCTCCACTTTCCAAAGCGGGCCGAACGGAATTCAATGGAGCGCATCCACTTTTTTTTTTAACCCAAAATTTATCTAGCAACCTTGGGCAACATCTTAAATTTTATTGCTAATGAAGAAATAGTTAACAGAGGAGGACATTGAACAGTACCTCTAACCCTGCAAGATACAAGAAGAGAAAAAAATAAATTATAACCCCCTAACTAAGAAACATGCAACATTTATTTTGAGCGAATACATAATTGGTCGCATCTAATAGCTCCTCAAGAGAGTATCCCAATCTCATAAAACTGCATGAATATAGGTGGTGTCACAAGCCTGATTGGCATAGCTACCCATGACAAGATTACCTTTCTTGAAAATGTGCCTTATTTCTATCATAGTGTAGTTAATGTTCCAATTAGGGGATCTGTTTTTACCTTTGATGATGTTCATAAGGATAAAACTATCAGATTCAATCTAGATTTTATTAATACCAAAAAGCAGCACAATAGCGAAGACCATCTCTCATAGCTCTGGCTTTAGCCAACTTATTACTATTCACATCATAGAAATGAGAGAAAACAAACTTCAACCTACTATCATTATCTCTGATAATACTTATTCCTCTACCAATACCGGGATTTCCTCTAGCTGCACTATCGACATTTAGCTTCAGGAAATTATTCCTAGGTTTTTTCTAGTAAACCAGAGAAAATCATTCGAGGACAGGATCTTTAATTCTAATGTTGATATAAAATACAGATAATCTTTCCATGAGGTTGTAATTAGATGTCGTTTTAGCATTATCTCTAAGATTTTTAAGCCATATTATAACTTTGTTTTTGATCAGATTTGTATGCGTCATTTGATTTTCCATTCTTCTTTTGCATCTTTCTATCCTGATTTCTCACATTATAATAGATGAGGCAAATTTGATAATGTTATTGAAAGTTGAGTTACCTTTCTTAGCCCTTTCATGTCGAGATTGAAATATGTCTTTAATGGATTTCTTAAGAATTAAGTTGAGATTAAAAATATTGGAAAAGAGGTACCAAATGTCACTAGCCAAATTGTTATCTATAAACAAATATTTAAGATTCTCATAATTCCCTCTATCACAATAGTTACATTTAGAGGCATTCTGAATTTCTTTAGCCCTAATGCGATCGTCGACCAGTACAACTCTATTTGTGGCTCCTGATGGGTATTAAATACGGCGTGGCCGTAGGACCTCGCCACGTGTCATTTCCATATCGCCAAAATCTTAGCCATGATCGCCCGTCATTATGAGGGGTGTTAAACACAGCATGTCCACGGGATCCCGCCACGTGTCATTTTCTTATCACCAAAATCTCGGCCATAAATCACTCATCATCACGATTATGGGGAAGGTTACACACAAGATGAGCAGGCCATTACCATGCCATGCATGCCATTAATCTCCTACGACCGGAGTGCGGCCCAATCTGAAGAAAGAAGGCCTTTTCTCCCATATGATTAAAGAAGTCCACGTGGCACACCATAAAGGAGAATTGCATGCAGAGGAAAAAGATAAATACGTTGCAAGGCTTCCCAAAAGGAGATCCAATTTTTTTGGCTTGGAAGCGAAGAAATATCCAACTAGACAAGAGGGCACTATTAAAGGCAAGCTTTAATTGCCCATCAAGGCCATCCTCTCTAAGGGAAGGTGAGGAAAAAGGTGCTGGACGACCGCTCCCTTCTCCCCCCAGGCCCCATAGTCAATTCGATCACCCCAATAACAGAAAAAAGCCTATGTTTGATTCTGGTAACCTAGCCATCTCCTTCATTAATCTTGCTGTTTATTTATACGATTGAGCTGGAATCTGTCTTGGGTGTCGAAGTGGTCGTCCGGGATCCACCCCTGACCCCTTTGTTTGTGATTGTAGATATTGGACGGAGGCCCTCTAACCACCACACGATCACAGATCCAGATTCTGGCACCATCATATTGGCGCCATTCGTGGGGCTCGTTTGAGCTTGGATACATTTCAACGATGAGAAACCACAACCCACAACAGGAAGTTGGAGTGGTGACCAAGAGTCAGGCTCGGCATGCGCCAGCCGATGTTTTCATTTCTCGAGATCTAAATTCACGTGCTTCGGATCAACAGCTGCCCACCTCAAGTGCACCCCAAATGGTTCCTACCATGGAGATGTTCAATGAACTCTGCCAAGAAATCATTCTACACTTACCTCCCCGCCCTGTGTCATCGGTTCCCGAGATCCCCCCTGCTCCCCATGGACGGACGGAGGTCAACGAAGCGAACATCGAGGAATCATCAGGAGATTGTCATCATCGATGACAGCAGGAGCGGTATCAAGCCGCCTCCCCTTCGACTAACATCCCTATGCATCCTGATGAAGGGGCTCGCCAGACCAAGGGATGCCGGCAGACCAGCTTTAAGTAGACTACTCAAAGTTGCGCTAATCTCACCCGGACCGCCCAACCCAAAGGGCTGCCCCCGCGCACGCAGAAGAGGTAGAACCATTGGCTCAACTGGTGGGTCTGGATCAATTGGCCGAATTGAAAAGACAGGTTCGGGAGGTCAAGCGGGAGATAAAAAGCCTTACGCCAACGACATCTTAGAAGAATGGGAGAGGGAGACCTCCTTCCCTTCACCTCGGATATAATGAGAGCCTCCGTAGAAACGAGAATGGACCTTTTGAGGTTTTGCTGCTATGATGCCACTACCGACCTGTTGGAATTTCTGCAGACTTTAAGAAGAGTCATGGCCCTTCGTGGCGCTTCGGATGGATTCATGTGCAAGGCCTTCACTTCCCTGTTAAGAAAAATAGCCAGTGATTGGTACCTGCACCTGAAGCCCGACTCCATTCGGTCCTTTCATGAGTTTGTGTAGACACCCTCATTTTGCTACGCTTTAAAAAACGAAAGGTTTGATAGGTCTGTAAAATCTTGAGTCAGTCCTCTTGCATTAGCTCATAAGTGTCCTCATTTTAGGGTAAATTTCCCCTCTTTTTGAATGTTCCAGTGATGATTGTGATTCTGAAGAATTCCAGGGTGTACCAAAGGGTCCCAATGGATGAGATTTGGTGTTTTTAATCAAGTATGCAGAGTTGCCAATTTTGAGATTTCTTAGGCATTTTCTCATTTTTGAGGGTTTGCACCATTTTGAGGGAGTTTTTGTTACCTTTTGGTAGTTGAATCAGGCCCGCCAAAGTGAAACCAGTTTTTTAAAAGGGGGAATATGTGTTTTGGCCATATGTTTAGGGCCCACACATTGTTTTGGTGAAAGAATGAGTTACAACCCTATTTTGATTTAATTTTCCATGGAATTATAATCAATTCACATTAGAACCCACGCATGGAGTCAGTGGGATGGATTACTTATAGAAATGATTTCGGAGATACAACCTACTGGCACCGCGGGCCCATCACTTAGAGCGTTTGGATCATTTTAAAGAATTTATTTACAATTGGGGCTATCAAACAAATGGGAATTTCGGATCATCCATGAAAATTATTTGGAGCTCCACCTGTTGATATAATGGTTCAACGAATGAGCAATGTGAATCATTTTATGGAAATGAATTAGAGCACAGCCAATTTACATTGTGGCTGAACAAATGAACGGTTAAGATCATCATATGAAAATGGTTTTGGGTACCACCTATTTACATTGAGCCTAACAAATCGACAACATAAATCATCCCATTAGGTTCAAGTTTGGAACACAACATATTGAGCTATGGCCCCACAAGTGGACAGTTCGGATCTTTCTATGGGAATGAATTTTGGGCACTATTCTATTTACACTAAGCCTCACCAAATGAAAGGTTCATATCACCATATGATGCTAACTTTTGGACACATTCTACTTGCATCACATAAATAATAACATGATCGGTTGGGATCATTCTATGGAGATGATTTTTCATGTCCAACCTATTTTTGTGACACATCAAATTGACAGTTAGGATCATTCTATGGAGTGATTTTGGGTTAAATATATTCACCATGTAGCTCCCACTAATGGATAGTTCGGCTAATCTAAAGGAGATAATTTGCGGGCGCAACTAATTTACATCGTAGCCATTTGAATGGGCGGTTTAGATCATCCAATGGAAATAATTTGGGTGCATAACCCATTTTATATTGGGACCCATGAATTGAATAGTTTGGCGACTCTGCTGGGGACCACCTAACTTCATTAATATTTCAAAGGATAACTCATTTGAATTTAGTTTAATTGGCTCATAAAAACTCTATCTTATATCTTTCTATTGCTCTTTGCTAGATTGGTTAGTATGTTATGCTTCATTTTCTTATCACACTATACTGCAAACTAAATCTAACAAAATCTGAAGACATCATAGATTGCAAAAACTTATTGCACACACATTTACATCACTTGCATCCAAACCCTTGCATCTCACAAATACACAGGTACTATTTAGGAACCCGGAGTGTTATCAAGCATGGTTGACTGGGAGGTCATGACCCGGTACCTCTGTGTTAGAAAAGCATTCCACCCTTAGCCTAGTACCTTTATGGTGCGTAAACCGATCCGTTGGTCCACGTACTGCTACTCTGACACCGGTAGAGTATAACGAACACGGATTCGCGCTAAGGGAACTCTTGGCCTTATCCCTAGACTACCCCACACATGCATATAGTACGAACACGCATGCACCACGTGTGTAAGCCTAGATTTGGATATCCTACTCATTTGTGTCTAGATTAGGCAGTAGTCCATCTTCCAATGGCTACGATCGGTCCTTAGGTACACAAACAAAGTCATGAGTCGAGATCCTTTCTCCACTCCGCTAGATTAGGATTAGGATTGATGCCTTCATGTAACACCAGATAAAATGTAAGAAGATTAAAAGCTTTTCCTTTGGGATTAGGATATAAATCCCACCTTTCCCAAAATCTTATAGGATTATTCTCTTCTTGATCTACCCGTTAAAAGCAATCTCGCACGATTTTGTCTAATCTTTTGATCATGTGTCTATCATTCTCCTCTTATGTGATTCGATCATGTCTTCATACCTTCTCTTAACTGGCAGGAACTGTGTCTCAATCCTTTGATTATGCAATCATGATGATCTGATCATACTTGATCTTGATGATCTAATCATATTTGTATCCTTGGTCTCTTCTTATTCTAAGGGCAACCTTTTTCGAGATTATTTTCTTTAGCCCTCCTTCAGAGTTCATTCTCATGATCCTTAAACTAGGAGCATTCCCCTGCACAGTCGTGTCATCATTGTTATGTCTTATTTTATTTGAGGATCCATTCTCTTATCTCCCATTCCTTGCTTAGTCTTTGGTCATGTTCAATCATAACAAGCTTATATCTTATGTTCCTTATTTCCATTTCAGGAGCTGTCATAGGCATGTCTAGTATTTCTCGGGTTCAGATTTCTTCATTATTGGAAAGGAGACCTGTCTCTCCACAACTTTCTATTGTCGATCCAGCTTCTGCACCATCTCCTCCGTCTGCTCCCATGGCGGAAATTTCTGAAAATACCCAGTCCAATACCATTGCCGATACCTTGACCTTAGTTCTCAAGCAATTGTGAGAGCTTAAGGAAGAGAATCAGTACATCAAGACTCAACTGAATAAGAAGTTTGGTCCAACCGCTGTTATTTCTAAAGACAAAGGTCTTAGCCTCCTGGATACATTGGAGTCATCTCAAAGTTCCATGGTTATTGGTTCTGAAGAATTGATTACGAATCTCTCTAGACAAGTGGCTGCCCTGGCACATGAGGTTCATCAAATAAAGCAGCAAATGCAGACGAATTATTCCCAACCTCAAGACTCCGACTTCCAGAATGATAGAGCACAAGGTTTTGTTATACGAAGCTCGGCTGGTCAAATTTCGAAAGAACCCCTCAGGCCTCTAACTCATGAACATGATCAGGAAGAATCATTCAAAAAACCAAGAAGGGAATTCATCAACCTCTCAATCCCACGATCCGATGATTTGGAGTGGTTGAGTATGAGTAAGGAACAAGAAACATCAGATGTGGGAAATCAGAGATTCGGATTTTCCAAGCCAGATCCGATAATTGGACTCAGTAGTAGCAACAGCAGTGACAGTGATTCAGATGATGAAGGAAAATTGAATGTAGTGTTGCCAGATGGATTCCTTGATCCCTTGCCACCAGAAGAACCTATGAAATATTATCAGAATCAGAATCATCAATGCGTTATGAATGCTGCAAGCCTTACCTCCACGGGTCCAGAAATCAAAGAGGCCACGTCATATGGGGCTTATAACATCGGCAATTTTCCTTCAAAAGATATCAAGGGGCCTACACCAGCTCAGATTCCCGAGATAAGAAATATATCAAGGATTAACCCATCATAGAACCCTACGGTATTCAAATATGATCGATCAGGGGTTTAGGGGTGTTCATTCGGTTTTAACCGAACCAATTTAAGCAAAATTAACCGAACCGAAAAATTTCGGTTACCTAATTAATAAAACTGAAACCGCAACCGAATTTTATGATAACCGAACCGAAACCGAAGAATGATTTCGGTTGTTCGGTTAGTTCGGTTAGAACCGAATAACAAACAGTGAAAAAAGAGCTGCACTAATATTCCATGAAATATTTATTCGTGGCTGCCAAACATGCCCCCAGGCCCCCACAATGAAAAAAGTAGATGAAAGGAGAAAAGGAAAGTGAATCAGATTTTCCATTACTACAAAAATGAAGGGAAAAAGATATAAATCCACCAGAGCCATTCTCTAAATCCACCAGAAAAAGGGTATAACATACAAATATAGAGGGGGAGAGAAAAACCTGAGAACAAAGCTAAACAAGCTATTATGTGCGTTTCGATTTGGTGGAGAAAATCACAGATTCACAGTAATCGGCTTCATAGATCAAACCCTTCTTTATGTGGCTTTCGATTTGGTGGAGAAGGGGCTGAAGTGGAGGATGGCTGTGGGTTTGTGGTGGTTGCCGATGGTGGTTGCCTGTAGTTGAGGAAGCGGGGGCGCGGCGGAAGAAACCCAAAACCCTAAAGAGTAAAGACAAGAGAAGACTAGAAGAGAGAAGAAAGGACTCTAGTGGGAGCTGCCCGCCCGGTAAAAAAAAGGGTGTATATATCATTTCCCTTTTTCAAAACCGAAGTTACAGAAAAATCTAATAAAAAATTACAAAGAAGTGTACAATAAATAATGATTCTCCTTATCTATTGATAAATACACCCCTTTTTATCTTTTTAAAAAATGGGTTTTACTAACGAGTGCCCTCGTTCAGAAGCATTAAAAGCTCTCCTTTTTCCTCCTTTTTGATATGGGCACCCCTCTCTTTAATAGGTAGGAGGTAAGAAAAGAGAGGCTTTTGAGGAGTGTCGATATCAAAACAACTATTCTTACTATATAGCTATGCTAATAATAGAAATTTGTTTTTGATATGGACACCCCTCTAAAGTTTCAATCTTTTTTACCACCCACCTAATAATAGCATGTTGACAAATGTGATGGGCATTTAATGAACCTGACGAAAGAGGGGCTGCATCTAAAAACGAGGAAAAAAGAAAGCTTTTAATGCTCCATACACTCGTTAGCAAAACCCAAAAAGAATATATCATTTCCCTTCTAAAGTTATACAAACGGGTGCATATTTCTTTACTCTAAAATACTACTTCAGTTTTTCGGTTAACCGTTTTAATTTTTGTTGGAAACCGAAACCGAAAACCGAAATCTTGATGGTGCAAAAACCGAAACCGAACCATTGGACCACAAAACCGAACCGATTAACGCACAGCCCTACAGGGGTTGCATCTTAGCAAAGGACCAATAAGGAATTTACCCCTCTCCCATTTCCACCATCTGTCATATTGTAACAAGAATTAGCTTCAGGCAATATCTATTTACCTCCCATTAAACCTCCTCCTTATCCGCTCCACAGAACATGGAGGGCGCAGGATTGTTGTGATTTTCACCGAGGGCAGGGGCATATCACTGATCAGTGCATAACTTTGAGGTATGTAATCCAGAAATTGATCGATGAGCATAAGCTAGCATGCCAACAAGAGTCGGGTATTGTTGATAATCCCATGCAGAATCATGCTGTACCGCCTGCCAATCTCAATGCTTAGAAGGCCCAAGGTTTGAGGAGCACATGTCTAGTTGCAATGAAAAGAATCAGAAGTTGAAATTACTAGATATGAGGAAGCCTTCGCCGAACCTCCAGAGCCAGACAGTCACAGTTGAAGTTAAAGTTTTAGTCATTTATTATTTTATGTTGAGCCGGTCATTATGTTCAGTCCAGTTATCTAGTCCTATTGTCCAAAGATTGAATAAATTCTTAGTCTAGTTGAGTCATTTTGAGTAACGATGATGTAATTTCTTTCCACTCAATAAAATTTTCTTTCTCCATATGTTCCAATGTATGCTTCTGATCTTAAAAACAATAAATATAACACTCCCTCCTCAAATGAGGAAGAGATCGACAAAGCCACCCTTGGATTGCAGCAAATGCTTAAACAAGAGGTGGAGCGTCGAGCCCAACCTTTCAAGGAAGAAATCGAAATGATAAACATTGTCACTAAAAACTTTAATTCAGTAAATGCTAATTGGAAATGCATTACCCTCCTAAGGAGTGCGAAGAATCAATAAACCCATTTCGAGGACAGAGGGATTGTCTATAAGCGTTACAACCGATACCAGGGGCAAGGCCTGGATGAAAAGAATGAAATAAGTGAGCGGCACATGCTATACAAGGGGCATGGATTGAAAACACCGTTCATGTCTCCAGTCGATGTCTTAATTCTAAAATTCATCATGTGACAATGTGAAGCTAACAAATTCGCGTTAAGAAAGTTTAGAAGTGAGCATCAAAAAGCGATCATCAAATATCAAGAGTTATCTGTTGATAGATGAAGGACGCCAAAGAACTAGTTTGCCCGATCGAAGACAAAAGCATATCAGAATCTTGAAAGAAGAAGACCTGTCATCTCTTACCTGGAAATGTAATAAAGAGAATTTGTCAACCTAGATCAATTCCAAACCTAAACATTGGAAGGCCTCCTTTGACCGAACAAATCCCAAATTCATGACCTAGTATTAAAAAGAATATCCGTTTGCAAACCCTTTGAGCCTGAATAAAATTCCTTTGAAAACCGATCAAACTAGGGGCATTAACCCCGAATTACGCGAGACCTGATCCCTACATTGGGGTACGTAGGCAGCTCGGTCAAACCGAGTTCGGTCGCTTTAAAAGCAAAAGTTCAATCGTTCCAAAAAGAAAAAAAAAGAGAGTTAATCAATAAAAAAAGTCAATCAATTAGAGAAAAAGAAGTCAATCAGAAAAACAAAGGAAAAAGAGAGTCAATCAAGAAAAAAAATCAATTTACCTTCAAACTAGGGGCATCTGCCCTGAACTACGCATGACCTGATTCCTACCCTGGGATACGTAGGCAACCTGTTCACAGGTTCGATTGAAATCTTTGTTGAACCTTAAACCATTCTTTGAAAAGCCATATCCTACCTATAAAGTTATTCGGTGTTCGGAATTAAGGATCTAGGCCTTAAAAAAATGAAAAAGAAAAAAGAATGGAGTTTGAAGATCTGCTAGACTGAAAACCTGAAAGGACGGTTTAGGTAAAATTTAAGATCATTCCCCTGCTACGTTGAAAAGCCGAAAGGGTTGCTTAGGCAAAAGCTAAGGGGATAGCCTGCTGAGTTGAAAATCCGAAAGGGCGATTCAGGCAAAAGTTAAGGCTAACACGGTCCACCAAGTTAAAAACTTTGAAGAGGTGACTTAGTCACGGTAAGAGAATCATTATAAGAAGACTTCAGCCGGTATCCAGACTGAAGATAAAAAAGAAGTTCAAGTGAGTTTAAGTGTTATCCTAGAAATTGGGGGTATTGAAACTAAGCAATCCTATGAATGGTAACCAAATCCTTGAGGCCTTACTATGTTAAAGAAGAAGTCAAGTGTTTATCAATTGAGAAACTACTCTTTGAAAAGATAGACTTACCAAACAAAATATAAATTAAGTCAGAAGCATCACTGTGTTTGTCAGTGTAGTCAGTCAATCTTTGTCATTCTAAGTTCACTCTTTCAGAGTTCCTCAATCATTTGAATATTGCCCTTTACCCAAATTTCCTCTTTAAGAAGAGTCAACCGCCGTCCTTCTGTCCGAATGATGCAACTGTCTCGGCGAAAGAGGCCTGGTGTCGTCAGTTCCCTGTGATGGTACCTGAGCCAAGTTAATCCTGAAGGACAGACTTCGAGAATCTAGTCAAGGAGCTTCATTCCAAAGAAGATCAGCTCAGAAGCATTCAGAAGTAGAATCGTCGAAAATTGCAGTTTCTATAAGAAGACCATGCCCCAGAAAGGCACCTAAAAGCTTACAAGAGCCTTGGATGCAATGGTGGTTGAGCCAGATGCTCAGAAAGATGAACCATTAAAATTTTGAACTTCCTTCTAGACAGTTGAATACTATCCTGGTCAAGAAATGCTGGTCTAAACACTTGTCAGAGAAAAATCCCATTTTCTAATTTCAATATCCAAAAAAGCCATCATTCTAGATTACCAGTTTCAGGTATTTAGATCAAGGGTTTCAGTTATCAATGCTCAAAATCCTCAGCAGAAAACACCAATAGTCTTTTTGCGAAAAACATAATGTTAAAGCTTCTTGAAAGCGTTCCTAAACCATTCTCGTCCATAACGTTTGTTGTCACGTCATTTAGCAAAGTCCTAGAGTCAATGTCTTCATCAGGCACGATCTTTATCGTCCCCGGTTTCATCTTTTATTAATTCCAAGCATCTAAAGTTCATCGAATTCAACTTCACATCAAATTCAAGTTCATGAAAAAACACCAAATTCTTTATTGTCGAATTCACCAATTCATCTCAACCGAAATTGTCTCATCTCTTTGAGCCCGTTTGGGAACGGTCTCTCATTCTCTTCGAATTCATACGACTAAGGTCTCTTATATTTTTGGGCCTGTATGACCACAGTGTCCCATTCCTTTTGGGCCCCATATGACTACGGTGTCCCATTTCCATTGAGCCCGTACAACTATGGTGTCTCATTCTCTTCGAGTCCATACGACTATGGTCTCTTATCCTTTTGGGCCTGTATGACTACAATGTTCCATTCCCTTTGGGCCCGTATGACTACAGTGTCTCATTCTCTTCGAGTCCATACGACTATGGTCTCTTATCCTTTTGGGCCTGTATGACTACAGTGTCCCATTCCCTTTGGGCCCGTATGACTACGGTGTCCCATTTCCTTTGAGCCCGTACAACTACGATGTCTCATTCTATTCGAGTCCATACGACTGTGGTCTCTTATCATTTTGGGCCTGTATGACTACAGTGTCCCATTTCCTTTGGGCCCATATGACTACGGTGTCCCATTTCCTTTGAGCCCGTACAACTACGGTGTCTCATTTTCTTCGAGTCCATACGACTATGGTCTATTATCATTTTGGGCCTGTATGATACAGTGTCCCATTCCCTTTGGGCCCGTATGACTACGGTGTCCCATTTCCTTTGAGCCCGTACAACTACAATGTCTCATTCTCTTCGAGTCCATACGACTATGGTCTCTTATTCTTTTGGGCCTGTATGACTACAGTGTCCCATTCCCTTTGGGCCCATATGACTACGGTGTCCTATTTTCTTTGAACCCGTACAACTACGGTGTCTCACTCTCTTCGAGTCCATATGACTAGGGTCTCTTATCCGTTTGGGCCTGTATGACTACAGTGTCCCATTTTCTTTGGGCCCGTATGACTACGGTGTCCCATTTTCTTTGAAACCGTACAACTACGGTGTCTCATTCTCTTGGAGTCCATACGACTATGGTCTCTTTTCCTTTTGGGCCTGTATGACTACAATGTCCCATTCCCTTTCGGCCCGTATGACTACGGTGTCCCATTTCCTTTGAGCCCGTACAACTATGGTGTCTCATTCTTTTTGAGTCCATACGACTATGGTCTCTTATCCTTTTGGGCCTGTATGACTACAATGTCCCATTCCCTTTGGGCCTATATGACTACGGTGTTCCATTTCTTTTGAGCCCGTACAACTACGGTGTCTCATTCTCTTCTAGTCCATATGCTATGGTCTCTTATTCCCTTTAAGCCCGTACAACTACGGTGTCTCATTGTCTTTGAATCCACTCAAAAAGTGGAATCTCATTTTCTAAGTGTCCGTTTGAAAACGGTGCTGCATCATGGTTATTTTTCATTCTAAGTTGCGTGATCTTCACTCTTAGTTGAACTCATTTCTCCGTTATTCTGAACTACCAGCTCATGGTGGTAAGAATAAATGATCTTGATTATGTTCTAGGACTTTATCTAAGGCTTTGCATTAGGAAGCATTTAGTGTCTATGTTGCACTGTGTCTAGGGAGTCCTTTGTTGATTAAAGCTACGCAAAATGGCTCTGTCACTTTTGCTTTGGTACTCGATGACTACATCATCTCTACCAAAGAGGGGCATCTGTAGACACCCCCATTTTGCTACGCTTTAAAAAATAAAAGGTTTGATAGGTCTATAAAATCTTGAGTCAGTCCTCTTGCATTAGCTCATAAGTGTCCTCATTTTAGGGTAAATTTCCCCTCTTTTTGAATGTTCCAGTGATGATTTGTGATTCTGAAGAATTCCAGGGTGTCCCAAAAGGTCCCAATGGATGATATTTGGTGTTTTTAATCAAGTATGCAGAGTTGCCAATTTTGAGATTTCTTAGGCATTTTCTCATTTTTGAGGGTTTGCACCATTTTGAGGGAGTTTTTGTCACTTTTTGGTAGTTGAATCGGGCCCGCTAAGTGAAACCAATTTTTTAAAAGGGGGGAATATGTGTTTTGGCCATATGTTTAGGGCCCACACATTTTTTGGTGAAAGAATGAGTTACAACCCTATTTTGATTTAATTTTCCATGGAAGTATAATCAATTCACATTAGAACCCACCCATGGAATTAGTGGGATGGATCACTTATAAAAATGATTTTGGAGATACAACCTACTGGCACCGCGGGCCCATCACTTAGAGGGTTTGGATCATTTTAAAGAATTTATTTACAATTGGGGCTATCAAACAAATGGGAATTTCGGATCATCCATGAAAATTATTTGGGGCTCCACCTGTTGATATAATGGTTCAACGAATGGGCAATGCGAATCATTTTATGGAAATGATTTAGGGCACAACCAATTTACATTGTGGCTGAACAAATGAACGGTTAAGATCATCAGATGAAAATGGTTTTGGGTACCACCTATTTGCATTGAGCCTAACAAATGGACAACAGAAATCATCCCATTAGGTTCAAGTTTGGAACACAACATATTGCGCTATGGCCCCACAAGTGGACAGTCTATTTACACTAAGCCTCACCAAATGAAAGGTTCATATCACCATATGATGCTAACTTTTGGACACATTCTACTTGCATCACATAAATAATAACATGGTCGGTTGGGATCATTATATGGAGATGATTTTTCATGTACAACCTATTTTTGTGACACATCAATTTGACAGTTAGGATCATTCCATGGAGTGATTTTGGGTTAAATATATTCACCATGTAGCACCCTCTAATGGATAGTTCGGCTAATCTAATGGAGATAATTTGCGGGCACAACTAATTTACATCGTAGCCATTTGAATGGGCGGTTTAGATCATCCTATGGAAATAATTTGGGTGCATAACCCATTTTATATTGGGGTAATCGCCTTCGCCACGACCCAGCAGACGCCCTCTTTGCTCTCCTGCAGGGAAGAAACGAAACCCTATGAGATTTTGTGCTCAGGCTCAATGCCAAACTATCGCAACTGGCCAACCTCGATATCCAGATAGCAGTGACGGCCTTGAAGCATACCACCATTGATCAGAATCTTAAAGTACATATTACGCTCAAGCCACCCCGGGACCTGCAAGAGCTTGAGTCCAGAACCAACAAGCTCATCCGAGCGGAGGAGGCTTGTGGTCGGGAGCAGAATCAGACTGGTCCCGGTGAAAGGAAAAGGGAAGATTTGAGGGGAGCGGGAAAGTCAAGAGCCAAGGAGAGATCGGAGAACAGGAACCCGATTCCAGTTTTCAAAAGGTTGGGAAATGCCCCATTAAAAGTCTCTCTTTCCCACGTCCTCTTCGCAATTAGAGATCAAGGTTGACCCCCCCCTCAAGAAACTTGTGAACGGTGATTGGATTGATGAGAAAATAGAATCCTGGGTCGCGAACAGTGATTCGATTGATGATGAAGAAAGAGAATTCTTGGTTCAGTTCATAGAAGATAGAGCTTTACTAATAGAAAGGGGCTTAAGGCGATAGAGGGCATTGGCTTAAATGTGATATCAGTTAGAAGGCACTGGCTTAGCAGCTTTAGTTTAGAAAATGAGGGCCAATCGATTCTTAGAAAATACATCATATTGCCTTCATTGATAATAGCTAAAAATCTTGGCCGTATGTTATTATTTCAATTTCCCGAGTGGTACGAGGATTCGAAGGAGTGGAATAAAGAAATGCATGTAGCACCGACCCCAAGAAACGTCTTACCGGGAAATTCTGCGATTTCCACATGGATCACGGTCATGAAACTGACCATTGTTACCACCTTAGACTACAAGTGGAAAAGCTGGTCGAGGAAGGCCACCTGAACCAGTAGCTTAGAAGCCCCGTGCGACTGGAGCGATCAGATAGCCGACCGGAAGCACGCAACCCTTCTCCACCTCACCACTCGAGAAGCAGGCGCCGATGCTGTAGTAGGCACCGCTCTTGAGATCGTCACTACCACTCCAAACACCACCGGTCTCCCAGGAAGCAACAGGAGAAGCCCCCGAGCCCAGTGCCCAAGCTCGAACAACCTCCCACCATAGCCGGGAAGATTAATATCATTACCGGGGGACCAGCGGCTGGGGGACCGACCACCGCCGGGCGACAAGCTTATGCGGAGAGAGTGCTCTCTCTCGAGATGCCATAAAAAAGGGGTCGGACAGACCCTCCTCAAGCAGATGAGGTCATCTCCTTCTCCGACCTAGATTATGATGGATTGCAGGTCCCTCACGACGACGCACTGGTCATCCGATTGATCATCTCCAACTTTGATGTTGGAAAAATCCTGGTCGACACGGGTAGCTCGGTAAACATGCTACAGCTCGAAACATTTGAAGAATGAAATTGGGCGAAGAAAGATTGGGGGCCTCGGAATATTCCATATACAGATTTTCCGGCGCGTCCGTGCAGATCAACGGCAAGATCGACCTTCCCGTTAGTTTCGGAACATATCCCCTTCAGAGGACAATCATGACAACGTTCTTGGTTGTTGACGTACCTTTCACGTACAATGCCATCATCGGGCAACCGGCCCTGAGAGATCTGGGGGCGATAGTGTCCACCCCCCACCTTAAGATGAAATTCCCAACCTTGAAAGGTGTGGGAGAGGTACCCGGACAACAGATGGTGGCACGGTTACTACACCAGCTTGAAAGGAAGCAATTCGCCAATGGAAAATTTTGCGAATGGCAGTGAGTACCCTAGGGAACGAGCCCGGACGGTCAGGGGCGAACCTATCGAGGAGTTGGATTCAATCCCTTTATCTGGGGATCACCCGGAAAGGACAGTCCGGATCGGTTCCCTACTAACAGGTACCGTGCGAACTCAACTAGTCAGTTTCTTAAGAGCTAACGAGAATGTTATCACATGCTCCCCCTCCGATATGCCAGGCATCCCCCTGGAACTTGTGGTTCATAAGTTGAGTGTGAACCCAACTCACAAACCGTTCGACAGAAGAAAAGGAATTTCACTGCAGAACGACAAGCACACATTAAGGTTGAGGTTGAGAAGTTACTACAAGCTCGATTCTTCAGGGAAATCCGGTACCCCGAGTGGCTATCCAACGTCGTAATGGTTAAAAAGGCTAACGGTAGTTGGCGGGCCTGCATAGACTTCATCGACCTAAACGGTGCCTACCCTAAAGATCCCTACCCCTTGCCTCCTATCGACCAACTAATCGACGCCACCTCTGGACACGAGCTCCTCAACTTTTGGAATGTATTTGTCGGATACAACCAGATAAAGATGTACGAGCCGGACGTCCCCAAAACCGCATTCATTACCAACCAAGGCGTGTACTGTTACACGATGATGTCGTTCGGCCTGAAGAACACTGGTGCCATCTACCAGAGGCTCGTCAACAAATTATTTCAAAAGCAGATAGGGAGAAATGTGGAAGTTTACGTAGATGACATGTTGGTAAAATGTCTGGAGGCCCGACAGCACATCACCAATCTCAAGGAAACCTTCGACGTCTTGCGACAATCACGAATGAAGCTTAAACCTGCCAAGTGTGCCTTTGGCGTAACGTCGGGAAAATGTTTAGGCTTCATGGTCAGCCAGAGAGGTATCGAAGCTAACTCGAAAAAAAATCAAGCTATCTTAAACATGGAAGCGCCGACGATTGTTGTGGAAGTTCAGCGGTTGACGGGGCGAGTTGCTGCCCTCAGCCGAGAAGTGCAACCCTTTTTTAAACTCTTGAAGAACATACAAGAGTTCGAATGGACCCCTGCTTGCCAGGAAGCGTTCAACTCTCTGAAACAATACCTTCAGGCACCACCTGTACTCACCAAACCCGAATCGGGGGAGGAGTTATTTCTTTACATGGCGGTAAGCTCAACTGCGATGAGTACTATTTTGGTCCAACAAAGAGGAAAACAGGAGCGCCTGGTGTATTATGTGAGTCAGATTCTCCACGGTGCGGAGGTCCGATACCAGAACATCGAGAAATTTGACTTCTCTGTTGTCACTACCGCCCGAAAACTCCGTCTATACTTTCAAGCTCACAACATTGTGCTCCTGATAGATCAGCCCTTGCGGAAGATTCTACAAAAACCAGAGACCTCAGGACGACTGGTAAGCTGGGCGGTTGAGTTGGTAGAATTCGACATTCAAGTCCGGCCAAGACCAGCCATCAAATCGCAAGTCCTCGCGGACTTCATCGTCGAGCTCACCGCCCCCACGCCGGACTCCTTAGCAGAGGAAGAAACCTTGGTTCCAGTCGGATCTTTTGCCACTAATGATGAACTCACTGAGGCCGACCCAACCCTGAAGACCGGAGAATGAACGGAAGCAGACATGCCCTCCTGGGTACTATATGTGGACGGTTCAACAAGCAAAGGAGGGTATGGGGCGGGCATAGTTCTCTTGGGACCAGACGAGTTCCTGGCAGAATACGCCTTCCGATTGGACTTCAAGGTCTCCAACAACGAAGTTGAATATGAGGCCCTGCTAGCAGGACTATGCCTGGCCACAAAGTTAGGTGTGAACAAGTTGAAAGTCTACAACAATTGGTAGTCTGACAAGTGAATGGGTTGTACATCACAAAAGAGCCAAGGATGGTAAGATATCTTGAGAAAGTAAGAGAGAAGTTGGCAGGACTGAAGGAGGTCGAGATTCTACAAGTGCCTAGGGGGATGAATGCTCGGGCGGATGCTCTATCTAAAATGGCCTCGGAAGAAACGTTCGATTTTGGCTCTGTTTACACAGAAATTCAACTTCAACCTAGTATTGAGGAGAAGCAAGTTATGGAGATCCCGGCCGGGCTGAATTGGATGGATCCCATTGTACAGTACCTGCTAGACGGGATACTACCCGAGGACAAGTTGGCAGCACGAAGGTTAATTGCAAGGGCAGCTCATTACGTACTTCATGGATCTAAGTTGTACAAACGCTCCTATACCTGGCCGTACCTCCAATGCTTAGTACCCTTTGAGTCAGAGTGTGCTCTACGAGAAGTGCATGAGGGAATTTGCGGCAATCATGGAGGGGGAAGAATGTTGGCGCAAAAGATCGTAAGGCATTGATATTTTTGGCCAACCATCCTACGAGACGCCCAAGAACTTGTCAAGAGATGCGGCCCGTGCCAGAAATTTGCCGCCGTGCCCCGCCAGCCAGCTACCCCGTACACCTCCATATCTAGTCCCATGCCTTTCGCCATGTGGGGATGGATCTGGTCGGTCCGTTCCCGAAGAATCCGAGAGGGCACACCATGCTGTATGTAGCCATCAAGTACTTTACCAAATGGGCTGAAGTCAAAGCCGTGGTAAGGCCAAACTCCAAAGCAACGGAGAAGTTTTTCTACCACGACATGGTCTGCCACTTTGGCATTCCGAAGGTTCTTATAACAGACAACGGGTCTCAAATCGCAGGTGCGGAGTTCGATAAATTCTGCGACAAGCTTAGTATCGAGCATAGATTCGCATCAATGGCAGATCCTCAGGCTAATGAACAGGTCGAAGTCACAAATAGGATATTGTTCTAGAGTCTCAAAAATCGACTAGAGGAAGCCGAAAAATCCTGGGTGGACGCAATGCCGAATGTCCTCTAGGCCTACCTAACAACACCCCGAGCTACGACTGGAGAGTCTTCATTCAGCCTGACATTTGGGGCCGAGGCGGTAATTCTTGTGGAATCCCGTCCTTTCGCGTAGAAAATTTTGAGGAACGAGAAAACTCCGAACTCCTGAGAAGCAGCCTTGATTTGATCCTAGAGAAAAGGGAACGAGATAGGCTTCGAGTTGCATCCTGCCAACAAGGGGTCACTCGATACTGCAACTCTAGTATAAAGAAGCGATCGGTACGACCAGGGGATCTGGTGTTACGACGATCAGAGGTCTCTGACCCTCGAAACTCCAGAAAGCTTGCCCCAAAGTGGGAAGGTCCCTACCGAGTCACTCGTGCACTCTGACCCGGAGCTTATCAGTTGGAACACCTCGATGGTACTCCGGTCCCCCGAAGTTGGAGCATGGATAACTTGCGAAGATTTTATCAGTAGAATGAAAGTGTAAGTGTTGTTTTTTGAAAAATATCATGTGTATGTTTTTGTTTTTTCAGAGTGAAGTCAATGTAACCTCCTTCAAGATCAATAAAATGACGTTTTCTCCATACTATGCGCATCTCCATCCTCCGGTCCATGCCGTGCGCTGTGCCGGAAGGGCACAAGAAGTGAAGAGGTAACATCAGGAATGATCTCCTATATAATACCCTAGAACGCTTCCCATGAAAAAGACATGCCCTTTCTAAGGACAGACGGGTCCATCAACTCCGAACTGCTCACTCGAGAGGAAGATGACCTATCTTCAAACAGGGTACTCAAACACAACATCACACGAGGATGTGGTAGAGGTATTTCTTCTCTCCTACAACCATCACTAGAAGTCGAGGTTAGCGCTACCCATGCAAAGAAAAACCAACAACAAGATTTCCACAACAGATGGTCGGGAACCGTAGTAAAGTCATAAAAAAGGAGTGAGGGGGTGAGGCTTGCCCCCCCCCCCCCCCTAAAAAAAAAAAAACAAAAAAAACAAAAAAACAAAAAAAAAAAGAGAAAAGAGAAGCAGTATTGTTTAAAAGGTTATTACTGACCCAATGAATATCGGCCTTAACAGGACTGTACGAAAAGTTTTGTAAGAAGTTTAGAGAATGCGAAAGAAACACACACCAAGCTACTTATCCTCCAAGGAAGGCACAGCCTCAGCAGGGATGCTCGGAGCTGCCCCGATCCCCGCCTCCTTTGCTGGCTCCCCAACAGTCGCCCCTTCTTGCGGAGGATCTTCCAGCGCAGGTGTAGACACCCCATTTTGACTAAACCCTAAACCTTCCCGGCTCGTGCCAAATCCATCCGAATCTCAGCATTAGGGTCCCAAGCTTCGCCCTAGGCTGGATTAGGGTCTCTTTTAACCCCCTGCAAAATTTCATCGAGATCGGGACTCGTTTGCCCAGCAATCAGGCTGAAATAGTGTGTGTAATGCAAATGAAGGGAAGACCCCACTAGGTTTTCATTTTTACCCTAAAAACCTTGTATTTTAGGGAAAATTCAAGTTATCCAAAGACCCCAAATATCCATGAATACATTTTTAGAAGCCTTAGGATCTCAGAATTGTCTCGGCAAAATTTCAGAAAAAGCCGCCAAGAAAATTCGAAAAAGACAAGTTGAGTTAGTGCCGTTATCAAGTATAGGGGGTGCATTATCCCAGAGGAGTCGCGCATTTGTGCGCCCATCAATTTTGGTGCCAATATCAACTTCATATTTTTTCCTATAAATACTCACTTAAGCTCATTTTTAAGAAAAATCTTAGCTTTTCTTAATTTTTTAGAGAGATAAGCTCTGAGGAGAGAGAAGCCGGATCTCGTCCAAACCCAAACCCTCCGATCGCTATTCCGATCCGTCAGCTCTTCACCTCCGATCCTTTTCTCCGGCAAAACCGACGGAGCTTCGGCTGTGTTCAAACCCCTAAACTCTCCCTCATTGATTTCCTCTTTGGCAGGCGATTTTCTTCGGCAAATCTCTGAGAGAGAAGTTGTTTTTTTTTTAGGGATTTCATAGATCTCATATGGATCTGAACGAAATTAAAGCAGAGAGAGGGAGAGAGATTTAGGATTTCTTCCCCAAATCTCATCTTCTCAGACAAGATTCCGATCTCCGTACAAAATTCCAGGTTTTTTTCATTTTCTCCGGCAGTGCTTTTCCATTTCCGGTCATCAAATCGGGGTCCACAGGCTGGCGACTCTGCTGGGGAGTTCTTGGAACATTGCCTAACTCTGTTAAAATGCCATTTGTTATTAATTTTGAAAAATTTTGAGCTGAAATCATTATAAATGGGAATGTAATCGCTTAAAATCCAGGGGCACCAGATAGATGTTTAAAACAAGGGATTCACACATTGCACAGCATACATCATTTTGTTCTTTATTTTCTTTTATAGATTTTCTTATTATTGGCTCCACGGGATAGATATAATGCGTGCCTCATGGGATATCACTATCCAGATGGTGCTGTTGTATCTATTACCAAGCTATGCGCCAGTGCTGCAGTCGTAAACACTCGGTGTACTTGTGTTTACAGCAGCCGGTGAGCAATGAAGCATACTGTATATAACACTCGGTGTACTTGTGTTATATACTTAAAGTATGGATCATATGCATAGTACCTGATATTGAGTCCGGAGCTCTACTTTCATTTTACATATATTATGTACTTGGATATATTTGTTGATTTAGTAAAACCCAATTAGGATCTGCATGTGCTTATATATATATTGCATTCATATAAGGACGAACATGTATTGCTTACACATGTTGGAGCCTAGATTTAGGAGCCATGTCCTATCCATAGATTATTGTAGCTCACCTTATGTGACTACATCGCAGTCCTAGTACACTCACATATCTGTCTTGAGTCAAGCTTCTTGACTCTATGGGATCATATTTAGGGCTGGTGCCCCTGGTTAGGACATATATGTATATATCTATTTTTTTTGATTATCAGATTAGAGCCTACTCATTAGTGAGGCTTCCTTATCTAATCAAATTAGTCATATCAGTCCGTTCTTCGGATCTAGACCCGACCAGTGGCTTTTACTTGCCCTCTAATGGTCGTGGCCTATCTTTTGCTCTATTCATTGAGATTTTTGTCCATATATCTTTTGATTATAAGATTAGGACCTACTTTCTAGTAGAGATTCCTAGCTTGAATCAATCAGTCGTGTATATTCATCTCTCAGATCTAAACCTAGCTAGTGGCTTCTACCTGTCACACTCATAGCTATGGTTTATTCCTTGACCTAATGATGATAAGTATTACCTGTTTTCATCCTTTAAATTCAAGCCTCATTTATCCATTCTTTTGTTGTATTACTCAAATTATTGTTCGTCCTGTCTTAGATATGGTTGATAGCTTGTCTGCTGTCCCTATGACCATAGTCTATCATTATTGATCTTCTTGATCGTACATTTTTGTCGTCCACCTTTCAGATTTAGATCCGGTCTATGATCTACTTTTGTCATTTTATGACCGTGGTCTCTTCCCTGAGTTTCTGATCATCTTTGATCATCAATGGAACATTTGATGTCGCCAATTATATCCTTCTTGTGATTATTGGTTAAGTCCATCTTTATTCTTTGTTTATTCCAAGTTATTCTCCATTCCCTAATTATCCCATCCTATTCTTTCTGTTTAGGTTAAATCATGGCGAATAATTTGTTGAAAGGCTGGATAAGCGAGACTATTGGGGCTCTTCCGCTAGAATCCTCGGATAGGAGTATGGCTGATCGGTTCATCTGTGCCTTCAGTCATTTGAGTGTTTCCGATATAAATTGGAAGTTTCTCCAAGCAGCCGCTAGATTCTGGGATCCTGATCTTCATGTTTTTCGATTTGGATCATTCGAGCTTTGTCCTATATTCGAAGATTGGTGTGCTTTATTAGAGCTCCCAACAGATGGACTTTGGATACAATCTTCGAACATAGATTCCTCTCATTCCATTTTTTGCAAGCTATTCAAAAATCAAACCGTTGATGCACTTTCATGCTTAACGGATACGTGTGTGCAAGTTCAAAACCTCATCACCCTTTTTTCTGAAAACGTCGATCCTACTAACTCTCGTTTTCAGAGTTGTCGACGCAATGCTTTGATTTTTAGTGTCTTTGCGCGATATGTCATTCGGAAAAACCCTCGTGTTGCTCCGTTAACCTTGTTAACTGTGGTAGACCAAATTAACAAAGGGAGGAATCCCATTCCTACCATGTTAGCAGAGACCTTTTTGGGACTAGATCTTATTGCTTCCCAAAATATCAAAGACAATTTCTGTGGGTGTGTGAAGTTGTTGTATGTCTGGCTTGGTGAAAAATTTCAAATTCTTCAGCGACAAAAACAAAATCCGTATACCCTGAAGAATTTCCATACATGGAAACCAATAGCCAACCAACCTCAGTCCATTGATGAATGGCACAATTGGTTACAACATGTAGAGGAGAGCCAGTTTCGCTGGGTAAGTCATTCATGTTTTCATGTTTTTACTAGCACTTACCCACATTCATTTGTTTACCTCATGGGTACCGAGAAATCTTCCTTTTATGCACCCATTCGAATTCTCCATCAGATTACGGGAATTCCATGTCCTCCCGGAATCATAGTCCCTCCTCTTTGTGAAGATCTTACTCCTGATCTCGTCCGATCCATTGTGGCTGCTTGGGGAAACAAAAATGTAGAAAGGAGGTTAGGTTTATCTCGCAAATTCCGACGTGGAGAAATATCGGAAGAGCCCGCAAGCCGGAGAGCTCGGATTGAGGAACCTTGAAGATCCATATCATGTTTTGTTATTCCGATTTCTGCATTTCCCATTCTTGTCAATCTGCTTATCCAGCTGTGATCAGAGATTATTTTTTTTTCATCCGTTGTAATCACAATTTGGATTTTATTAATGAAAGTGTGTTTTTGTTTCTTTTGTCATTGTTTGATCAAGATAGTTTATCTCGATTATCAAAATTTTAATCTAGTGATTATACTTCCATTTCAGGATTCTTGATTGAGCAGCCATTGCTCCTAAGAAAATCCTCGTTTCAAAACCAACCTGGTCCCGTCAGACATCTGATTCCAGGCTGAGGCGGCAATCCTTGTCACCTTTTTCTTTTACTTCTCCTTTATCGCCTTCCTTGAATTTTCAAGAAATACTTTCACCAGTCCAACCAACCCTTGAAGCGATGGCAGAGAATGGGCAAAATAGTATGGACACCAATGAGATGATGAAAGCGATAATGTTACAATTGAGTACCATTAATGAAGAAATAGCCCGATTAAAGAATGACAGAGAATCTACTTCCAAAAATCCTGCACCTCAGCAAACCCCAATCATGCCTCGCCCACCTCCTACGATGGCTCAGCCTCCTGTGTTGCCAGTCTTTGACAATTCTGATGACGAGCAGTATGAAGAAGAGAACTGTCTCCCCCATCTGGATAAAGGCAAGGGGATAGTCGATAGGTTGGATAAGATGGCCCAAGAGATGGAGAACATGAAAATGCAAGGTCCGAAAAAATTAAATATGGCCGAGTATATGATAATACCGGGAGTTGTGCTACCTCCTAATTTCAAGATGCCGGATCATGATAAATATGATGGGACAGGATGTCCCAAGAGTCATCTGAAAGCCCTTATTCCTCTCTTACAGCAGCATGGGCTTACTCCGGAGCAGATTGCACTTCTTTTCCCTAGATCTCTTACAGGAACAGCAAAGAAATGGTTTTTGAGCTTGAAAACCGAAGAGATCAGAACTCTGGAGGATATTGCCAATAGATTTGTTGAGCAATTCTCCATGGAGGAGGGAATAGATGTGACAAAAAGAGATCTGAAGGCGCTGAAACAAGGGCACAATGAAACCTTCACTTCTTTCATTCGCCGATGGAGGCGTAAAGCGGCGCAGATGACACATCGATTATCAGATGCCGATCAAATTAAGATTGTTGTCAAGAACCTATCCCCGCAATACTATCATCACATGGCTATTCAGTATTTTCTGGACTTCAACCATCTGATAAAAACAGGAACTCAAATCGAAGATGCTTTGTCCAAGGGACTAAGATCAAGATCTTCGTCTGATGTGAGAGAAGGAAAAAGACCTATTGTGGCACCGAAGGAGGTGCACAATGTTAACTATACCAGGCCTTCCAGTTATGCCAGACCACCGGGTTATGATCAACCACCATCCAGAACGGTGACTGAGGTCAGGAGGCCTATTGAAAAGAAGGTTTTTCGTCAGTTTGACCCCCTCCCTTACTCCTTATCAGTGGCTTTGAAGAAGTTGCTGAGAGATAAAAAGATTACTCTGTTGGAACCTAGAGAGCTTCCCAACCCTTTGCCCAAGTATTGGAGGAAGGACCAATACTGCGATTATCATCAGAATTCAGGGCATTTGACTGACAAATGCATGGCTTTAAGACACAAGATCCAAGACATGATAGAAGCAAAGGATCTTGCCGTTGAAGCACCAAACGTCACTCGAAACCCATTACCTACACATGCAATGCCTCCCCCGAACGTGTATGCCATTTTCACTGAAGAAATCCTCTTAGATCACTCCCGTATTTGTGCGTTATTTCTGATAGACCGTATGTTCTGAGATGGGATGATGAAGATGAAGCGATCGAAAACAAGAAACCTTATATACTATCCCCTCTAGATGAAGGATTAACAGGATCCTCTGAGTGTTCTTGTTCTTATGTCCTCAAGAGTGAGGAGGAAGAAGAGAAGAAAGAAAAAGTCCCCTATGTTTTGAGACTAGAGGAAGAAGACTTGTTGCTTCTAGAGGATCAGTGTGACGAGCTCCGTCATGTCACACGTGGTGGTCGGGTCTTTAAGCCAGTTGAACTCAGAGCTGAGAATCCTGCCGAAATAGCCCGAGCATCAGAAAATCAGAGGCAAAGACAGACTGTAGAAGAAGAGGAAGAAAATTTGTTGAAACAACTGAAGAAGACACAAGCTAACGTGTCCATCTGGGGTTTACTAATGGCATCACCGAAACACAGACAGGTTGTGCTTCGAGAATTAAATGCCTCTCAAGTATCAGTTGAAATTACCCCCGATGAGTTGGTCAATCTCGTGGCAATGGCCAGGGTTTCTAGAACATTGTCATTTACTGATGAGGATCTGCCTCAAGAAGGAAGAGATCACACAAGACCTCTCCGTATCACCATACTGTGCAACAAGAAGAGGGTCCCCGAGGTATTAGTGGATAATGGGTCAGCTTTAAATGTATGTCCTTTAAGCACCGCCACTACCCTGGGATTCGAGCCAGCCGATTTTATCCCGTCGGAACAGGGGATATTGGCATATGACGGAACCAGAAGAGATGTCATCGGGACACTCGCCACAGAAGTCGAAATAGGAGGTGAAACTTTCGAGATAGAGTTTCAGGTTCTTGACATCAAAACATCTTTCTTTCTCCTTCTTGGCCGGCCGTGGCTTCATAAAGTTGGAGTCGTTCCTTCCACACTTCACCAAAAATTGAAATTCGTCCGAAACAATCGAGTGATAACAGTGCGAGGAGACCCTGAGCCGGAAGTTGGACAAATAACATCTGAACTGAGCACTGAAAAATCAAGAGATGTTAGTTTAACCGGTTTTTCATTAGAAATCTCTACTATTTCCTTTGGGGAAGCAATGAATGAAGAGAAAATGTTTCTATCAAGCACGAACACTCAAGTGGTGAAGATAATGCGAAAGTATGGTTATGTCCCGGGAACTGGTCTGGGAAGAAATCTGCAGGGCCCAACTGAGTGGCCAGAGTTGAAAGCAGTAGATGGCTTATTCGGGTTAGGATATCAGCCAACCCGAAAAGAGGTTCAAGAAATGAGAAAGTATATGTTGAAGAGGGCTGAATGCCGTCGTCGGGGGATAGAATTTCTGACAGGACCGTACAGCATGATTATGAACGGCCGATTCAGAAGAGAAGGGGCAGACTGTCCGTTCTATGGTTTTCCTGAGACCTGGTGCGATAAGACTGGGAAGAGGCTTCCAGGGTTAGAGATCTTCTTCACAGATGAGTTATCAGAAGACTTCTACAGTGAGCAGTTTACCTTGGCAGCGATAGCAGAAAAACCAGCTACAGATTGGGTGGAAAATATTGAGCCGCATCTCCTAGACTCCCTATATCAGGTTGAGGCCCCAATCATCGCTATGATTGGAGGAGATGTGCCTTTCGTGAGCCCCAAAAACTGCATTACTCCAGCTACTGGACCCTTAGACAATTGGACCGCACAGGTTATACCCCAAGTAGTCCTCCAGTATAGTCCAGTCCTTTCAAAAGAGTCAGTCATTTCAAAAAATGTGTCAGTTTCTGAGTTCAACCCAGAGTCTGTCATTTCTAACTTTTCTTTTGATGCAGGTACCATAGAGGTCGGAGTAGTTCTCGGAGGTGGTGAAGAGTCGGTTCCTGTCGAGTCTCGGTCAGAAGATGTTTTCACTGATTCTTCATTTGTACATAGTCCTGTCTACGTTGATACTGATGTCAACATGTCATTTCATTTGAATTCAGAGTCTGTAACGCCCGCTGTGGGTGAATCATTCGATGTAACCATCAATTCTGCAAAAGAAATAAAAGACTCATTTGTGTACGATCCTGTCTTTATTTCTAATTCTGTTTCTGATTCTGCTTCAAAGCCTGATCAAATAACTAATAATAATAATAATCAAGACTCCCCCTCAAACGAGGAAGCCGACGAAACTCCTTTTGAAATCAAATACATGATTCGACAAGAGGAGATTCGCCGAGCAAAACCACTCGAAGAAGAAATTGAAACTGTAAATATAGGTGATGAAACTTTAATTCGGGAGATTCGGATTGGCAAAACTTTATCTCCTGAGGAGCGCAAAGAATTAATCACCTTGCTAAAAGAGTTTAAGGAGGTCTTTGCTTGGTCTTACGATGACATGCCGGGATTGAGCGAAGACATTGTCCAACACAGATTACCTCTAATCCCTGGCATCAAACCGAAGAAGCAAAAACTCCGAAAACTCAAGACAGAATGGGAGTTAAAGGTTCATGATGAGGTGAAGAAACTACTCGAGGTAAAATTCATTGAAGTAGTGGAATATCCCGAATGGCTTGCAAATATAGTTCCTGTGCCCAAGAAAGATGGAAAAGTCAGGATGTGCGTTGATTTCAGAGATCTGAATAAGGCGAGCCCAAAAGATGACTTTCCTCTTCCGAACATCGATATCCTGGTAGACAACACTGCTGGACATGCTCTGTTATCTTTCATGGATGGATTTTCAGGCTACAATCAGATCAAGATGGCGCCTGAGGATATGATGAAGACGGCATTTATTACTCAATGGGGTACATATTGTTACCGAGTAATGCCGTTTGGTCTCAAAAACGCTGGAGCTACCTATCAGAGGGCTGCGACTACTCTTCTTCATGACATGATTCATAAGGAGGTCGAGGTCTATGTCGATGACATGATTGTCAAAGGCAGGACTCGGCCAGAGCATACAGTCGCTTTGAGAAAGTTCTTTGAGCGAATCCGAAAGTTTCAACTTCGCTTGAACTCAAATAAATGTGTATTTGGGGTCACGTCAGGGAAGTTGCTTGGATTCATGGTCAGTGAAAGAGGAATCGAAGTGGACCCTCAGAAAATCAAGGCTATCCAAGAAATGCAACCACCAAAGACAGAAAAGCAAATTCGTGGATTCCTTGGCAAGGTGCAATACTTGAGGAGATTCATATCTCATTTAACTATGACATGTGAACCCATCTTCAAATTATTGAAAAAGAATTCCTCCAAGAAATGGAATGAAGAATGTCAGGAAGCATTTGAAAAGGTCAAGCAGTGTTTGTCTTTGCCTCCTGTCTTATCCCCAGTCATTCCTGGTCAACCATTGTTGATGTATTTGTCCATCACAGATACAGCAATGGGTTGTATGCTTGCTCAGCAAGATGTAGGATCTAAGAAGGAGAAGCCTATCTACTACATCAGTAAGAAAATGCTAGAGTACGAGATAAAGTACACTATCTTGGAAAAGACTTGTCTAGCATTAGTCTGGGCGACTCAAAGACTTAGACATTATCTCTTATCGAATAAGGTATTTTTGCTTTCACGGATGGATCCGTTGAAGTACTTATTCGAGAAACCCGCCCTTACAGGAAGAACTGCAAGGTGGTTGCTATTGTTATCTGAGTTTGACATCACATACGTCACTCAGAAATCTGTCAAAGGACGGGTTATTGCTGAGCAGCTAGCTGATGCTCCTGTTGAGGAGAATGCTTTTCTGAAAGTTGAGTTTCCTGATGAAGAGATCATGGAACTTGAAGAAGAGATTCCAAATACCAGATGGACAATGTACTTTGATGGAGCTGTAAACAATCGAGGACAAGGAGTAGGAGCAGTGCTTGTATCTCCCAGGAAAGAATACATCCCGATATCCATCAAGTTACAATTCGAATGTACAAATAACATGGCAGAGTACGAAGCTTGTATCGCAGGACTTGAGGCAGCTTTAATTTTGAAAGTCCAAGAGATTGGTGTATTTGGAGATTCAATTCTGATAATTTGTCAAACCAATGGTAATTGGAAGACAAGAGAATCAAAATTGATCCCGTATAATTTCTATCTCGAATCTCTGGCCAAGAAATTCAAGAGCATCACATTTACCCATCTGTCGAGAACCAAGAATCATTTTGCAGACGCCTTGGCTACTTTAGCCTCGATGTTGGATATTTCTGAGACAATGGAGGTCCAGCCTTTAGCTGTGAGGTCGCAATGGGCTCCAGCGCATGTAAATGCCATTGAGATATCAGCGCGATGTCCAGATGGAAAACCGTGGTATACTGATATCCGAAATCTCATTTCAGGCAAGGGGCATCCCCCTGAAGCTTCCAGCAAAGAAAGAAAAACTCTTCAGAGATTCGCCGCTAACTTCATCATTTGTGGTGAAGAATTGTACAGAAGATCCTTTGATGGGATTCAGCTTCTATGTGTTGATGAAGATCAGGCTGCAGAGCTCATAGAACAAACACATGAAGGTGTTTGTGGTCCTCACATGAATGGTAAAATGCTATCAAGGAAGATCCTTAGACTCGGTTTCTATTGGCCCTCAATGGAAACAGATTGTTTCGCATTTGTGAAGAAATGTCATAAATGCCAAATCTATGCGAATCTTATTCATGTGCCTCCGTCAGAGCTGCATTCTATGACCTCGCCATGGCCATTTTCAGTATGGGGGATTGATATCATTGGCAAAGTCTATCCTAAGTCGTCAAGTGGGCACGAGTACATCTTGGTGGCCATTGACTATTTCACGAAGTGGATAGAAGCTGCTTCATATGCTTCCATAACTTCCAATACAGTTGCGAAGTTCATCCGTGCAAACATCATTTGCATATATGGAGTACCTCATGAGTTGATTTCTGACAATGGATCTCACTTCAAGAAAGAGGTAGTGCACCTGTGCGAAGAATTTAAAATCAAGCATCATAAGTCATCTCCTTACAGACCGCAGACAAATGGTGCTGTAGAGGCAGCTAATAAGAACATCAAGGTTATTATTAGCAAAATGACAGAAACTTATAAGGATTGGTCGAATAAACTCCCGTATGCTTTGTGGGCTTACAGGACGTCGATCAGATCCTCTACAGGTGTAACTCCGTACTCTCTGGTGTATGGAATGGAAGCTGTCCTCCCTGTTGAAGTGAGAATCCCGTCTTTAAGAGTTATGATGGAAGCGAATCTGCCAGAGTCTGAGTGGGCCAAAGTCAGACATGATGAATTGCAGATGATTGATGAAAAGAGGCTCAGAGCCTTATACCACATCCAAGGTTATCAGAGAAGAATCGAAAGGGCATTCAATAAGAAAGTCAAGGTTCGAGACCTGAAATCAGGAGATCTCGTCTTGAAATCTTATCGAGCACCGGTGTTCGATCCCAGAGGAAAATTCAGACCAAACTGGTCTGGTCCTTATATTGTTGATAAGGTCCTGCCTGGAAAAGCCGTAAGACTCCTCAATGAAAATGGTGAAAAATTAACAGAACCTACAAACCTGGACCAACTAAAGAAGTACTATGCTTAAATACACCAAGAGGCCATCCTTGATCGATCAGAGTCAAAAGCTAACAACCCAAAAGTCAAAATACCGTTTGCAAACCCTTTGGGCCTATAAAAAAAAAAATCCTTTTTTCTTGACAAACACAAACCAGGGGCATCTTTTATGACTTGCGTCATAAAAGATAGTAAGCTTGAACTACGTTCTGACCTGATTCCTTTTTACAGGATACGTAGGCCACCTGATTAATTCAGGTTCGGTCAAATCTTTCATAACCTCCAAATCTTTCAAATCCTTAAAAACATGAAAGAAAGAACAAAACAAACAATCCTTGAAACCCCAAAAATGGGCGAACTACGCAGACCTGATTCCCATTTCTTTGGGGATACGTAGGCAGTCTGGAGGGCCAGATTCGGTCAAATACATGAAAAATCACCAATATGTAACCTGTTTGAACCCAAGCCTACCTAAAAGTCCTTTTGGTGTATTTTAGGTCCAGGTTTGTAGAGAAACAGAAAGAAAAGAAAAAATGATGGAGTCTTAGACCCGCTAGACTGAAAACCCGAAAGGGCGGGTCTAGGCAAAAATTAGGGTCATTCACCTGCTAAGTTGAAAACCCGAAAGGGCGGCTTAGGCAAAAATCAAGGTGCAGAGCCTGCTGGATGGAAAATCTGCAAGGGCAGACAGTCCAGGCAAAATATAAGGCATGCAGTCCGCCAAATCAAAAACCTGAAAAGGCGATTTGGTCATGGCAGTGACTTCAAAAGGACAAAATCTCTGAATGCCAGCAAGACTTTTATTTCTTCTGAGGCATTACTCTGAAGTCTGAGTAAGCGCCAGTAGAGATTCTTCTGACACTCTATAAGCTAAGGAGTTAAGACTAAGCAAACCAAAGGGATAATAACCATGACGGAAAACCTGAAAAGATGAATGAAACACCTTTAAATACGGTTTTTGAAAGATTCTAAGAAGTGGTAGACTATACCATTTTAAAATACTTATCAGGCTGAAAAGCAGATTCAGTTTCTCTTAGAATCCAAGTCATGGTCGAAGTCCTCCTTTGTTGTTAGCCACAGTTCAGTCCTCGTCAAAGTCAAGGTTAAACTCTAAGGTCTTGTGTGGGGAGTCCTGTGTGGTCAATGTCTCTCCAAGGTTGGAGTGATAGAAAAATGATGAGGTTGTAGATTCTCGAAAGTGATACAGAGCAGAGCAGAGTTCAGAAGGATAGTACTCAGACCATTCGAAGTATTGGCAGCGGATAGAAATAGAAGAAAATTATCAGATTCAGTCTTTTGTATTTGAAAAGATTTGTAAATTCAAAAATTCAGGAAATGAAAACCTTTTCTACAATGTTCCCTATGTTTGTTCTCCTATGAATTTGTCATGGAAGTAAATTCGTACTAGGGGCATCTTTTATAACCTGTTCAGGTTATAAAAGATATCAAGTGAACTCTGATAATTGAGATAAATACTTTCATTAAATAAAGATAAGAAGAGATTCAGTAGAGTTTTAGTCAAATTCCTCTGAGAGTCTTTCTTATCATCTTATTGAAAATCTATCTCATAATCCCCAGTGGAGTTTCTATCAAAAAAAAAAAAATGTAAATAAACCAAGCATTCAAATTAAATCATCTGCATCTGTGCATAAACCATTTAGCCTCCGAGCTAAAAATCAAGCTTTTATGCACAAATCTTTGCCTCCGAGCATAAATTCTCTGCCTCCGAGCATAAAACTTTGCCTCCGAGCATAAACCCTGCCTCTGAGCATAAATTCTTGCCTCTGAGCATAAAACCTTGCCTCCGAGCATAAACCCTGCCTCCGAGCACAAATCCGTGCCTCCGAGCATAAAACCCTGAGCATAAAATCCTTGCCTCCGAGCATAAATTTCTTGCCTCTGAGCATAGAATCCTTGCCTCCGAGCATAAATTCCTTGCCTCCGAGCATGAAACCTTGCCTCCGAGCATAAATTCTTTGCCTCCGAGCATAAAACCTTGCTTCCAAGCATAAATCCTCGCCTCTGAGCATAAAACCATGATTTTGAACATAGAAACAAGCCTCTGTGCAAAAACTCAGGCCTCCGAGCTAAAATTCCCTAGCATCTAAGCTAAAACCTTTCAACCTCCGTGCGTAAACCATTTGCCTCTGAGCATAAAACCATCCGCCTCTGAGCAGAAAACCAACATTCCTAACAAACCAATCCTCTTATAATCCAACTTTCACCAAGTCATTTTCTCCATCCCATTCTCTAAATCAATTTTGGGGCTAGTCAAAATGTGACGTCTGTTCAGCTTTGACATTCGCGCGACAAGCACGCTCTGTCAAAGAGGGGCATCTGTAGACACCCCATTTTGACTAAACCCTAAACCTTCCCGGCTCGTGCCAAATCCATCCGAATCTCAGCATTAGGGTCCCAAGCTTCGCCCTAGGCTGGATTAGGGTCTCTTTTAACCCCCTGCAAAATTTCATCGAGATCGGGACTCGTTTGCCCAGCAATCAGGCTGAAATAGTGTGTGTAATGCAAATGAAGGGAAGACCCCACTAGGTTTTCATTTTTACCCTAAAAACCTTGTATTTTAGGGAAAATTCAAGTTATCCAAAGACCCCAAATATCCATGAATACATTTTTAGAAGCCTTAGGATCTCAGAATTGTCTCGGCAAAATTTCAGAAAAAGCCGCCAAGAAAATTCGAAAAAGACAAGTTGAGTTAGTGCCGTTATCAAGTATAGGGGGTGCATTATCCCAGAGGAGTCGCGCATTTGTGCGCCCATCAATTTTGGTGCCAATATCAACTTCATATTTTTTCCTATAAATACTCACTTAAGCTCATTTTTAAGAAAAATCTTAGCTTTTCTTAATTTTTTAGAGAGATAAGCTCTGAGGAGAGAGAAGCCGGATCTCGTCCAAACCCAAACCCTCCGATCGCTATTCCGATCCGTCAGCTCTTCACCTCCGATCCTTTTCTCCGGCAAAACCGACGGAGCTTCGGCTGTGTTCAAACCCCTAAACTCTCCCTCATTGATTTCCTCTTTGGCAGGCGATTTTCTTCGGCAAATCTCTGAGAGAGAAGTTGTTTTTTTTTTAGGGATTTCATAGATCTCATATGGATCTGAACGAAATTAAAGCAGAGAGAGGGAGAGAGATTTAGGATTTCTTCCCCAAATCTCATCTTCTCAGACAAGATTCCGATCTCCGTACAAAATTCCAGGTTTTTTTCATTTTCTCCGGCAGTGCTTTTCCATTTCCGGTCATCAAATCGGGGTCCACAGCAGGTACCTCAGAGTCATGCATCAACTTGTCTAGAGGGAAGGATGGGTCGACTTCTCGCACGCGCCGCCGGCACTCGACAAAGGCATCAATCTCGACAGGGACACTGAATTCTGCTACAGCCATATAGAATTCGTTGGAGCCCTGCCATTCTTCCCGTACCTTGGCCAGCTCTTCGCATGGGTAGTTCGAACGACTAACAAGTTGTTCTCCGCCTGATCCCTCTTGAGGTCGGCAAACTTGAGCTTATCCTTGAGGTCCTTCACGATGTCCGCGAATGACAAGCTCTTCGCCTGGGCCTTCCCTATGTCCTCTTCCAGCTTACGGACGCGTTCATCACATCTCTCCCTGAAAGTGTCCATTTCGGATTCATCTTCAAGCATGTACCCCAGTATCTTCATCACATAACTTTGAGCATGTGAAAGGATGCCCCGAAAATAATCAACGGTTGGTCATAAGCGAAAGGAAATGTTAGGCTAAAGAATACCTACGCAATGAGAAGAGTGAAGGTAATGAGCAGCCACTGCCCGCCGGGAATACCCTCCAGCTCAGCCTCGTCACCGGGAAGGGTGGTCATTAGGCCCATCTCCACACCAACCTGCAGGTTCTTGAGACCCCTGTCCTCCTCGCCTATCTTCCACTCCGGCCTAAACACCTCCCCACGCATCTTAAAATGTCGTTCGGATAACTCTATCCGGTCCAAGATTAACTTGGTCATACTAGACCCTTCTATCTGGCTTGGAGGATCGGATAAGAGAACCGACTGAGTCTTGGTGGGCCGAGGAGTTTTTCCTTGCAAAGTACGCGAGGGAGTATCCTTCTTCGCCGGGGGCTCCATCTCCTTGATAGTGGGAGGTGTTGCCTTGTCCTTGGCCCCGACGGTACGACCGGGGGTGCCTGAGGATACGGAATCCAGAGGCACGTTCACCTTATTCTGTGCCACCGCCATGAACTCTGAAGGAATCCGCACCCTCTCAGAGGAACTCTTCGACGACTCCCCCATAGCCTCCTTTCCTTTAGCATGACATATCTGTGACAGAAAAATCAAGGAAAGAAATTCAGAAATAAGAGTGAGGGTCCCACAAAAAATCTAGAAGAAGTAGCTCCTTTAACGAGGAGAGGGGCTCACCATGAATATTGGCTGAGCTCTCTCCCACATCCTCGGCTGCCCTGGAGGCTCTTTTCTCCGGAGTGTGGTACAGCTTATACTTCTTCAGATTTTTCTCTTCCTTGAATTCGGAAACGTCGATGGGTTTCCCAGTTGTGAGTTTTGCTAAATCAAACTTATTGTAATATGAGAAGTAGGGCAAAAGCTTCCTCCTCCACTCGGCAGCGCGTTTCCAGGACCAGGGAAAACCCCAATTTGCATCCGCCGGAGGGGTAATGAAAACAAACTCCTCTTTCCATTTCTTAATAGAGGAGGGCAAGTTCGCAGCAATTTTCACTTGGGGACGTTGGGTCAGATACAACCTTCACTTGGGTACTAAGGGAAACACAACACCTAAGCAAGGGGAGGGTGACTTGGACTTTCTGCAACTAAGCTTTGACTACAAAGGCCAAAAGAGTACGCCAACTGTTGGGGACCAATTGGGTGGGTGCTACCCGATAGAACTCTAGCGCCTCGAAGATGATCCCTAAAAGAGGAAACCGAATAGCCGCCCTAAAGGTTTCTAGGTAAAAAGTTACCTCCTCTCTGGCAGCACCCTCGCACACTCGATCATCGGGAGTAGGGAGTCGGATCCCGTATTCTGTAGGTATCCTATATCATTCCTAATTCTCTCGACCGCCCCGTTTCTCAGAGTGCTCCCAATCAACATTACACCTTCGGGGCGAAGGGTATCACCGGCCATCATGTTCATGATATCCGCCTCACGGGTGGGAGGGGCCCGGATGGGAAGCTCAGATTGTGTGGCCTCTGAAGATGATGATCTAGAGACACCGGAACTATCTTCCAGTTCTTTGGCCAACAGGTCGTCTTGGGAGTTGCCTCCCTTACCCTTTATCAGCCTCCTCCTCCTAACCCCTAAACCCTTTGGTTTTACCCTTTCTACTACTACTACTGATTCACCAGACGGATTCTGGGAATGACTCGCATCAGACATGGCCAAAAAGAAATAAAATTGGAAATTTATTAAATCAGAAGGTGCGGTACTCATCGGAAAAGATGACAGAAAAGAGCGAGGATTGAATTTGAATCGACGACGAAAGAATCTCCCGGAACTGATTGGAGAAGCAACAAAGGATAGCACCAGGTAGAAAACCCCTTTGTTGAAAACCCTAGTTCCCCTCGAAGAAGGTGAAAAAATGAAGAGAGCAATTCCTAGAAATGCTTTTAAGTTAGGGTTCTCGCACGTGTCAACCGGTATTCCCCTCCCTTTAATTGGATGGGACATCTACACGTGGTGCCGTTATAAGGATTTGAGGAAGTTGTCACAATCGAAGCGCCATTTCGCCGTGAAAAGAAAACTTCTAGGACAAGCTACTACCATGTTTTTCCCGCCAGAATGAAGCGGAATACCATTTGAATATCCGCCCGCGCCCTCCAATTCTTTCCCATTCCATTAAGGATAGAAGGAATCTGGTTGAGCAAAAGGGGTCGAATCTCAAGGAAACAGTTCGCCGATGCCCTCTAGTTCTTTCCCATTCCATTTAAGGATAGAAGGAATCTGATTGAGCAAAAGGGGTCAGATCTCGAGGAAATAGTCCGCCCGTGCCCTCCAATTCTTTCCCATTCCATTTAAGGATAGAAGGAATCTGGTTGAGCAAAAGGGGTCGGATCTTGAGGAAACAGTCTGCCCGTGCCCTCCAGTTCTTTCCCATTCCGTTTAAGGATGGAAGGAATCTGGTTGAGCAAAATGGGTCATATCTCAAGAAAACAGTCCGCCCATGCCCTCCAGTTCTTTCCCATTCCGTTTAAGGATGGAAGGAATCTGGTTGAGCAAAAGGGGTCGGATCTCAAGGAAACAGTTCGCCCGTGCCCTCTAGTTCTTTCCCATTCCATTTAAGGGTAGAAGGAATCTGGTTCAGCAAAAGGGGTTGGATCTCGAGGAAACGGTCTGCCCGTACCCTCCAGTTCCTTCCCATTCCATTTAAGGATAGAAGGAATCTGGTTGAGCAAAAGGAGTCGAATCTCAAGGAAATAGTCCGCCCATGCCCTCCAGTTCTTTCCCAGCCCGTGTGAGGACGGATCTAGCTGAGCAAAAGGGGTCAGATTTCAAGGAAACAGTCCTCACTCGCCCCCTAGTTCTTTACCATTCTGTTTAAGGATAGAAGGAATCTGGTTGAGCAAAAAGGGGCAGATCTCCACGCAATAGTCCACCCGTGCCCTCCAGTTCTTTCCCATCCCATTTTAGGGTGGAGAAAGAATCTTGTTGAGCAGAAGGGGTCGGATCTCGAGACAATAGTCTGCCCACGCCCTCCAATCCTTTCCTTTTCAATTCCAGGAAGGAGAAAGGATCTGGTCAAACAAAAGGGATCAGATTTAGTGTCAAGTAGAAGCTACCAAGCTGAAAACCTACGCCCTCCGGGATCAATAAGACGGTAAGGCACCCCTCAATACTCCCTCACCAACGACATTTCTTTATCCCAGTTAGGTGGGCGTAAAAGGCGTACCTATTCTACTCACACGAGCTAACAAAAAACAAGAAGAAAATGTGCAAACACAGATACGAGGGAATTGGAAAAGTTCTATTCATTCAAAAATCATGGCCCACTGACCTACAAAAGTTGGGCTGGAACAAAGCCCCATCCAGATCCCTGGCCCGTAGGCCCTCTTACATCATGGCCCCTTGGGCCCCATCAACCATTTACAAAAAAAGAGAAAAAAGAAAAAGACAAAAGAAGGGAAAAGGCCCTTAACCTACAGGGCCTTGGAACATAACATTTTTTCAAAAAAAAAAGAAGAGAGAAGAGAAGAAGCAAAGGCTCGACCGCTGAAGCACTGGCCGCTCGGTTCCTCCCCCGAACTCAGTCCGACCGGCTGTTCGGGGAGTTCTCTTCATCGGAGAGGTCTTCGCTATCTACCCTCTCCTCCATGGAACCCTCTAGGAGGGGATCCAACTCGTACTCAAATAGTTGCTCATTGAGCTGGTAGATCTTCTGCCTCAACTGCCGGTTCTCCATCTTCAAACCATCAATCTCCCCGCACATCTCCAGGACGAGGTCGCAAAGCTCCATCTCCTGGCGGCAAACCTGTGAAAAGAACGAGCGTTTCTTGGCTACATAAGCCTCCAGAGATTCACCCTCGCGGGGTGGAGGAGGAAGGCGGTGAGGAGGAAAGCTAGGAGGAGGACCCGGGTCCTTTTTGGCCTTCTTGTAGCACATCAAGTTCTGATATGATTCAGAGTCGTTGGATGCCTCCACGAGGAGGGGAGCCTTTCCTTTGTCACCTGAGGAGGGACCACCAACGGATTTAAACATTTTTTTTCGAAAAAGAAAAAAACGGGGGGGGGGGGGGGGGAAGGGGAAGAAAGCATAGAAAGGAGAAAAGTGAAGGGAAAGGTTGCTAATAGGAATGCCCCAAGGTTTCCCTCTTTATAAATAAAGAAGAAACTCTTGGACTACGAAACGATACGACGTGCCCTACACGTGTCTCTCTGCTATGGGGTGGTCAAATGGTGATTCATAATTACATTGACACCCCTCGAGAAGACACCGCCGACTAAAACTCCCTGCCCCTTCACATTCCAAGATCTTCATAATTACCCATGGCCTCAGATTCTGTGACCAAATAGAAGAGTTTACTCCCTTGGTCCATTCAGGAGGAGGGAGGTATATGATGGGTAATAAAACGGCGTGGCCGTAGGACCTCACCACATGTCATTTCCATATCGCCAAGATCTTAGCCATGATGGCCCGTCATCATGAGGGGTGTTAAACACGGCATGTCCACGGGATCCCGCCACGTGTCATTTTCTTATCACCAAAATCTTGGCCATAATCACTCATCATCACGATTATGGGGAAGGTTATACACAAGATTAGCAGGCCATTACCATGCCATGCATGCCACTAATCTCCTACGATCGGAGTGCAGCCCAATCTGAAGAAAGGAGGCCTTTTCTCCCAAATGATTAAAGAAGTCCACGTGGCACACCATAAAGGAGAATTGCATGCAGAGGAAAAAGATAAATACGTTGCAAGGCTTCCCAAAGGGAGATCCAATCTTTTTGGCCTGGAAGGGAAGAAAGACCCAACTAGACAAGAGGGCACCATTAAAGGCAAGCTTTAATTGCCCATCAAGGCCATCATCTCTAAGGGAATTGAAGGTAAGGAAAAAGGTGTTGGACGCTCGCTCCCTCCTCCCCCTAGGCCCCGTAGTCAATTCGACCACCCCAATAATAGAAAAAACCTATGTTTGGTTCTGGTACCCTAGCCATCCCCTTCATTAATCTTGCTGTTTATTTATATTATTGAGCTAGAATTTGACTTGGGTGTCGAAGTGGTTGTCCGGGACTCACCCCGGACCCCCTGGCCCCTTTGTTTGTGATTGTAGATACTGGATGGAGGCCCTCTACCCACCGCACGATCACAGATCCAGATTCTGGCACCATCAGGTCCCACATGGGACATCCATGTGTAATCTAGACCATTGATCTTGTAGACTATCAATGCGATTCGACTTGGGCAGACATCTATTGTACATCCTATCTAATAAGATAAGGCCTACACAATCAATGGTTTACCATAGTAGAACCTAAAATGAAGCTTGATGGATCAACAAAAATGGTTTAGACTATGAAAACAACGGATCCGATCATGTGGATGTCCACGTGGGATGGGAAAAAGGTAGTTGTTAGTAAAGAGCCTCAGAGGTCACAATATTATTTTCTTTTAAAATTTTATATTAATGATAAGGACAAATAATCTAAAAAGAGATAAATGAAGGAAAGATGTTAATATGTGCCATGTTATTGGTAGGGTGCCAACGGGGCGGGGCGGGTCCAGGCAGGTGTTGCATTCCCCGTCCCCACCTCAAGGAAACTTCTCCATCCCCGATCCGTGTATGGCGGGGAATCCCCGTCCCATCCCCGCCTCACGGGGAAAATCTAATCCCCATCCCTGCCCCGTACACTATGGGAAAAATTCCCCACCCCATCCCCGCCTGCTAGAATAACAATTTGTACGTTTTTTCTATCTAATAAAATAATTATTAAATAATAATTCTACGTTTTCTTTTATATGAGGTATTTTGGTAATATAAAAGATATGTAGGGATATTTATGTAATTTATAGGCGGGGATTACGGTGCGGGGCCATCTCCATACCCGCCCCATCCCCGCTTCGGGGAATTTTTTAATCCCCTGTTCCCGTTCCCGTTCCCGTCCCCGTCCCCGCTTGAATCAGGGACTCTCGGCCACGTGTGAGGCAGGGGCAGGACGGATCACCGTTTTCACGGGGTTAATTGCCAGCCCTAGGTATTGGGCCCGAGGCTCCATGCTGAAAGGAGATATCGTCCACAAGATTGAGGCCTGTAAAAATTGACGGCCTGGAGATACGTTACTTTATCATTGATTTTATATGCTGTGGGCACGTGAAGTCCACAACAGTGAACGGTCTGGATCATCCTATGATGTGGGTGGGCCCCACGGTACATTTTGAAAAATATTGGGCTTCACACGCACAAAGCATATAAAATCTCAATTTTTCCTCCGATGATCATTGTAAGTAGCATTGCCAAGCCACTAGATGATTATTTTTTCATTATAATAATAAGGAAAGCATTTAGAGTGATGCTAGCCCTGAAAACTGGATATCCGGCTGATAAATATAGACCGAATGCTTGAAGATTTAGAGGGATATACTGAGGCAGAGTTACAAGCTCCAAGAAGGCATAAGATACAGAATATATAGTGGAGACAAATTAAAGTTCTAGCCTGACAAATGGTGTTCTCAATTTCCCTTAGGGAACTTTTTCTTGATCTTTTTAGAGTAGCCTTGGACTAGGAACCTTATGTTCATGGCTATTTCATGAAAGAAGAAGAAAAGATATCATGGAAATTGACCTTAGGTGTAATTTTTTTGATTGGCAAGCGGACAGGGCTGCCTCTCTAAATCACCTACTGGAGTCTTGGTACATGGGCAGCACGGGAAGAGATAAAAGGGGTTTGGAACTTGAATGCGTTTGGTATTTTCTCAGTTAAGTCATCCTATGGACAAATCTGTAGGGAATTAATTGAATTTGCCTACTTTTTCTCCTTCTTCATGAGAGAAAGGTAAATTGGTAATTTTATGAGAGTGGAAGAACGTTTTTTTGATTGGTAAACTGGGTTAGGCGGACCCCTACATGTATATTAAAGAAAGAAAAATGAAACAATAGCAGGAACAAGCTCACTGCTCAATCCTTAAAATAATGGCTAAGGAAAAGGGAAGAACTGCTAGGGGCATGATACCATTAGAGACAAACTCAAAACAAGCAAGACAGAAGAAAATACATGTGATCCCTAGGACAGGGCCAATACTGATCAGGTGGAGCCATGTTTGCTGTGATTTAGGAGGTCTATCATATTCTGGCTATACCTCCTTATTCTCTACCTTTTCCTCAACTCCTGAACCTTTGAGGATTTTGTTTTTTTGTTTTTGTGTTTTTGTAGGGGGTGCTCTTTTTCGCCAGCTTCCAGTTGGCTCATTACTTACATTTGGCTAAGTTCAGCATCATGATTAACAGCTTGGCTTCCTATGGTTTTCCTCCCACTTTTGCTGCTAAGTAGAATTGGCTTTATCTCAGAGATACTTAATGATTCCTCCTCAGCCAACACATCATAGGGATTATAAATTACTAGTTCTTTTGATGGGCAATCTCCTTGGGCTTTCTTTTGTTTAGCCCTCCTTGGCTCGGTATCAGTTGTAACACATTATTACTCTTCAAGTCCTTCGGAGTTTCTATAGATCTATAGATAATAATTGAAAATTTAGCCCTATAATAGAACAATATTTGTCATTTTATCTAAAGCAAGTTAAATGCCAACTAAACTAGGGTTTCCTTTATCACAAAGGTTTTTTCTCATCTAAATGTGAGATGGAGGAGAAAGATCATGATGCATGGGTATTTTTGTCATTTAATCCCGCCCCCTGCATATGCTGTATATCGCTATACTTAGAGAGAGTAATAAACGGCGTAGGTCCCACAGCTGTTAAAAAGGATAGAGGCCGCACGAGGGGCACATTGTAGTTGTACTTTGTCACGCTCTTCAAAGGATTCTCGCTGTCGGCCTTGAATGAATATAGAGCCCCATTCCTCTCATCTAACATTCATATCCCCACCCCTTTATTTCAATAATGGCACCCATTTCCTTCTTTTACACTTCTCTAATTAGATGCTAAAAGTTGTTATTATCAAGAGAAAGGACGGTTCTATTAAGTGAGGAGATATTGAAGTATGAATGATTAAATAGGTAAAACCAACTCTAATAGCTTAAGCTTTTGGAGTAATTTGTTGTTTTCACATCAGCTCTACTACAATGATAAATTAGGGATTTATGATATATACATAGAAAGAGATAATAATGGAATATTCTAATCTAACCTAATTACTAACTAAATCTAACTGCTTAATCTAGCTAGGTCACCTCATTTAACACACTTGCCTAATCTACCACCACGTTGATCCAACGGTGAATCTCAACCCAATCCAACAGTGAAATCTCACATATTCTAACATGAGTCTTATTATCAAAAGATGAGGAGTGTCAATGCCAATTCTTTGACGAAAAAAATTCTTTTAGGTCATAACCTAAAATTGATCAGGTGCATAAATTACACAAAATTATTCAGTATATAATCAATCATCCGCAGTCCATTACTGAAAGGATATCAAGACATTAAGCCACCTTGAGATCCGCTTCGAGCTGATAATCTTCTCTATAAATTTATCGGTATTTAGATATATAAAATATAAAGTAATCAAATAAAGTTTATATTTTAATATGCATATAAAATATATTGTATTTAAATAATTTGTAAGCAACTCATAGGAAAATATATTTTGATTACTCAACCCTCTAAACTTGCTTTGATAATTAAAAACAGTGCCTTCCCCTCTCTCTCTCTCTCTCTCTCTCACACACACACGAGAGAGAGAGAGAGAGAGAGAGAGAGAGAGAGAGAGAGAGAGGGGACTGCCCAAATCCTTAGACAAAATAATAGAAATTTGGAAGAATTTTCCAAAAGTAATATTTTCGATAACTATTTATACGAAATTCCAAGAAAAAATTGAAGTCAGAAGTGGCACAAAACCAGCAAATATTCAAAGAAATTAGCAAGTGGGGAACAAATCTTCCTAGCCACGCAGAACCCGCTTCTACAATCCAGAGACTATTCTGAACAGTTACATCATTTTCCCCTTTCTTCACTGTAAAAAACATAAATTTCAAAGAACCAAATAAAAAAATCTATGAGAATTGCTCCAACCAAGTAAAGCCCAGTTCCACAATCAGGTAAAAGATTAAGATTTAAGCATATTTCTTATCCTTGTCTTCTTAAAAACCAATGTTTTCAAGGATCTGATTCTCAAAAAAAAATAAAAATAAAAATAAAAATAATAACAATAATAATAAAATATAAAAATAAAAAATAAAAAAATCAAACTTTACACATTTTTCATTTGGGTGAACAGTTACATCATTTTCCACTTTATTCTCTTTGAATAAAACCATAAATTTCAAAGAATCAGATCAGAAAATCTATGAGAAACAGAAACAATTGCTCAACCAAGTAACACCCAGTTGCACAATCAGGTAAAGGGTCAAGATTTATGCATATTTCTTATCCTTGTCTTCTTAAACACCAAAATGTTGAAGGATTTGATTCTCAACTCTTGTTGAAATATGGACTAAATCAGTGCAACCAAGCAAATCTCACTTTTAGATACTCAAAAAAAAAAAAAAAAAAAAAAGAGAGAAGAAAAGAAAATTTACATATTTTTCTTTGAGTATACTAAAGAGTTACATCATTTTCCTCTGTATTCTCTGTAAATAAAACCATAAACTTAGAAGAACCAGGTCATAAGATCTATGAGAAACAGAAACAATTGCTCCAACCAAGTAAATTCCACTTTCAAAATCAGGTAAAGGGTCAAGATTATGCATATTTCTTATCTCCTTTTTTGGTGGAAAAAATATGGAAAAAAACAAAAAGTTATGCATATTTCTCATCCTTGTCTTCTTATAAACCAAACTAATCAAGGATTTGATTCCCAACTCTTGTTCAAATATGGAAAAACCAGTGCAACCAAGAAAAACCCACTTCCAGATTCTCAAGAAAAAAAAAATCAAACTTTATATATTTTTCTTAAACCCCTAACATTTCTACATCGGGTCATAATATGTCATTACACTGAAATCTTGAAACAAATAACAATTTCTACCGCCTTATCTCACCATTTTCATCCAAAAGATCAGCATTTCCTATGTTGATGTCATAAATACTTACTAGAAGAGAAAGAAAATTAGAAAAAGAAGAAGAAAGATAAATAATTGAACATAAAATGACCTGCATTTTACATGTTCTAGGCTCCATATCATATACATTCCTCTTGGATTGGTTTGTGCACATGTGTTAGGCATCCCTGCACTCGTGCCAACACACGAGCATAGTGACGCAGCGGCGGAGAATGTAGAATTTTGCCCTCTGTTTCTTCACTAGCCGCCCGCATCTCCGGCCAAATGACCGGCAAGGGTCTTTAACATGCCGGTGGCAGAAGCTCTTATTTTCCTTCATGGCCTCTTCTTCTTGCTCTTCTTCTTTTTGCTCTTGTTCTTGTTCTTCTACTACTACACCAGTAGTACTATAATTGTGCATTTTATAGAGGTGCAGATGGGGCAGTAATTGTGTTATTTATAGGTTTGAATAAATGATGGAAGTTAGGGAATAGTAGCTAGTGAGCTTATTTCTTAGTTTCACATTGGCTTCCCTGCATGTCTTTTTCTTCAAATAGAAGTGAAGTACCGTACACTTGCATGAATTTAGACAAGGGAAATGATATTCATGTTCCTTTTCTTTTTGTTTGATAATGGCACTCCTCTCATTTTTTTACACTTTTCTAATTAGCTGTTAAAGGATATTGCTATTCCCAAAAAGCTAGGGATGCAACTTAGTCGGGTTCAATCCTAAAGCGACGGGTTCAACCCAATTTCAGCTCGGGTTGGGTTTGCATTTCCTCGGGTTTGGAAAAGCCAACCCGATTCAATTTGGGTTGGATGAGGGTTGAGGCCTTGGGCCATAGTTTTAAAATTCCCCTGTGTCCGCTTTGACTTCCTGGAGTCAACTCCCTTTTTCCTTGGCCGTGTTCCACGTATAGAGCCAATAAAAACTCCTTTGACTCTCCCAATTTATGGCCACATCAACCGATCACCTAGCCGCATCAACCGAGTACTCGACTGCGTTGTGCCGAGTCGACTAAAATTTTCTTCAGCCGAGTTCCTTGCCGCATCCGCATTTTTAAATATTGCCTTTAGCAATTCGACTCGACCCAAACCCAAGCCGGTGCCCCATAATTTTATCATGATATTCAATGTCTTTGGTTCATAGTTTCTTTTATATTTTCTTCCTCTTTTGCCCGGGTCAACCTGAACTTAACCGTACCCGATTTAGAAAATCAGGGGTTTGGGTTATGGTTGGAAGACTTTTAGGCAGGTGATGTTAGGGTTGACCCTCTAGACCCGAGGCTCGGGTTGAGTCTGGTTTGGGTTGACGTAATGCCACCTCGGGTGGCTAGGGTTGGTCTCAACCCTACTCGATCAACCTGCCCGAGTTGCACCCCTACAAAAAGCTATCTACACAAGTGTTTATAGTATATGGAGTGTCATTATCAAATCAGGGCTGCTTTGCCAAATTGGCCTTTGTTTGATTTGGTGATATTTAATGCATGTTTTTATTATTGTTAATACGAATTTTTCCTTTTGTGAAAATTTTGGCGGGTACTACTGTTTTTTAGTTTTATAAAAGTTGAGAGTAGCAGCTGCATGGAAAAGATAATGATGTCTGAACCTTGCTTTTTTCTTGTCTGTCTTTTTTAGTAGGGAATGTGAATGGGCTTTTAGGGCCTAACATATTGTAGGATTGGGCTAGGGCCCAGAAAAATTTGGGCCGGGCTACCGGCTCCTACTATCATCTTTTGAAAATGAAGATATTACTACCAAATATTTCATTACTTATAAATAATTAAGTTAGGAAGTGATATGGGCACTCCCCGTTCTCTAATAAGAGAAGTTACATGATGCCCGACCTTGAAAATGAAGGGCGGAGAGAGAGAAAACCTCTCTCCCTTGATTTTTAATCCAAGGGAAAGCCCTATTTTTTACTTTTCCTTGGTTCAAAAACCAAGGCAGCAGGTTTTGTCGCCTTCCGCCCTTTATATTTTCACGGTCGGGCATCATATAATTTCTCCTCTAATAATGACAATATTCCTCGCTTCATCTTCAATTTTGTAATTATTTGTTAAAAGGGTTTTAGCATTCTAAGAAGAACTATCAATTACCAATCACAAATTTGTTTAGTAAAGTGAGGAGTGTCACTAGCCAATCTAGGAAATGAGTTAAACAGTTTTGGATTAAAAATCAATTCTCAAAATCCCAAACAAACAGGGTCTAAGTAATCAAGTGGAGCTGATTCAGAATTAGGAAAACGAGAAAAAAATAATAATCAATACATTCCATTACTAATCGTGCTTTAGCTACTACAAATAATTAATAAAAGAACAAAATACAATCAATACCCAAGATTCCCATCATGTTCCAAACATTCTCCCTAACATTATAAAACAATAAAGAACATACAGATGCACCCAATTGCTAAAAACAGAAGCACAACAAAGAAAAACACTTTTCATGACAACTCAAATGTGGAAAACACTACAACGAATGTCAAAGAACAAAATGACAACAAATTCAAATGCGGAAAACCAACAAAATTTGTGTATGCTGTCTTCATCAATAGCATATGAAAATATAAAGGTGTGCATGCCATCATAAAGTAATTACTTATATGCGTCCTTAAGGATAGATTGAATTACTATATCATTGATTATAACGTACTAGTAGAGCGATGATGCACAGGGCTACAAAGGAAAGGTAGATGATTTAAAGTCGGGACATCATACGTAAACATGTTTGGCAACTAAGAATTTTTTTTCTTTCTAAAACTTGTTTTCCTTTTTTCCTTGGTTTTCTAACCCTGTTTTTTCAAATAGAAATTAGTTTGAAAAGTATTTTGAGAAAACATTCGAAAGATGGGGAATTTTAAAGCAAGCCCAAATAAGACCACTCAAACATCTTGAGATGTTTCATAAGTGGACAACTATAGCAATGACATTTGTCTATCAAATATTACATAAAAGAATTATATCTTTTGACTGTATATATTAAAACATCCATAGAATTTGATCTGTCCAACAATCTATGGCTCACTCCCAAGGCAACTTTAAAAGCGACCCAAGAAAGCATCTTCCTAGCAATGAAAACAACAATATCCAGTCCATAGCCAGCCAAATTTATTTAGGCTCCGTTTCTTTTGATGTAAGATGGGCATAAAAACTAATTTTGCACCCATTTTTACACTTGAAAATGAGCATAAAATTTGTTTTACTCCCATTGTAGGTCCGAAGAAATGGAGCCTTAGTGCAAAAGCCCACATCCGAACTCAATCATCCCATCAATGAAATGCAAGGAAAATGCAAAACAGGAAAGAAATAAAAAGATTTCCTCCTTGCCTATAAGACGAATTGACAATGATTAAGCCGAATGCTATTCACTTCCGTCATCATTCATACCGGTAAAGAACTTTGGAATGGTACAAAAAACAAGTCAAAGAGGGAGGAAATTCTTAAGCGGTTGAGAACCCGGCATTTGTGCTTCTCAAACTTGAAAAATAAGCAATTCTTAACCAAGCCCCATCAACAAAATGACAAGAAAAAAAGATGAGATAAATAGATCAAAATGTCGAAAAATATACAAACCCAAAGAAAAAAAAAATTGATTTTCCATTCTGCTTTGGGTGGTTTGATTTAGAAAAAGGTTCAGTTCGAGTAACATCATAGGTTTAGTGGCAATCGCCATAGAAGCATACAAACAGGTTGGCTTATGGTCGGATGATCCGAATCCATAATAAAATTGGTGGGGGTGTCATTGATGGGTTTTAGTACAAAATTCATATTGATCAGATGATCCTAACAATCCAATTAATTGCCTTCAAATGCTTGATTAGTAACTAAATTTTTCTAAGCATGGTGAATTTTATAGGGGTCTCGACCCCTGTTGCCAGCCCTAGGTCTTCGCACTATGGGAAAACAAGATTGGTAGTTCTTATAAATTAAAACTTATACTCTGTTAGACTGAAAGAAATGCTTAGATCTTTTCAAACATTTATTAAGCGGGAGAAGTTTTAATATTATGTGTGAAAGCATCTTTAAGCACAAAAGCAATTTTACGCACTTCATTGGTAGTATCTAAAAAATAGATGGCCATGTCCATTCTCAAATTTTAGTTCTCCCTATCCAATTGTTGAATAAAGATAAGAGTGCTTTCTCCTTGATTTGCTCTTTAATTTAGTAAATTGAAACTAAAGAGACAATATTGTTCTTTATTTTTCTAAACCATGATTTATAAATTTACTAAGAAATTAACATCATAGGAAGAAAAACTAATTTATTTCTTAAAGAAACAGGATCTCTTTACCTAAAGTGATGATCAATCCATAAAGTCAACAACACTAGATCTTTCTCATCATTTCAACAGATTCAACAAAGTCCAAGCAGACTTTTGTATGTCTTCATTATTCACAAAGTAAAAACAATATGCAAATGAGATCCGCCCAATAGTATTTACAGTACTAGCAACAATACGCAACTGAGAAAGTATTGATAGCATACATGAAGTAGTGGAGCGGAAGATGAAGAAACTGCAAAACCAAAAATCAAATAGAATTTCCTCACCTTTGACTTGTTGTTTATACAAAATCCATAACACAATGAAGAAAGAAGAAGGCCCACGGCCACTCTTTGCATAAATTATGTACATCACAAAAATGACCCCCCTTCACATTTTCCATTCCCCCTTTTTATAAAAACTAGTAAATATGCACGAGCGAATGAAGCTATCATCAAAGCTGAAATTTACAATGATGTATTGAAACATCTATGAGAGGCAACGATTCAGAGACTTAGACATTGATTTTGGGATAATATATGTTTTAACATGATAAAATAGAAACGATAAGCAGAGTAGCAAAACATTTTTTAAATTTTTAATAAAGAATGCTTTGAACACTTTCTGTATGCATGAGCATGCATGCTACCAAAACACTATTGTAACAACAGGCATGACTACATGATGAATGAAAAACAGGGTTGAGCCTCTAGGTTAACCCCAATTGGTTTGCGAGCTCAGTCCTAAAGAATTACAATTAAAAGATCAATTAGAGAAAGATCAATGAAACAATATAATTTTTTTTAGGCATTTAGAATAAGAATAGACACCTTTGAGTATGAATTTCCACTTCCAAAGAGTGCACTGTTGATGTCAAACAACATATGAAATCTGTGTCTTCCATAGACCTGTGAAACCAAGGAAAAGAAATTAAAATCAAATGGGAAAGGAGGAGAGCTAAAAGTAATAGGTATTGCTCCTCAAATAACAATAGCTTTGCATTCATCAAAGAGTAATACATTGCTAATTCTATGTGGATATTTAACTACATGTCCGAAAAGTTGTACATGGGTTGTAATAATTTTGTGGTGTATTAGATCGAAGGAAATTCTATAAAGTGTAAAGTAGTATCCAGTTCAATTAAATATTAAGCATTCTAGTTGTGCTCAGGGTAACAGATAGACAAGTATAAAGAAATGTAAACGTAAGCTCTTGGTGTCTATTGACACTTCCACATAGGAAAATTGGAGTACATAATAGGAAATACTGAAAAGAACTTTAGCAAAACAGGATAAAATGAAAATTTTAAACAACAGAACATAGAAAACATGAGATCACTTAGGAATTTGGGTACAAATACACTATTTGAAAATGACCAATCAAATCAAAACAAAGATTAGAAATAAGGATATCACAAAGAAACCAGGTTATCCCAGAAAGTAAGACATCAATAACTCACCGCATCTAAAGCTAAGATAACTATTTGAACACTGGGTAGATTGAGCAGAAGAAATGAAAAAGGATAGGAAGGAGAAGTATTAAGGAACATTGTATAGAAAACACTGACCTCTTAGTAGAAATTGGAAGCTGAGAAAGAAGACAACACTTGCCATGTGTTTGTTAAAAGAAGACAGCACCTGTCATTTGTAAAGAGCTTTAGAAGCTTCAATACATTAGGCCATAAACAATAGATGTAGATAGACCAATTTCAATCATACTCCTTTCAATGTGGGTTTTGTCAAATGCAAATGGAGAACGACATAATTGACAAAGTCTGTAAAAGAAGACAACACCTGCCATTTGTGAAGAACTTTAGAAGCTTCTATATATCAAGCAATACACAATAGATGTAAAGCATTAGTTAAATTTACGTATGTCAGGTAATATATAAAAGTTGTAAAGTATTAGTTAAATTTACATAACATCTGCACTTGTAATATTTTCAGAACATCTTTATATGGTTCTTTACATAAGCAAATTTTGACAAAAAACATAACCAAAATTGCTCTAGTATGATCATATGGTTCTTTATGTACATCAAGGCTGAGTACAAAAGTCGTCATTTATCTACATCAAGAGTAAGTACAAAAGTAGCTTGGAGTTTTGCCTTGTTCATTTCATTTCTCTTTCTTCTCCTGCAGAAAGGAAAGTGGAAGAAGTTAATTTAATCTACAATATTTAATGTAAATCTCTATACAAATATGAAATACTATTTAAGGAAAATGCAGAGAAAATAAATTAGTTACAGACCATTATATTTAAGTGCTCATTAGGAAAGATGATATTTCTGTTGGTGCCATTTTCTTCCTCCAATCTTCTTCATCAAGTTTTTCAATTTTTATGCATGTGAATTGTTGGGAGGGTGTATCAAAAAGCTGTTTTTTAGAAATTCTGATTGTAAAAATGTATGGCATCCACAAACATTGTTGGATCCGGCTAACGAACTCTGCATCGTCTTTTTCCTATATGGTAATAAAGGAAGAAATATGTGATATTAATAATTTGGAATAGTACTTAAAAAATTGCATTACTTTTTGTACCTTAATTTCCTTAATTTCAGAGACTTTGCAATTGAATATTACTTCGACTTGTTTATCAAATACTGCCATCCATAACGCCCCACTCTTATCGCCAATTTTGATTTTTAGCAAATATCTGTCAAATGAGATTATGAGCATGACACGATTTAAGAGTAGGAAGAATGCAAACAGAAATATTGTGATGATATGTCTGGATCAAATCTCTACATCATATGTTTGCACTATCATTTTGATGATGCATGATAAATTTTCAATGCTATAATTAAACTGTAGTTGCTAGACAGAAAATGAGAATTTTGAACGAAAATGGAAAAAAAGAGATCCAAATCAAGAAGCAATAACGGTTGGAACCCAAATGTTAGAATAAAGTGATAAAAAGGAAGACATTACATTATTAACAATGGGAAATGGCAGTTGATTATGTCTATTGAGTTCAAAACTTTGATAGTAGAGAATCCGATTAAATAAGCCGATTAAACTTTGAAGATTATATTTGTATTTAATCCATTATTGTGTGAAATGCTTTTAGTTATACTCTACAAAGGAGAAGATAAGTACTGAAGAGGATATGAAGCAGTTGCTTAAAATTTTGAAAGTAGCATTTCTTGAAACAGAAAATTGCAGGCAAGAAAAAACATAAGTTTTTTATTTTTATTAATGATGGTGTAGAAAATCAAAGACATAACTTGGAAGGGCTCTTGTGAGTGTAGTAATCTTCATGTACCGGTCAACAACTTCAAAATTTTTGGAGAAACAGTTCCCACATCTGTTTGTGCTAGTACGATTGTCTGCTTTATTTTTTGCATACTGAACAAGAAGGATACCAAGGATTCTGCCTATTGTTAACGTCGATAATCCATCCTTCTACTATGTAAGATTGATTCTGCATTAAGAAAAATATTATTTTTCGATATATGATAAATTATTTTTTATTTATGAATATAATATGGTAATAATGTAAAAGATTTTATATTACCTGTTTTTCAAGCTTTATATTTTCATCAACGATTGCGTCAATAGTAACCGTATTTGAAAAACTTTTTGATGATGATACTTCATTTTTTAGTTTTTTGGATTCTTCTATGATCAGTTGATGATCTGTAGACCTGTAAAAAAAACTTAGATATAACATTTAAAATTCAATTGAAAACTAAAATATATAATATTTTGATATGTATTATGTAATTATACCATTGCTTTAATGATTTGGCTGCTTCTATGTTTGAATCGATGTCAATGATCGTATTCCCGGTTGTGGAAAGAGTTACTCCTGTATTACAAAGTAGTAAATTATATTTAAAGATTAAATGAAATGTATATTTTGTTTGTCAATATTATTAGTTTCTTTTTTTATTTTATGATTAGATAATGATTGTTGATATATACAGAGAGAAATAAACATTTGCATATAATGTTTACCTTGAAATGGTTGAGCTTTGATGGATGTTGCAATGATAATGGGACATTCTTCAACCTTTTCAGATATGATTTCTCCTTCTTTTGTTGCGAAACCCCCCCATAATGTCAATTGTACAGGCAGTGTATATCTATAATGAATACATAAATTAATACTCTAGATACATTGTGTATGTATATTTGGAACATAATTGATGGGGAATTGGTATGCTATTTTGTAGGAAATTATTTCGTTGACTTTTGCATGTGATAATTAGCTTCAAGGATTGACTTGTTACTTTAACATTTTTAGATAAGAGATCTAAAAATGACCTTGGGTATAATAACTTTATTGGGTAAGTGACCTTGGGTATAATAATCTTAGGAAGAGCGATGAGAGATCGTTACATACTCTGAATCAATGATTTGAAGTTCTCTGCGTGTAGTTGTTGTTCCATCTATTTTGGATGTTGAAGACTTTGTTGGGTTTGTCTTTGTCTTTTTCATTTCTTCATGACTGACTGCTATATGATTGATTCCATTTATTTTTTTCGATTCATTTTGGGACCTAAATCCAGAGTGGTTCCTAGAGATGGACTACATATATATGAATATGGGATATGGATTTGGTTTCTGATTTTGTGCATCTCCAAAGTCTTTTCCTATCATTATTCACATATCTATAGCAATGTTTTAATAGATTAGATTCGTTTCTCTATTTTTTTGTTAAACAATTCGTAATCATTTTGCTATGTAATCATTTTTCTATTTTAGAAGCGTTTCTCAAGCTTTTATGTATTATCTGCATATCTATAACAATTTTTTAATAGATCATATACTTGTTTATATTACATTGCTCATTCAAGTATACAATCATGTTTTAATAATTGACTATACAACATATCCGATTCTCCATTCGGGCAGCATCTCCCCATATTTCTTTGAATATACGTACATTTTTATTGACTTTTTTGTACAATTCTTTATTTAAAAAAAATAAATAAAGAATAGTACCGTCAATAAAAATACGTATACCCAAAGAAATAATTGGGGATGAAGTACCATATTTGGATAATTATCAATGTTACAAGTAATTATTTAAAACAATCATGTAAACTCAAACTGTCAAAAAGACAATTCGATATTTTAAATATGAATTTTCATTTCTGCATCATACATATGATTGTAATTATTTTAGAAGCTATTATGAAGCTTTTTGAATAAGTACAATCATAAATACAGTAGAATTGATATTCATATAAAAAATATCAAACGAGCAATGCCTTTAAACACTAAGTTATTTATTCTAGCAAGTTAACATAATAATAAATAACTATATAAATATAATTACACCTAAAAATTAATAGAAATAACAGCAGGAAACAATAAATAAAGAAATTTCATATCTACATTGTGAATTATCTAAAATTAGCAGACAATAACATCTGGAAAAAATTTCTAAAACTTAATAGAAGTTCATACATATTAGTTTAACACTTTCATAAATAGCATTTAAATAACCAACAGCTAGTATCATAAAGAATATCATTTCATATTTGTATCATCTATCCCCAAAAATCTCGTAATTGTTGTAGGTAAAAATACTCTATGAAACATGCTGAAAAATGACAAGCACCACCTTAAAATGAAATGAAGGATAATGAAATAAGGATTGGTTGATTATCGTGATCAGGCACATCAAGATCAATCGGAGTCGCAAATTGGGTAGCAAGCGTTATCCAACGACTAAATTAGTAGTCAATAGCGTATTAGTCAAAGGTTGCAATCTGGAGTCGATATGGATCACATAGTCACAATCTAATGGTCTAATTTAAAAAATGACTATTGGATCAGAAGGAAGAGATTTCCAATAAAATAAATTTTCTTCATAAAATGTTTTCTTTTCAAGATTTAAAGGGGAACCAAAGTTCTACAGTAGTCAAAGGTTCCAATCTGGAGTCGATATGGACCGCATGGTCACAATCTAATGGTCTAATTTATAAATTGGTTATTCTGAAAAAAATCATTTCCATATGATGAATAATTTTCACAGAAGAGATGAAAGATGAAAAACTGAACGATTAAGATCATTGAAATGGTGGGCCCATTATTTAATTTTGTTTTACAGGTGCGTTGTTGCATGCCATGACAAACAAAGTAACGCTTAAGATGAACCAAACATGGAGGAATAGAGGAGGAGTACATGACATTTCAATAAGAATTTTAATATGAATTAAAGATACTATAAAAAGAAAATAAAAAATAGTATGAATTAAAATTAAATGATAGCAATTTGCCTCATCTATCCCCAAAAATTCCTTAATTGTTGTGGGTAAAAACTACTTCATTAAACATGCCTCAAAATCACAAGCACCATCTTCAAAAAGAAATCAAGGATCATAAAATGAGGAAAATATAAATTTAATCTAATTGAACACCCTAAAATAAGGATAAAATGGCAGAGGAAGGAATCTTAGCCTAGTAAACGAATAGATGCAAAAAATAGGAATTCAAAAGAAATTAAAGACTATTTCTCTAGGCAGATTATAAAAGTGTAGAAGAGGGAGGAAATGAGAAGAAAAAATGGGAGAACCTGAGATTTAAGGGTGCAAGAACAAGTGTAGAAGAGGGAAAAAATGAGAAGAAAACAGGGGAGAAGTTAATACCTGAGATTTAAGGGTGCAAGAACAAGTGTAGAAGAGGGAAGAAATGAGAAGAAAATAGAGGAGAACCTAGAAACACTTGTGTTTTTTTTTGTTTTTGGTATTTGGTAGAGGCAAACAGTATTTGGTAGAGGCAAATAAGTAACAGCTGGCATTTGATGCTTTGGACACGAATGATTCTGGTTTTCTATATAGTAATAATGTATATAAGGATGAGATTAAAAAAGCATTCAGGTCTGCCACAAGGGTGAGAATTTATCTTCTCCACATTTATTGCACATAAATCAGCAACAGCCATTCTACGTTTTGGTATGTTTTGGACGGTTTGTATATAAGGATGAGACGTCAAAAAGCATTCAAGCCTGCCACAAGGGTGAGAATTTATCTTCTCCTCATTTATTGCCCATAAATAAGCAGCAGCCATTCTACATTTTGGTATGTTTTGGATGCTTCCTTTAGACATGAAAAAGCATTCAAGTCTGCCACATGGGTGCTAATTTATCAACTCCTCATTTATTGCCCATAAATAAGTAGAAGCTGGAATTTTTTTATTTTTCAGGATTGCACAGGATATTTGTTGCCAAAATGGCAAAAAACACCTTGAAGGAAGTGCGGGAATTTCCTAAAGCTTATGTAAAAGGACATGCAACATACGAATGGGACGCAGAAGGAATTAACGAAAAAGTGAGGAAGACATTAACCCTTGATTCTCGCTTTATATATAGTATAAGGATTTGAAACTCAAATCTCAATTAGAATCCTACGTGCTAAAATGTAGGAAGTACCACATTAGAGTCCTACCAAAATACAACTTCTAAACAAGCTAGTCCTGCTAAAGAAAGTAACTAATAAATATAATTTCCTAAATGGAAACATAATCCTTCATATATACAGGTTGCCGATAACTCTCTTGTGATGGATTTTTTGGGATATGATTTCACCAATAGATGCGGTTGCATCAGACTCCCCGGGTTGGTTCAAATCTGTGATCGGATTTGAATCTTCAAAGAGTGAACTACCTTACAAATTTTTGTCGACATCGTTTTCCAATGATTAAGAAAAACTTGTTCTCGAATTTTGAAGTATCGAAGAATGCTAAACATCTGAAACTCTAGAGCATTAGACTCTTTGTTAGCCTAAGGTTCCACATGGGTTCAACTAAGCACATTTTCCTTGTTGTTTTGATGCTAGAAAACCTAAATTGATTAGTCTTTATGAACTAATGTGTTGTCTTGTAGTGTTGTACCTTAGGCAGGAATTTCATGTCATTAGCACAATACCACTCAACACATGGCCTGAGGATCAACATGCACAAAAGAACCAAGTGAGCTTGCACACATTGGAGACATCATCCTTGGAAGGTGTCTAAGCAAAGAGCTCAAGTTAAGGATCCCACAAGCAAGCCTGACATCTGCCAAGAGGAACTTGAACATGAACAAGCATTGGTGACATTCTCAATACATTCAAAGTGAAGAACTTATTCAAGAGAGAAGTCACAAGGACTAAAGCTATCTTAAGTGTTCACCTGAAACACCAAGAACCAGAAGACCTTTTAAGCCGATGCAATCAGGCAGTGAAAGTATTTTACATTATCTAGATTGTATTGGAGACCTTTTTCAAGTGGTTTTGCATTTCAATGTGTTTTTCAATCCTCTTTCAAAACTAACATTGATACTGTAGACACCTAATTTTGTCAAGGTGGAACTAATGATAGGTTGTAGTGAGGAAGAGTCTCATGACGAGTCCCAGAGTACCTGTAGTCTTTCTCTCAATCTCTCTCTAGGTTATGAAACTAGGATAATTTTAAAAAAATGAACTTTAGCCTAGAGGTGAAAAAAGCCCGTCTTTACATGGTATCTTGCCTTTCACGGCACGGCCAAAAAGTCCGTTTTCACATGGCCTTTCAACTGAGAAGTTAGCTTTGAGTAAAAAATATTCATTTTTACCCAAAAATACTTCGTGTTCCGAAAACCACCGATATTAGGTTCATAGGAATCTCCTCGGAACGAGGAATCCAATGGATCTGGTTGCATGCGATTTGGAGTCCAAACGGAGGAGTTGCGGTCCGCCAAAACTTTTCGTAAACCCGTCAAAAGAGACAAAAATCATATTTTTCAAAGCAAAAAAGGATGAAAAATCACAATTTCCAAAATCTTGCCAACTGTGGGAGCCGGTTTTTTCCCATGTTTGCACAGGACGACAGGAGATCACCACAATCGGGTTTTCAGGGGGTGTTGTTTGATCTGCGCTACTTGTGGATTCGGGACCGTGGTCCTAACTTTGCAAGTAAGAGAAACTCATAGTCGCCACCTAGGTTAGGGCCCAGGACCCTTGTCTATTCTTTCAAGGAAATGAGCATAGGGGCTCGAACTTTGTTGAAAGGATAGTGATCACCGAGGTTCTTTTGCTCTAGGCCTGTGAACCTTATATTTTGTTTTGTTAATAAGGCGTGGTCCTTACATATATCTGGGTAAGGGTTGTGATTACAATTGGGGAAGGTGTTAAGCATCCCTCTTGTCCGGTTTAATCCGCTCTCTTAACTTGAATTGGCATTTTTGGAAGGATTTGAAATGATATAATTTGATTTTATTTCCCTTGTTAGGTTATACTTAATTCCGATAATCCGCTCTCTTAACTCATAGTCGCCACCTGATTGGTATTTTATTTTCCATGTAAATGGAGTAGATTGACAAAAGAAATCGAAAATAAGCGATAATTAACCTGATTGGTATTGTAAGTTGTTTACGGTAGAGCCAGATTTTGCAACTTACTCCCGACAAAGATTAACTCAAATCAAACAGAAAATAAGCGATAGTTAACCTGATTGGTATCGTAAGTTGCTTGCAGCAGAGCCAGATTTCGCAACTTACTCATGACACAGATTAACTCAAATCAAACGAAAAATAAGCGATAGTTAACTTGATTAGTATCGTAAGTTGCTTGCGGCAGAGCCAGATTTCGCAACTTACTCACGACACAAATTAACTCAAATCAAACGGAAAATAAGCGATAGTTTACCTGATTGGTATCGTAAGTTGCTTGCGGTAGAGCCAGATTTCGCAACTTACTCATGACACAGATTAACTCAAATCAAACGAAAAATAAGCGATAGTTAACCTGATTGGTATCGTAAGTTGCTTGCGGCAGAGCCAGATTTCACAATTTACTCATGACACAGGTTAACTTAAATCAAATGGAAAAAGACTCTATAGAATGTAGTAAAGGGGGCAGATAAAGGGGCTTAATATCAGGAATGATGAAACCCACCGTATCCATTTTGTAAATGAAAGTTGTAAAGTGCTAGAATTAATAAAAGGCAGGTAGAAGAGCTTGACATCTGGATGATGAAACCTATCCTAATAGTTTCGTAAATGAAAGCTGTAAAGTGTTAGAATTAGTAAAATGCAGGTAGAGGGGCTTGACATCTGGATGAAGAAACCCACCCTAACAGTTTTGTAAATGAAAGCTGTAAATAGCAGAAAATAGTAAAGGGGCAGCTAGAGGGGCTTGACATCACGGATGATGAAACCCACCCTACCCGTTTTGTAAACACACAACTGGAAAATAGATAAAATATATCTTACTAGTGAGAATTGGGCAGTGTAACCGTGCTTGTTTGAGAGGGGCCTTCGAGCTGCGAAGAAATCGGCGGTGTAACGGCGCTGTGTTGCCGAATCGCCTCCGAGTTTGTCAAGATTTCGGCAAAACAACGACGTTACTATTGAAAAGTAGCTCGTAGTTCTATGAAATTCAGCAGAACAAAGGCGCAAAAAGAGGGTGTCGCTCTGAACCTTCGAAATTTAGACGGAGTGTTAACGCCCAATGAGAGCTACCTAGTGTTTCTCTACTTTCTCTCTTCTAAAAAAAGCAAGCTAACTGGGTTTTTTTTTTTTTTAATTTCAGCTGGGATTTGGGGCTTCAATAATACACCCAAGCAAGGTTATATGTCTCACCTTGGAAATATACCCAAGCAGGGTTGTATATCCAATACACAGGGGGGAGAGAAAACCCGAAAGAGGAGAGAGAGGGAAGAGAGGAATGAGAGAAACCTTACCCCTCCCCTCTATTTATAGGGTTGGGAGGGGGTATTCTTTGGTAATTTCAGCCAAAATTCGTCTGGGACGAATTTGGGGTCCTCGGTTCCCGCGAAAGTTTGTTTTATGTTTTCATCTTTTATCGGTAGTTTAAAACAAGCATAACTTCTTCGTTTGAACTCGATTTATGCGCGGTCAGGTGCGTTGGATTCGTTGTTTCGAGTACTTTCCAATGAACATAAATTGCTTGGTTTTGGGAGACAAAATTTTCTTTGGTTTGCCAAAAAAGGGTAGGTGCTGTGTAGAAACAGGCATTTTGGTAGCCGAAAAAGGTGGGTTTTACAAAAACAATCTTTCCGGTTTGTTTCTCTAAGATAACAAGGTTTTTCAGAAATCATTCCCTTCTGTAAATACCCTAGAGAGATTGAGAGAAACACAATTGGTGCTCTAGGACCCGTCATAAGGTTCTTCCTCGCGACACCTACCATTAATACTGCCTTGACAAAATTGGGTGTCTACAGATGCCCCTCTTTGGTAGATGGTGCAAGGCACCCGAATACTAATATAAGGAAACAACAAAATTTTGTCACTGGAGACTAATGACAGGCTTGCAAGACTCACATCGGATCCTAGGGCGTGCATCCCTCACCGAGGAACCTTGTTGTCAGGTCATTGAGTGGAAACCTCTCACCGACGGAGTTTTGAAAATACGACCGTTAGAACGAGCCCTGGGATGGACGTCGTTACTAATAGCCGGGAGGGTCATCGGAAGTCAGATTTAGGACACCTGACTTAGGGAGGGATCTCTGGGTCAGGTTAAGGACACCTGATTTGGGGAGGGACCTCGAGGGATGTCATTTTGACATCCAGTGCGGACACTGATAACCGGAATGCCAAATTGGCACCTGGTTGATTGATACGACAGATCGTACGCATGACTTTCATAATGATACTGTGTTTTAAACAGTGCTTGATTTCGACGAGATACCGTGTACAAACAGACTTGTTCAGACTTTGATTTGATTTGCAAGATCACTGCATGGAAACAGACCAATTTCAATTTGGAGGGTTATTGCGGTGAAACGGGCTTGCGCTGGAGGGCTAACGCTTCAGAACAGGTTTGCTCGGTACTTGCTAACGTGCAATAACGGGTTTACTTTGGTTGGAAGGGCTATCGTGTTCAGACGGACTTACCCTGGAGAGCTAATGCGACGTAACGGGTTGGCTCGGATTTAGGTACCATAGGATAACAGGTTTACTCTGGTTGGAGGGCTACCAGAGCATTGACTTGGTTGCGAATGAACTTAAAAGTCAGGAGTTGGCCTGACAAGTGAGTGAGCCAGGGCCAATGGAATTGACCAAGCGAGCGAGTGAGCTTGTGTTGATTAGTGATTGGTCTGGCGAGCAAACGAGCCAAGGCCACACCATCGACCAGGCGAGCGAGTGAGTCAGGGCTAATGGAATCGACCAAGCGAGCGAGTGAGCTTGTGTCGATAAGGGATTGGTCTGGCGAGAGAACGAGCCAAGGCCAATGGAATCGACCAGGCGAGCGAGTGAGCTTGGGTTGATCAAGGATTTGCCTAGCGAGCGAACGAGCTAGGGCCACACCATCGACCAGGCGAGCGAATGAGCCAGGGCCAATGGAATCGACTAGATAAGCGAGTGAGCCTGGGTCGATCAGGGATTGGCCTGGCGAGTGAATGAGCCAAGGCCACACCATTGACCAGGCGAGCGAGTGAGCCAGGGCCAATCGAATTGACCAAGCGAGCGAGTAAGCTTCTGTCAATCAGAGATTGGTCTGGCTAGCGAACAAGCCAGCGCCACACCATTGACCAGTAAGCGAGTGAGCCAGGGCCAATGGAATCGACCAAGCGAACGAGTGAGCTTGTGTCGATCAGGGATTGGTCTGGCGAGCGAACGAGCCAGGGCCACACCATCGACCACGGGAGCGAGTGAGCAAGGACCAATGGAATCGACCAAGCGAGAGAGTGAGCCTGGGTCGATGAGGGATTGGGTACAAATTTCGCTGGGGATTTGAAGTATTGGTGATGATAGGACCTACGACAATATGTTGTCTCGATCCTGGTGAGGAAGACCGTTCGAGCTATCGGAGCTAGTAAGGTTCCTTAGATACCGTAAATTGGCTGAGAGTCAATCGGGATTGATTCTGATGACGGTGACCCTGTCTATGAGGGAGTCGATGTTATACCGACTGCTTGGAGAATTGATTCTGAAGGGGATGTAAACATCCATCAATCAGTCTCAGAATTGGTTGTGTTTGACCATGATTTGATGAATCTGTTGAAAAACGGATCGCTCGAGCAAGGGTTCTCATTTAGGGAGCACCTGACAAACATTTGTTTTTCTTGATTCTACTGGGGAGAAGGTGTGGATCCCACCCGGAGGGTGGCCCACGAGGGTGTGTGTTATGATGATGAATATGATTGCTTCTCTCGTAAACTTTGGACGAAAATCCTAATTTTACAAAAGAAACCATGACTAGAGTCGCCACCTAGATTAGGGACCTAGGACCCATGATAAACTCTGTATGTTTGGTCTACGATTCCGAGTTGCGTAAGTTACCTGATTACAAGAAGGGAAGGTGTTGGGCATCCTTCTTGCCCGACAAATGCTGGTCTTTACCTTTTAAAAGCTTTAATTGTTTAAGTTCTAACTAAGGGGGAATAAATGTGCTTATTTTTATTGAGAGACCGAAGTGATACTAATGATTTGGCCGTTCAAAGTTTAGACTCATACGGGCCAGGAGTTCATCCTACATGCAACTACATGCCTACTTTTTTGACATTTTATTGAAATTTATGAGATTTGGTTTGAGTTGGATTAGATTGTGTGAAGTACGTTACATGCACCTAAGACTAATGCAATGGATTTAAGTTGCATCTTTATTGTATTTGTGAAGTTCAGGCACTAAGAGTTCTACCTTGGGGAACCTAAAGTATAACTTCAAAGTTCTCCTAACCTTAAATTCTAGAACCTAGAACATGATTTATGAATTGGATTTTAAGATTGGGATTAAGATTATCCAATTTTTGTTGATTAGATGAAGTTCTTAAGTTCTTGATTGTTTTGAATTCTTTTTAGTTCCAAACTTAACAAACACAAATAAGCATGCAAAATAAGCAATCATGCAAGAAAGAAAACAAACAGCAAATAACCTAAGCATGCAATCCTAAATAATGAAAGAGATGATGAGGAAAAAGTGAAGAGTGAGGAAAGGAATAGAGAATCAGAAGGGTGGACAAGGGTGTGAGGGGATGGAGAAAGGTGCGAAAGAGATGAAGAAAGGTGTGGGAGAGAAAAAAGGTAGAAGAAAGGTGTGACAGAACTTGGGGGTGCCAAGTTGCCTACGTACCCCGTGGTGGAGATCAAGCCACACGTAGTTCCGCTGGAGGAGTGTGGAATTGGCACTGAAGGCTTGAGATTGAAAATGGAGACTTGGATTGGAAGTTGTACCATGATTGAATTGAAAGGGGATGTAGCTCGATTTGGGAGAGGGAAGGGTGTAACTTGGTTTAGGTTCTAGGGGTGCGACTTGGTTTCATGTGTGGGAGTGGGTGGGTGCATGCAAGTGGGTTTAGTTGACAAAACTAGGATGAGGCCGAGTACAAGTGGGGTGGGTTAGGTTGAGCAGAATTGGGGCAGGGAGAAATTGAGGTTCGATATGGCTAGGGAACATAGATAGGCCGAGTACAAGTGTGGGCACAAGATGGGCGTCCTAGGTAGGTAATTTTGGACGGTGACCTGTGGACCCTGATCCCGGGGAAGGTGGTGTGGATACGAGATCCCCGTCGATCCTCTGAGATCTCTACACGTTAAGGAGAGCTCTACCAAGGAACTCTTGAAAGAGTGCCCCTCATAGCATGAGTGGCGATGTAAAATGAGATACCTCTTGATCCGGGGACAGGCCCGGAACCGAGACGTACCTAAAATAACTCAGAGTCGCCATCCAAGGAAGTAGGCCCTGGATCCCATACTATACTTTGTCGCAACGGATAATCAGAGATACAAAAGTCCGTGCCTGATGATGAATATGGAAGGTGTTAAATGCCCCCAAGCCCGAGTGTAAACACCTGGTCTCTTATGCCATTTATTTATTAACTTTTGAAGAATTTTGGGCTAAAATCATATGAAATGGGGACGAATATCCCCTGAGAAGACATCTACCTAAGCCTGCATGCCTCGTGGGTAGGCAAAGGAAAAATAAACATCCAGGTCCTAGCAAGAATTGATATCAGAATTATCTAACATTGGAACAAACACCAGAATCCACCGTCTCTCAGGGAGGCAGAGAAGACTATGGTCAATCCAATATTAGATAACCCTGCTACCTGTGTCCATACATCATGTCTAACATCCACGCCTAAAGAGAGTTGATACCAGTTTCACCTGTTATCATAACGAACACTAGAATTCACCGTCTCTTAGAAAGAGGCGGAGAAAACTAATGTCGATCTGATAATGGATAACCCTGTTACCAATATCCATCAACCGTATTTAATCCTAACACAACGGATCTAAGAAAGCGGTAAACATACACATGCACATCTATATCTAAAGAGATGAACCTGCACAGTGAGCAAACGTCAGTAGATGATAACAAAAGTAATAATCAACAATAATAAAGGGCTACATCTATGCATGTGATCAAGAGACAGATAAATGCTACAGCTAAGCATATGAGCAAGCAATAGACTAAATAAAATAGACATGCAAATGCTACAGCTAAGCATGTGAATCATCTAAAGAAAGCAATCATTCAAGCATACAAACAAGTATCAGACCACAGACTCCTATGATTCTAGGACAATAAACCTTAATAATCTAATGTGATACTTGACTCGGACCAGGATGGCCATCCCGGCTGCTCTACGTATCCTGGCCTCGAGAAGAATCAAAGTCAACGTAGTTCGCTGATCTATTCTAAACTACGATGCCTAACCATCTAGAACCGCTATCCTAGACTCGATCAACTAGACTCAACTAGTTTTAAAGCTTTTTGTACGATTGCTTAAGTTCAAGTGAATTGTAACTTTTTAGGACTCCCTATATGCCCTAACTAATGCAAGTTGGTTAGCCTTAAGCTAATGCAGGTGGTTCCTATATCCTATGTGTAACTAGGCTGTGTATCCTAAGGAAAATCATGGGCTAACTAAGTGCATCCTAGTCTAGCGATCGGCTCAACTAAGTGTCTAATCGACCACGACTCTAGACCTCCTAACTCTAGGGACACTCACATGAAACATGCAACACATCAACATAACTAGGACATACTCCTAACTCTAAAACATCCCAAACATCTAGGACATACTCCTAACTCTAGCGGAAGATCTTTTCGAAAACCAGATGTAAAAGATTTGTTTAAAGGATTTTTATATTTTTGAATGCTTTAAATGATTTATTTTTGAAGGTTTGACTGTACCTGGGATAAGGATCCCAAGCTGCCTACGTACCCCGTGGAAGGGGATCAAGCAAACATAGTTCGGAAACAGACTCTCCTAACTACTCTCTTAATCACTCAAAATTTTCTGATGTTTTAAAAAAATTTAAGTGTATTGACCCTTTTAGCTAAAGGGAACCCATATGTATGCACCCCGTGATCCACAGCATGGCGGAGTGTCAGTGCTAAGGGTAGAATCCCTAGAGTTAAAAGGGAACTCCAATATGAAAACAGACTAACAAAAGGAAAGGATAGACTCCTAAATATCTATAAGGGCAGGACAAACTCCGAAGGTTTGCAAAGGTTGGATAGAATCCCATACTTTGCATGGGTTGGACAAAATCCCATGACTTGATGAAAGGTTGGACAGAATCCTAACTCCTTATGACGATATGACAGACTCCTATGACTCTATGATAGTAGGATAGACTCCTAACATTAGAAAACATACTCTTATCTAGAGGACAGACTCTCTGGCTAAGGACATACTCCTATGCTAGTGGACTGACTCCTAAATTGATAACTCTAAGAGGGAGTGCTAACTAAACTAAAGCAAATTTTCTAGAAAAAGAGGAGACAAAGAAGGGTGCTAGCGAGACTGGGCAAGTCTCTTAAAAGAGAGGACAACTATGACCAATGAGACAAAGCCTGTGTCCTATAGCAAGAACAACTAACTCAAATGAGGCATTGAATGTCTCCTATAGAGGGCTCCAAGTAACCTTATCATTGCCTTGCAATGATAAATAGGGTTAGGGCAAACAAAAAGACTAAGTCTCCTACTAATAAAGGGATGCAACTTGTGAGACTTGGATAGTCTCCTATGATTTGACTCACTAATGAGACAAAGCCTGTCTCTAAAGGGTGCAACTTTTCTATCAAGACATAGCTTGTCTCCTAAAAGGGTGGGCTCTAGATGAATCTTTCATTGCCCTTGCAATGAATGTGATCTAAGGTTCAAAATAATGTTTAAAGACTAGGCTAGTCTACTAAATAAAGAGGGGAGTGCTACGTGGACCGAGCAAGTCCCCTAAAGGATGGGCTTAGGCTAATGCCTTCATCGCCCTTACAATGAAATGGCTACTAATGTCTAAATGTCTAAGCAACTCTCTACCTAATGAAGAGGGAGGAAGAAGGAAGATGGTACTATCATGACATGGTGAGTCCCTCTAATGATGCGCTTAGGCTAATGCCTTCATCGCCCTTTGCAATGAAGGAATGATTCAATGGTTTAAACACGTCTAAAATACTAAACAAGTCCCCTAATGATGGGCTTGGGCTAACGCCTTCATCGCCCACTAGGCTAACATGAATCAAGCATCAAAAGCACGCATTTACAATCTACATGGAAACTGAGAATTGGTATTTAAAATTACACTTTCTAAATGGCAAAACTAGCAAAAGTGATACACATACAAGTTGTAGGGGACACATCAGAAAACATTTGATTAGTTATGCACTTTGTCCGGTTGTAACCGAAAGTTTTCGAAAAACGGTCATATTTGGGCTGATTTTAGATTTCATTTATGCAGTTTTATTTTTAAAAAGTTCTGATTTGGTTTTGCAAAACAGAAGATCAAAAATACATTTTCAAGAAAAGTGTTCAACTATAAAATTTTAGGAAACAGGTCAAATAAACTTTTCTCCGTTGACACTTTTGGCTGGATCTTGCCGGAAGTGGCCAGAAAACGACCATCTCCTGGCAAATTCAAATCTGGAAATGTAGTGTTTTTTGGCTGACATCTTAAGTAGTATAACTTTTTCTTTTTTCATTGTTACGAGGCCCGTAAGATGCCAAATCGAAGATCTAAGAAAGATCTACAACTTCAGTGTGTATCACTTTTGCTAGATCTAATAATATTTTAGTTAAAAAATAAAAATAAAAATAAAATCTGGACAGCATGTAATTCAACACAATTTTTTGACATTTCACATCAAAACTTCATTCAAACAGAAAATCTATGGGAATTTGACACAAATATATGATAATACATGCTGATTAGGCTTTAGATCTAACCATATTAGTTTCAGTTTTTAAGAACTTTAAAGAATTCTTACAAAAAATGCATAGATTCACCATTTTAACCCTAATTTTCAGTTGGAATCTTAAAATTGGCATAACTTCTTCGTTTCTTGGCCAAGTTTGGGCCATTATCTGCCAAATCGAAGATCTCACCTAGCTCTACAACTCTTATGTGAAGTACAATACTCAGTTCTAACCGGACTTTAGTGAAAAACGTAAAAAATAAATCTGGACAACATATATTTTTTAAGTTTTTTCAACATCTTATAAGAGCATTTCACATCAAAATCCTAGATCTATCATGGATTTCACTAGATATTCATATCACACTCATATTAACCCATAAATTTTTGAATTCTAAAGCCTAATACATCAGATCTAAAGATTTTCACAAAAATCATCCAAGAATTCACTATTTTAACCCTAATTTTCTGCTGAAATCTTAAAATCGGCATAACTTCTTCGTTTCTTAGCCAATTTTGGGCTATTATACGACAAATTTTCATGAATTCCAACCGAAAATTGAAAATTGATGAAAAAAGGTAAAAACAAACCTGGACAGCACTTTATTTTGCCATTTTCACATCGAAATTCAACTAGAACTAAAAATCTAAGGTGAATTGCTTTAGATCTTTATATGAGATATGTTTTTAAACATATTTTGGTAGATTTTAGCTCTAAGTTACTAGATCTAACCATTTTTAAGTATTTTCCACTTATATTTCCCATTTTAGGTTAGATTTTCAAAGAAACTCAAAATCTACTAACCTTGTGCTCTTCTCTTGGATATCTCCTTGAAATCTTCTTCTCCTCATTCTTTCTCTCTCTAGATCTCATTCTTTCTCTAGAATTTTCTCTCTCTATAGCAAGCTCTCTCTAGAATCTTCTCTCTCTAGAAAACTCTCTTTCTCTAGAATCTTCTCTCTCTAAAATTAGATTAAGAACCCTAATTTTTCCAAATGAGAGCCCAAATGCTCTATTTATAGAGTTTTCCCTTAATTTTTGTCCCCCATTACTTTATAGGATAACCCATTTTTAAAAATTTCGCTTTGATTTTGGTTGCAAAAGGGTGGTCTAAAGAGAAAATTTTAAGTAAAAATTTAACATAATTTTATCTCCTTCTATTACCCTAAGACACCCCTCCTATATGTTTTATATTTGATTTTGCTGAAAATGGGTGGTCTTGGGAAGAAATTAGGTCAAAAATTAGAGTGGGATAATTCACCCCATTTTCACTCTAGTATAAAAGCTGGCTAAGCTAATGGCTAATATACTCTCTTATCCACACTATCATTCTAACTCGACTCGTCTTATTAGGCATTTTTGCTCGAATTTTGACGAAATTTTGCAGGGACCTAGCTGGGACCCTAACCTACCTTCAGGAGAAATTTGGGTCTATAAAATCATGATTTGAGGGGATTTTTAATCATATGTATCTCTTTAGGGTTCGATCAAAATCAGGTGTCTACAAATGCCCCTCTTTGGCAGAGTGTGCTTGACACACGAATGCCAAAGCTGAACATAAAACTCATTTTAGCCGACTCAAAATTGTAAAAGATGAAATTTTAGATTTTTGGTTTTAAAAATGATATTCACAAACGGTCAAACGGTGAAATAGCCTTTCACCGGACTCTAACTCTGCAAAAACTTATCATATTGATTAAACTTCCATCCATTAGATTTTAACTTGGCAAACATTGGTAAGATAGCCTCTCTCCGACACTTAACTCAGCATTCATATCATGTTGGTGAAATTACGCTTCAAGAAACTTTCATATCCACGGGAAAACTGCTTTTCACCCAATCTCCAATTCTAAGGGGAAACTATTTTTCGCCCAATCTTCATATCCAAGAGAAACTGCCTTTCTCTGAATCTTTAACTCCACGAGAAACTGCCTCTCTCGAGATCTTCACTTCTGTGAGGAACTGCCTTCCTCCAGGTCTTCATTTTCAAGAGAAACTGCCTTTCTCAAAATCTTCTTCTCCACGAGAAACTGCCTCTCTCGGGATCTTCACTTCTGTGAGGAACTGCCTTCCTCCAGGTCTTCATTTTCAGGAGAAACTGCCTTTCTCAAAATCTTCTTCTCTACGAGAAACTGCCTCTCTCGGGATCTTCACTTCTGTGAGGAACTGCGTTCCTCCAGGTCTTCCTTTTCAGGAGAAACTGCCTTTCTCAAAATCTTCTTCTCCACGAGAAACTGCCTCTCTCGGGATCTTCACTCCTGTGAGGAACTGCCTTCCTCAATGTCTTCATCTTCAGGAGAAACTACCTTTCTCCGAATCTTTATCTCGACGAGTAGGAGTGTTCATTATTCGGATATAACCGAAAACCGAACCGATCTAATTCGGTTTTTTGGATAATCGGTTCGGTTTCGGTTTTGAATCAACTCGTCATTCGGTTTTCAGTTTCGGTGTCGGTTACCAAAAAAAATTTTTGGTTTATTCGAAAAACCGATTTGTCTTTAATCCAAAAGATAGTGGCTTTTGGCTTTTGTAAAGATTTCCTCTTTTGTTTGTCCTCGTTAGCCTTTACTCATTTGTTTTTATATTAAATTAATAATGCTTTTGACTTTTGGCAACTTTTGAGTACTTTTCTTCAAAACCATGGGCTGGTTTACTCAAAACCATGGGTTGGTTTTCACATTCTCCAAAAAAATTATTAGACTTATGACAACCCATGTGACTTGTAGAGGAAGGTATGCAAATAACAACAAAAGGGCTAGTTTAACAAAGGGCTGATTCAGAAAGGTCTGCATATGAAAACCCAAATTTAAGTTCTAGCAAAGTTATTTGGATGTTTCTTCCAAGTTTTCATTTCTCATTTTTAGAAACCCACTTCGGCCATGGCTCCATCAATAGCCAATACGGCAATCCCACATTCAGCCGCGATTAGGGCTTGGATCCGAAGGAAAAGGAATAGGAGAATGGATCAGGCAAACATGTGAGTGTATCACTTCATATTAGGTGATTAGTGTCTCTTTATTTTTCATCAAATCTGTGCATTTTGTATTTTGTGTCAAAATCACCATTCGATTATCCAGTAAATCGGTTTCGGTTAGGTAACCGAAAATTTTCGGTTCGGTTAATTTCGGGTCATTCGGTTTGGTTTTAACCGATTGAACACCCCTATCCACGAGAAACTGTCTCTCTCAGGATCTTCACTTCTGCTAGGAACTTCCTTCATCTAGGTCTTCATTTTTTTATAATACTGTCTATTACTCCTCATTGGTATCAATGAAACTTCATTTTATTGATCCGCCGACATTACGGTGAAACTGCCTTTCACAAAACTCTCTAACCTCGGCAACACTGCATGTTACCTCCTAACGGTATCAATAAGACTGCATTTTATTAATCCACCAACCTCTCGGTGAAACTGCCTTTTACCCAACTCTCTAACTCTGGTAACACTGCATGTTACCACCCAACGATATCAATAAAACTACATTTTATTGATCCACTAACCTCACAGTGAAACTGCCTTTCACAGAACTCTTTAACCTTGGTAACACTGCATGTTACCTCCTAATGGTATCAATAAAACTGCATTTTATTGACCCACTGACCTCAAGGTGAAACTGCCTTTCACCCAACTCTCTAACTCTGGCAACACTGCATGTTACCTCCTAATGGTATCAATAAAACTGCATCTTATTGAACCACAGACCTCACGGTGAAACTGCCTTTCACCCAACTCTCTAACTCTGGCAACACTGCATGTTACCTCCTAACGGTATCAATAAGTTTGCATTTTATTGAACCATAGACTTTCCAGTGAAACTGCCTTTCACCAACTCTCAAAACTATGGTAACACTGGATGTTACCCCCTAATGGTATCAATAAAACTGCATTTTATTGAACCACAGACTCTACGGTGAAACTGCATTTCACCCAACAACTACACAGACCACTGCTTGGTCTTCCTCTTCTAATCAACAAAACATCTAAACAAACCCACTGCTTGGGATCTCGCCGACTAGACAAAGATTCAAAGAAAATTCTATTTAGTTATGGCATGATTGATAGATTTACCAAACTTTATTGATTTCACTGATGGATTAATTATCTCTTGCCGATAGTAATTAGGAGTGCATGATATGTGCTGAGAACAGAGTTCAGGTGACTTGATGGGTTTTTCGGGTATTCTCTCTTTTCAAAAGGTGAACAACATTCTGCTTAAGTTTTGGAGACTGTGGGAGCTAATTCTAGACTCCGTTAGGGAAATTAATTTTCTGAACATTGACTTTGTTGAAGAATGCATTCAATTGTAAAACTTTGACTCAAAGAAATGTGCTTAAGCTTCTCTTATCTTTGTTTGTTGAGAATAGCTATCCCAGTTATCATTGCATGCTTAGTATCTTTTATAACCCGATAGGTCATAAAAAATGCCCCTAGTGTGATGTACATCCATGACAAGAGCCTTAAGAAAGCAGAACCAGGATAAGTAGGAAAAATTTGTATTTTCATGGGTTCTTTCTTTGTTTTTGTAATAGGACACTCTCCACAATGGCTGAGTCTAAGAATTCCCTCTTTTACTGTTCACTGATTGAGGCTTTGATGTCTTTGGCAAGTCTGCAAAAGATGCGTTTTGCCTCTTCCTTGATTCCTAAACCAGGATCTACTCCGGGTTTTCTTGTCATTTTGGAAGGTATATACCCATTTACTCCAGTACCAGACAACTTTGGACCTTGAAAGAAAAATGGATATGAACGAGGAACAGACTTCCAAAGACCCAATCAAAGAAGATGCACGTTATTCGAAGGACTCAACTTAATTTTGATTCACTCTTGTAAGCCCAAGGGTTAATCATTCACCTTACCTTCTTGTTTTGATGCTAGCAAACTAAATTGATTAGCATTTATGGACTGATGTGTTGCTTTGAGGTGTTGTGTTGTATACAAGATTTTCATATCATAATCGTCATTACACAACTCTTCACAACACATGACTTGTGGATCAAGGATCAAAGGAACCAAGAGCTTGCACCTACATTGGAGTCATCCTTATTTGAAGATGCTCAAGTCAAGAAGCTCAACATGAAGATCCCACAAGTTCCTAAGCAAGTGTCAAGAAGGAGCTTGGAGTTGAACATGCTATGGGGACACCTCATGTACCTCAACATGCATTGAAGATTGGAGGACAAGTCACAAGAGCCAAGACAAGGACAAGATGTTCACCCAAGCTGAAGGAGTCCAAGAAAGTGCAAAGGAACCAAGACATTCCAAGAAGACTCAAGGTTCTTATTTTTAGAATGTATTTGGAGTCCTCTTTATTTTATGTTTAAATGATCTTTCAAAAGGTTTTCAAATGATTTTTATACTTAATATTTTACATCTTTGAAAACCATCAACACAGCCAAAAATGTATTTGAAAACCTTAGACTTAAGCCCAAAGACCATAGCGCAAACGCCCGGGGATTTTAAAGTTAAAAATAGAATTTCACTCAGGGCCGGTCGACCGGGTTACTCCGGGCGACCGCGGGATAGAACCTGAAAATCTAGGCCATCTTGAATTTTACTGGGCCGGTCGACCGAGATGATTCGGGCGACCGCGGATGCGCTTCTGTTTCTACAAAAGCAATCTAATTTGGGTCTAGGGCGGGCGACCACCGTGGGTCGGTCGATCGGGATAGGTTTTATCAACCAAATTTTTGAGCAAACAGTTAGCCCTCGTCGCGCGACCGCCATGTGGTCGGTCGACCGCGACTGTAAGTAATTTGAAAATAGAATAGGTCGCCCGATAGGGGCGGACGACCATCGTAGCCCGGTCGACCGCCGTGGTCGAGCAAACCAGCCGTTGGGGCATTTTATGCTTGACTTTTTCAAGCCATTTATTTACAGTTTTACCCCAAACAGTCATATTTTCAATACACTATATATACATGATTAAAACCTATCTCTACATGCTTTTGAACATTAGAGAAAGATCAAATCCCATTTCTCTTTGAGCTTCAACATTTTTATTTCAAAAGCTAAAAACTTCTTTGATCTTCCATTTCTACATGTTATCAAGAGGCACTCCATATGGCTTTTCTTTTGCTATTTCTTGGGAGTGATTGTGAGCTTACAAAGTTGTAATCCTCCTATTAAGAGGCATTGAGTGTTTTTTATTTTATTTGTTCTTCATGTAAGGGTCTCCTCTTCGGCCCGTAAAGAAAGGTGAAGAAGAGGGTCTCCGATTCGGCCCGTGAAGAAAGGTGAATCATGTGCAAGGGTATGATTCTCTTGTCAAGGCTTCGTGCGAGGGGCTTCGCTTTGGCCCTTGAGAATGGAAAAAGCAAGGGTTTGTTCCCTTTGGAGATGAAGGAGTCGGGTGTATGGCTTCATCATTTTAGTGGAGATCCCAATGAGGTAAACTTGGAAGAGTGAAGTAGGTCAAGTTGTGACTGAACCACTATAAATCTTGTGCCTTGTGGATGCTTGCTCTTTTCTCTCTCTCTCTCTCGCATGTGTGGTGATTGGTAATCTCTAAGCTTACTCATGTTTATGCTTTAATTGAACAAGGGTTAGTGAATGCACTTAAGTAAAATGTCTAAACCCTAAATTGCATTATAATATCTATTTGAACAAGGGTTAGCTAAATGTGCATGATTAGAAAGTTTAATTCCTAAATTTTATTGATATACCTATTTGAACAAGGGTTAAACTAATTAGTGCTTAATTAAATTGATTAATTTTTAATCTCCCTTAATTAAGCCTAAAATTTCTAATTGACCAATGCACCCCACTCTTGGATTGTCACACCTATATTTCATTTGGTATCAGAGCCTAGGCTCTTAAAGAGATTTTTAAATCTTAAAAATCTACAAGAGAAAAGATCTGTGGCAATCCTTATGGATTTTGAGAAAGGCCGATCGATCCACCCTAATTCCTCCATTCTTTGATGGAACGAATTATGGAGCTTGGAAAGCACAAATGCAAGCCTATCTCAAATCCACAGATAATAACATTTTAGATGTCATTAAAGAGGAAATTTCTTTTTCAAGGAAATGCACTGAAGGTGGCATAAAATTATTTTCCTTGAACTCAAAGGCAATGATCTTATTGTGTTGTGGTTTAACTCCTAACATGTTTGTCAAAATTTCAAATTGCATCAATGCAAAAGATATTTGGACTTCATTAGAAAATATTTTTGAGAAAAATGTTTATCTCTTTTCAAATTATGAAATTCTTAGACAAAAAGAGACTTTACAAAAATCTTTTGCAAATGAAGTTTCTTTCAAACATTTAATTCATGATTTGAAAATTCAAATTGAAAATTGAAAATTAGAAATAAATGAAAGTTTGAAAAGAAATGAAAAATTAAGTCAATTGAGCATATTTTTGATAAATAAAAGGGATAATTACATTTACACCCCCTTTAGTTTCTGACATATCCACTTCCACCCCTATAGTTTAAAACGTGAGAAATACACCCCTGTAGTTTCAATTTGTTTAAGGTTTGCCTCCTCACCTGAAGGTTCGTCCATAGATTGAAGGGTTAGGATGATCCGATGGAGCTGATTTTTTGGGCACACCCTATCTGTGTTAGGACCCATCAAATGAACGCTTTGGATCATCCAAATAATGTGGGCCCATACCCGAATCCAAACACTACCAAAAAATCATCCAAATAATGTGGGCCCACATTGTTTGGATGATCCAAAGCGTTCATTTGATGGGTCTTGACATAGATAGAGTGTCCCCACAAAATCAACTCCATCGGATCATCCTAACCCTTCAATCTATGGACGAACCTTCAGCTAAGGGGGCCTACCTTAAACAAATTGAAACTACAGGGGTGTACTTGTTACATTTTAAACTATAGGGGTGGAAGTGGATGTGTCAGAAACTAGAGGGGGTGTAAATGTAATTTTCCCTAAATAAAAATGTTGACTTATTTCAAAGATACAATGCCTTTGAGAAAGAAATTAAAAGCCTTGAAATCACAAACATTGAACTTGTTGAAAAATATAAACATGTTTGTGAAAATGAAGAACAAATGAATGAAGAACTCTCCATTAAGAATTAAAGACTTCATGAAGAAAAAGATAAATAACCTTCAAAGTCTTATGATTCTAATTGCTCCTCATCTACTAATCATATTTATTGTGGTAGAATTGAGCATCACAATTCTGAGTGTAAGCTTGGAATTGTGAAATCTAACAAATTTGTTTGGATAAGAAAATGTACACTCCCACAAATAAACATGGATGGAACCAAAGGGATTTGGGTTCCAAAAGAGTCCCTCTAATCTAATTAGTGAATGAGTTAGTTTAGGGGCTATGCTAAATTATTTTATCATTCACATTCTTGTTAGATACTTTAATTCATTGAATATTTTTTGTATCTAGTTTTCATGAGCTTAATGATATATCTTTTTAATTTTGAGCATTAGATACTCATCATTATTCATGTTCTTAATAGTTTGTATCTTTGCTCATTTTGCTTAAAGGATCACATCTTTTTTATTTTTGTGCTTTATTGAATATTTTTCTTGAATAAGCCTATCTAAGTGCAAATCACATCACTTGTGCACTTAGCATCCACATAGCAAATCCACAATAGAAAATTTAATGTGAAAACCATATATGTGCTTTCATGAAAACTGACCACCTTTTTGCTCTCGAGTTCAAATTGATCTTTTAAGTTCATTCATTTCATTCTTGAACTCTATTTAGGACAATGTTGGCATTTGCTAGATCTTTGTATATTCAACTTAGGAAGAATATCATTTCTAGCAAAATTGAGTATTAAAATCCATGTCTAAGGAAATCCACTCAAATCCTTTCTTAGACATCTCATTTGTCCTAGGTGAGTCACCCTTATTTGAAAATGCTTAAGTTAAGAAGCTCAACATGAAGATCCCACAAGTTCTTAAGTAAGTGTCAAGAAAGAGCTTAGAGTTGAACATGTCATGGTGACACCTCATGTACCTCAACATGCATTGAAGATTGGAGGACAAGTCACAAGAGCCAAGACAAGGACAAGATGTTCACCCAAGCTGAAAAAGTCAAAGAAAGTGGAAAGGAGCCAAGACAATCCAAGAAGACTCAAGATTCTTATACTTAACATTTTACATCTTTGAAAACCATCAACACACCGTAGACACCCCCATTTTGCTACGCTTTAAAAAGCGAAAGATTCGGTAGTATCATCGAGTCTTGAGTCCGTATTCAGCATTAGATTAGGCATCCATACATTTTAAGGTAGATTTCACCTCATTATGAGAGTTTTGAAGTTGATTCGCGATCCTGAAGGTCTCTAAGGGGTTCCTTTGGCCTCCGGAAGATGTAAAATCAAGTTTCCAAGCAAGTGAAAAAATCTGATATTTTTAGAATTTTCAGGGTTTCCCTCATTTTTGCCCATTTTGCACTACAGGGGTATTTTGATCATTCCTGATGTGTCCCGTTTGAACCCCGAGCTGTGTCCGAGAGATCTTGAGTGATTACATGAATTTTGAAAAAGCTGCTATTTTTAGAAACACATGAGGCTTCCACAATTTCATCATCTTATGGATGTTTCAATCATTTCTCATATATCCAAAACCATCTCAAGGGTACGGCTGATGAATTAGGGGTAATTTCGTAAGATTTGGGAAACCTGCTAAATTTAGATCTCTCAAGATTTTCTCTTAGTCTTGTACTTCGGAGGTATTTTAGACATTTTCAATATATCATATTTGGTCCCTAAGTTGTATCCAAGAAATCTTGAGTCCGTTAATAAATTTTCGAAAATATGCTATTTTTGGAATTTCTCAGGGTTTTCCCTAGTCTCGCCAAATTCTAGCACCTCGGGGTAATTTGGTCTTTTCCTGTGTAATTCTTTTGATCCCCGAAATATGTCTGAGAGATTATGAATGATTTCCTGAATTTTGAAAAACCTGCTAAATTTAGAATTTCTCATGGGTTTCGCTTAATTTGGAAATTCTAAGTATCTAGGGCATTTTGGGTATTTTCAGTGGATACCAAATGATCCTGTTTAATATTGCTCACCGAAAGGACCAAATTTTAAAAGTTTCTATTTTTGAAGTTTGACCACAAAGACTTTCCATTTTTAATTTTTTCCTTTATGGGTGAACCAATCTGAGGGTATTTTGGTCGCATTAGGATGTCTAACAGTCAAATAGGGGCATTTTAGTCCGAAAATTTATTTTCCAAAAAAGATGGTCCGATCATGTGTGAGGGATGCACCATAAATGTCAAATGGGTTGGCTCCATATATAGAATGTTGAATTTAGAAAGATTTTATTGAATTTTTACGGAAAAAACCCGAAACCCATGTGAAATAGCCCATTGGGCTAAAGCCCGTAAAGATGGAGCTCATGTGGGTTCACCCATATGGGTCGAGTACCATGGTGGGCACCCCACATGGCTGACCCACATGAGTTGAGCACCCAACCTTGATGATGTCACAATGGTGACATCATATTTGTTCATATTTGTTAAAAGAAAAATAAAAAGAATAAAAAAAGAAAAGAAGGAAAAAGGAAAAGATGAATGATTGCTTAAAAAGGTTTTCTTCCAAAGAAGTAGTGTAGAATGAGAATAGCATGTCTTGATTGACAAGAAATTAAGATTGGAATCAAATCAAATTTGGAAACAACAAAGAAAGAAAGCAAGAGGGGAAAATTGGAAACAAGCCAAAAAGGGAGCTCTCACATTGGAACTACTATTTCCCTCTTAACCCAAGCTTTTTGTATAAAAGTCAAAGCAAACAATCCTAGAAAGGATCCAAAAAAAAATCCAAATCCGTCCATTTTCTCTCTCCTCCAAAAGAAAAAAAAGAAAAAAAGTAGAAAAAAACCTCTTCTCTCTTGAAGTGTGTTCATCTAACTCAAAGGTTCTTCACAAAAGGGATTCTTGAATTTCCTTTTCTTCTTCAACAAATCACACATTAAGGATCTTTGGGGTGTTCTTTGGGTCTTCTTCATCATATAAAAGGGTGCGACAAAGCGTATACCTCATATCTTCGCACCCTAGAGACAAGGAGCGCGATCAATGGTAGGATCTTTATCTTTGTAATATCAAAAGTAGAAAAGCATGCTAGGGTTTTACTTTTGATAGATCAAATCAATGAATTTTTCCTTGAAATTCCAGTATGTTATAATATAGATTATAAGTTTTCAAAATCCAAAATTTCACAAAAAATTAATTTTCCTCCATTTAATAATGATTTTCTTTTGTTTTTTATACAATATAGATTTAAATCGAATTATCAAAGCAAGTATTTGAAAACGTGGGTTTCTTTAAAAACTGATATTTTTTGGAATTTCTATAAATTAAAATATTACTGGAAACTTAATTTCCAATCACGGTTTGGCCGTTTTAATTTTCATTCCATTTTTCCAAAAATAACCCCGAAAGAGGTTATTTCTTGATGAACGAAGCCAAAAGTATATCAAACCATGTCCCAAATTTGTGAGATCTTGTTTCCAAACTACTTTTTATATTTCCAGACCACCCAAAAAGTTTTATATTTTTTTGAATTTGGTTTAATCCTGTTTTAAATTATTTTAAATTTTGCCTATTTTTAATAAATACCAAAAGGTTTTGAAAATTGATGAAACTCTCCAGAATTAATGTACAATAATAAATTGAATTTATCATGAAATGTTGTTTTTGGAAAAAATGTTTTTTTATTTGTTTTCTAATCGCTTCTTCGTTTTACGTGTCATAATTCTTTTTTTATATTAAATTAATGAAATTTCGAACCTTTTTCCTACAAACCAGTAGTTTAGACCATTAGAAGGTTATTGAAATTTTTTTTAAAGATTTTACAAAGGTTTAATATGATTTCACAATTTTCTTGAAAAAAAATGAGTTTTAATTCCTAGGAAACGAAATCCCCTTTTTATTCAAAAATTAATTTTATGGAGGGACATTAATTATTAGATCTTGAAATTTTAACAGTAAATCATATAGCCTATTTTATCTCTACTGAAATTTGTACATGATTTTAGGATACCATTTAATCTACTTTTTAATTGATTGATTGATTTTATCCAAATTTTGTGTGAAATTTAATTGGCATCAAATCTTGATAAACGCATTTAAAATTTTTACAGTAGTCTAATACCATGATTCTATCTATACTTTAATAGTTTTCCTTGATTTGAGATTCGTATGCTATGAGTTGATTTGTTAATTTACAATCTTACCTAAATTTAGGAAATTCGGCAATTGATAGCAAACTTTATTCTTAATTCTTGAAACTCTTCCAGTAGTCTAACCTCATTCATATCTTGTTACTGAAAACGTTCCAATGAATTTAGAGTTTGATTGCTTAAGGTTACTGTGTAATCCTAGTAATCTGGTCTTAATGTTAATAAATCACAACTTAATAGCAAAACAACACAAAAGTCAGGGAAAACTTTCAGAAAACCCTAATTTTTATCATATATTTAACCTTAAAATTTTTTAAAACAGAAACCCTAGAGGTTATAGATTCCCTTTGTAAATTGACTATGCTGCGATAGTTTAATTGCCGAGATCGCATTCATAATCGTATACTCATTGTGATTGTTCCTGCATAATTTGGGCATGTGAATTATAGTATGTTGTTGGCTCCGAGGTCCACTGTCCACGGAAATCCTGAGAATCATGCTAGGCAATAATATTCTATAATTTATGTGTTAAATTATACAAGGATTGAGAGCACGATGCCCTTCCATGGATGCAACTCAAGGCTGAAATTTGCCAACCATAAAGCATCTGGTATTCCTTAAATTTTAGGATTCAGAAACATTTAAGGAACTGAAAATCATTAACTTCAACAAATTGAATCAATTTACCCCATGCCTTTCGGAACCGTTGGATTGTGGTCTCCATCGTAAGAACCTTTAGAGCCCCTTTAGGAACACTTATATCATGTCGTGTTCTACGTTTTAGGGTGTCCTAGAGTTAGAAGTCCAGCCTCATCACGGCCGTTTGCTATGGATAGCAATCGTGCCATAGATATAGTTACACTAGTCACCTCACTTTTCTCATAGGACAAGCCTAGTTACCTAGGATGTAGGTTCACCTGCATTAGTCTAAGGGGTGTCTTGCACTTAGATAGGACCTTATAGCATCTTATATGAAGTCCTAGGATAATAATATCTTCAACTTGAACTAAATAATTTTTCTTAAACTGTTAAAACAGTAATCCAGTCTAGATCGGTGTCCTAAATGAGTTAGGCATAAATAGCTTAGTTCAGGTGCACCGAACTACGATCGACTCTGATTCGAGTGAGGCTGGGATACGTAGGCAACTTGGATACTTGAGTGGCATACGAAGCCCGAGTCGGCTCCACACATAAGTGGTGGGGTTTTGTACATTAATCCTTAAATTAAAAGTAATTAAATCACTTAGGACTCTTCATGAAATTAGAATTTTAGGAGAACTTTCACTTTAATTGAATTCAAACAAATTAAGAAAATCAAGATACACATTTAGGAATTACACTGAAATTAGATCTTAGGATGCATGTCATGTAGTTCGCACATTAATATAGAGTTAAATGAGGTATTTAAAAGAAATTCAAAAGAGTTAACTTTTGGAATTGAAGACCCATTATCGGGTAGGAATGGTGCATGTGGTGGTAGCTCCACATACCTTCCATTCGCGTAACCAGGTAACGTGTCTAGATTTCTGGTCAATTATGGGTCCTAGTTCCCTCATCTAGGTAGCGACTCTGTCACTCTCTTTTGCGTGGAATTCGGGTTGCCTTAGTGATCCCAAGTTAACGGAAAAGATGAATTAAATCACACCTTGCTAGGCTCGGCGGCTTACCCCTGCCCTTATGGGTACTGGGTTGCACGTTTGTTTGCACCCTATGGCTTGGTTGCTGCCTGCTTGGTTGAGTAATTAAAATCAATAATAAAAAGCACACGTCATTCGCGTGAGTACGAGAGACCAAGATAGAGTGTAGCGCCTCGTGCGCTCGCGACCATCTCGTGGGATCGGGTCCCACAGTTTGGTGACTCTGCTGGGGACCACCTAACTTCATTAAAACTTCAAAGGATAACTCATTTGAATTTAATTTAACTGGCTCATAAAACACTCTATCTTATATCTTATACTTGGTAGATTAGTTTGTATGTTTTATTTTCTCATCACATTTTACTCAAATTTAATCTAACAAAACCTGAAGGCATCATAGATTGCGCAAACTTATTGCACACACTTACATCACTTGCATCTAAACCCTTGCATCTCATATGCACATACGTTCTAGTTTAGGAATCCGGAGTATTATCTAGCATGGTTGACTGTGATTTTATCACCCGGTGCCTCTGTGCTAGAGAAGCATTCCACTCTTAGCCTAGTACCTTTATGGTGCGTAAACAGATTCGTTGGTTCACATACTGATACGCCGGACACTGGTACAGTATATCGAACACGGATTCGCGCTAAGGGAACTCTTGGCCTTACCCCTAGATTAACCCACACATGCATATAGTATACGAACACACGTACACCATGTGTGTGAGCTTAGTTTAGGATATCCTACCCATTTTTGTCTAGATTAGGCAGTAGTCCATCTTCTAATGGCTACGATCGGTCCTTAGGTACACCAACAAAGTCAAGAGTCGAGATTCTTTCTCCACTCCGCTAGGTCAGGATTAGGATTGATGCCTTCAGGTAGCAGTTGTTAAAATGTAAGAAGATTAAAAAAAATTTCCTTTGGGATTAGGATATAAATCCCATCATTCTAAAGATTTCATAGGATAGCTTCCTCTCGATCTATCTCTCAGATCTATCTTGCACGATCTTGCTAAATCATATGATTATGATATCCTGATTTCTCTCTCCATGGCCTAGTCATTCTTGTGTCATTATAGGTCGTGTGACCTATCGCTTAGGCTTTCCCCAGGGCAGTTCATACATCTGGGATGTAGTTTACATATTCAGATTGTTTAGCCTAGATCATCTTTCTCTTAAGATCATTGCATCCCTAGCTTAAGGTCAATTCCTTCTGACTCTAGGGGAAACCTTTTTCAAGATCATCTTCTAAATTCCTTCAGAGTTCATTCCGATAATCCTTAAACCAGAGGCATCCCCATGTGCTATCATGTCATCATTGTTATGTTTATTTGTTTTGAGGAACCATCATTTTATCTCCCATTCCTTAACCAGTCGTATCATAATTATCATATCAATCATAGAAAAGAAAAATTCCCTAAATGTCAAGCTTACATCTCGTGTTTATTGTTTCTATGTCAGGATTGGTCATCACTGAGAATCTTGAAAAATTTCTTGGGTTTGAACTTATTCCGGATTAAGTGAGAAAATTTAACTCCCCATTTGTGTTGAAAGCCTCTCTATCCACTTTTTCCTACCTATGGCAGAATCTATGGAAAATTTCCAACTCTTTCATGTCACATAAACCCTAGCTCTGCTTGTCCAACAGATGAAAGAACTTAAGGAAGAGAATCAATACATTAAGGCTCAGCTGGATGAGAAACTTGGCTCAACTACTATTGCTTCTAAGGACAAAAATCATAGCCTCTATGATGCATTGAAATCGTCTCAAAATGATGCGTTCATAAAGATGGAGAAATTCTTCATGAAATTCTCTCTGCAGACAGCCATGGTAGTTGGCGAAGTCAGTCAAGTGAAGAATCAGATACATTATATGTCCACCCATTGTTGTCAATGTCAAAGTTCTGAGCACTTCATCAACATGGATATTATGACTGAAGATGTCACTGCCCAAGGCAGTATTGCCCAAAATTGTGAAAAACCTCTTGAGACTCTAGTCTATAAGGAAGAGAAGCTAGCTTCAAAATAGAGCAGAAAATTCACTGATTTGCCTATCCCACGATCTGGTATCCTGAAAGGGTTTAAGGAAAGGGAAAAGGGGATTAACTGGTCACAGGAGCCTATGATAATCGAATATGATCAACCAAGAACTACACCTCAGCAAAAGCCCGATAGGCAATTCGCCCCCCTCCCGCTTCCACCATCTGTTATATTGCAACAAGGGTTGGCTTCGGGCAATATCTATTTACCTCGCATTAGGGATCCTCCCAATCCACTCCCCAGGATGTGGAAGGCAGATGAACACTGCGACTTTCACCGAAGATCAGGGCACACCACCGATCAGTGTATAACTTTGAGACATGTGATCCAAAAATTGATTGATGAGCGCAAGCTATCATTCCAGCAAACGCCAAATGTTGTGTGGAACCATGCCGCACCATCGCCAGATAAGGCTTAGACACATCGAAGTTTGAGAAGCTCAGGTCTAGCTACAGTAGAACAGGAAGAATCCAAAATTTAAAGTATCAGCCATGATGATGATTCAGAACGAACCAGCCTTCGCTGAGCCTTCAACACCAGACAGTCGCAACTGTTAGAGTCTTAGACCATCTGCTATTTTTACTGAGTCTAGTCATCTAGTTTTGTCTTCTGAAGTTTGAATAAATTTTTATTTCGGTCATGTCAGTTAAGTCAATGTCAGTGCCTTGTCCAAAGCAAGTCCTTTTCTGATAATGTAAATCTTGAGCTTGTTCAGGATGATTCCAATAATGATATAATTTCTTTCCATTCAATAAAGCTTGCTTCTTCATACATTCTAGTGTGTTTGCTTCTAACTTTCCTAACAATAAAAATAAGACTCCCGTCTCGAATGAGGAAAGAAATGCCGACGAAACTCCCCTTAGTTTGTAGCATATGCGCAAACAAGAGGACCGTCGAGCTTGGCCTCTTAAAGATAAAACTGAAGTGATAAACATTGGCACTGAACTTTGATTCAGTGAATGCCGATTAAAAGTTCATTACCCTCTGAAGAGTGTGAAGAATTGATAAACTTATTTCAAGAATAAGAAGATTGTCTAGAAACGCTACAACCGATACCAGGGGCAAGACATAGATAGAAAGCTCAAGAGAATGAAGAAAGTGAGAGACATATGCTATACAAGGGGCATAGAGTGGAAACAACTTTCATATTTCCAATCAATGACATTGGTTCTCAAATTCATAACATGAAGCCAACAAATTCAAGATAAGAAGTTCAAGAGCAAGCATTGAAAAATAATCATCAAATATAAAGAGTTACAAATCTATAGATTGAGGATGTCAAATAACAAGTTTCGCTCTATGAAAGTCGAAAGCACATATTAGAATCTTGAAAGAAGAAGATCCATTATCTCTTACTTGGAAATGCCGTCAAACTCTGAAAAAAAAAGAAATAATAATAAAGAGAACTCATCAACCTAGATCAATTCCAAACCTAAACATTGGAAGGTCTCCTTTGGCCGAACAAATCCTAGAATCATAACCCAATGTCAAAACAAATACCGGTTTGCAAACCCTTTGAGCCTTAATGAAGTTTTCTTGAAAACCCATCAAACTAGGGGCATCTACCCCGAATTACGCAAGACCTAATCCCTACACTGGGGTACGTAGGCAGCTCGGTTAAACCGAGTCGATTCAAAAAAAGAAAAGAAATTCAATCGTTCCAGAAAAAAAAAGAGGGACAAGTTCCAAAAGAAGAGAAGTCAATCATTCCAGAAAGAAAAAAAAAGAAAAATCAATTAACCTTCAAACAATTTATCTTCAAACTAGGGACATTCGCCCTGAACTACGCACGACCTAATCCTACCCTGGGATACGTAGGCAACCTGTTCCCAGGTTCGGTCAAAATCTTTGTTCAATCGTAAGCCATTCTTTGAAAAGCCCTATCCTACCTATAAAGTCCTTCAGATGTTCAGAATGAAATATCTATTCCCAAAAAAAAATGATGAATAAGAAAAAGAACGGAGTTTGAAGATCTGTTAGACTGAAAACCTGAAAAGGCGGTCTAGGCAAAATTTAAGATCATTCCCCTGCTAAGTTGAAAACCCGAAAGGGCGGCTTAGGCAAAAGCTAAGGAGATAGCCTACTGGATCGAAAACCTAGAAAGGCGGTTGAGGCAAAAGTTAAGGCTAGCATGGTCCACCAAGTTAAAAACCTTGAAGAGATGACTTGGTCACGGTAAGAGAATCATTATAAGAAGGCTACAGCCGGTATCAAGACTGAAGATCAAAAAGAAGTTCAAGCGAGTTCAAGTATCAACCTAGAAATTGGGGGCATTGAAACCAAGCAATCTTAGGAATGGTAACCAAATCCTTGAGGCATTACTGTTTTAAGGAAGAAGTCCAGTGTTTATTGATTGAGAAACTACTCTTTGAAAAGATAGACTTACCAAACAAAACGTTAACTAAGTCAGAAGCATCACTGTGTCTGTCAGTGTAGTTAGTCAATCTTTGTCATTCTAAGTTCACTCTTTCGGAGTTTCTCAATCCTTTGAATAGTGTCCTTTACTCAAATTTCCTCTTTAAGAAGAGTCAGCTGTCGTCCTTGTGTCCAAATGATGCAACTGTCTCGGTGAAATAGGCCCGGTGTCATCAGCTCCCTGCGATTGTTCCTGCGCCAAGTTAATCCTAAAGGAAAGATCTCGAGAATCTAGTCAAAGAGCTTCGTTTTAAAGAAGATCAGCTCAGAAGCATTCCAAAGTAGAAACATCGGGAAGCGGAGTTTCCATAAGAGGACCATGCCTCAGAAAGGCACCTAAGGCATAGAGGATTTCATATGTGATGATGATTGGGCCAGTTTCTTAGAAAGATGAACCCTTAAAATTTTTAATTTCCTTCCTGGCAGTTGAATATTATCCTGGTCAAGAAGTGTTTATCTAAACACCTGTCAAAGGAAAAATCTCACTTCCCAATTTTCAGTATCCAAGAGAACCATTGTTCTAGATTACCAATACCAGGTAATTAGATCAAGGTTTCAATTATCAAAATCCCCAGAAGAAAAGACAGACAATCTCTTTGCGAAAAAAAATCATGTTGAAGCTTCCTGATAGCGTTCCTAAACCATTCTCGTTAATCATGTTGCGTAGTTCCTAAGGTTTGTCGTCTCATCATTCGTCAAAGTCTTAGTTTCCCATATCTTCATCGGGCACGATTTCTACTGTCCCCGATTTCATCCTACACCAATTTCAAGCATCTAAAATTCATCAAATGCGAGTTTACCTCAAATTCAAGTTCATGAAAAATCTACAAATTATTCATTGTCGAATTCATTAATTCATCTCAACCGAAGTTGTCTTATCTCTTTTGAACCCGTACAACTACGGTGTCTCATTCTCTTTGAGTTCATATGACTATGGACTCTTATCCTTTTAGGCCTGTATGACTACAGTGTCCTATTCCCTTTGAGGCTGTATAACTATAGTGTCTCATTCCCTACAGGGTCCGTATAATACGGCGTCATGTTCCTTCCGAGCCCGTACAATTACGGTCTCATTTCTTTGGAATCCGTATAAATACGGTATTTCATTCTCTCTGAGTTCATTCGAAAATGGTCTCTTATTCTCTTTGAACATCATATAAATACGATATCTCATTTCCTTGGAATCCGTATAAATACGGTGTTTCATTTTCTCTGAGTCCATTCAAAAATGGTCTCTTATTCTCTTTGAGCATCATACAAATATGATGTCTCATTTCCTTGGAATCCGTATGAATACGGTATTTCATTTTCTCTGAGTCCATTAGAAAATGGTCTCTTATTCTCTTTGAGCATCATACAAATATGATGTCTCGTTTCCTTGGAATCCGTATAAATACGGTGTTTCATTTTCTCTGAGTCCATTTGAGAATGGTTTCTTATTCTCTTTGAGCATTATACAAATATGATGTCTCATTTCCTTGGAATCCGTATAAATATGGTGTTTCATCTTCTCTGAGTCCATTCGAAAATGGTCACTTCTTCCCTTTGAGCATCATATAAATACGGTATTTCATTCTTTCTGAGTCCATTTGTGAACGGTCTCATGTCCTCCTTGAGCCCGTCTGTGAACGATATCTCATTTCCCGAGTCCATTTGTGAATGGTCTCTTATCCTCTTTGAGCCCGTTTGTGAACAGTGTCTTATTTTCCGAGTCCATTTGTGAATGGTCTCATGTCCTCCTTGAGCCCATTTGTGAACGGTGTCTCATTTTCCGAGTCCATTAGTGAATGGTCTCTTATCCTCTTTGAGCCCGTTTGTGAACGGTGTCTCATTTTTCGAGTCCATTTGTGAATAGCCTCATATCCTCTTTGAGCCCGTTTTTGAACGGTATCTCATTTTCTGAGTCCATTTGTAAATGGTCTCATGTTCTCCTTCAGCCCGTTTGTGAACGGTGTCTCATTTTATGAGTCCATTTGTTAATGGTCTCATGTCCTCTTTGAGCCCGTTTTTGAACGGTATCTCAGTTTCTGAGTCCATTTGTGAATGGTCTCATGTCCTCCTTAAGCCCGTTTGTGAACGGTGTCCCATTTTTCGAGTCCATTTGTTAATGGTCTCTTATCCTCTTTGAGCGCGTTTGTGAACGGTGTCTCATTTTTCGACTCCATTTGTGAATGGTCTCATATCCTCTTTGAGCCCGTTTCTGAACGGTATCTCATTTTTTGAGTCCATTTGTGAATGGTCTCATGTTCTCCTTGAGCCCATTTGTGAACGGTGTCTCATTTTCTGAGTCCATTTGTGAATGGTCTCATGTCCTCCTTGAGCCCGTTTGTGAACGGTCTCATTTTTCGAGGCCATTTGTGAATGGCCTCATATCCTCTTTGAGCCCGTTTGTGAACGGTGTCTCATTTTTCGAGTCCATTTGTGAATGGTCTCTTATCCTTTTTGAACCCGTTTGTGAACGGTATCTCATTTTCTGAGTCCATTTGTAAATGGTCTCTTATCCTCTTTCAGCCCGTTCGTGAACGGTGTCTCATTTTCCGAGTCTATTTGTGAATGGTCTCTTATCCTCTTTGAGCCCGTTTGTGAACGGTGTCTCATTTTTCGAGTCCATTTGTGAATGGCCTTATCCTTTTTGAGCCCGTTTGTGAACGGTATCTCATTTTCTGAGTCCATTTGTGAATGGTCTCATGTTCTCCTTGAGCCCGTTTGTGAACGGTGTCTCATTTTCTGAGTCCATTTGTGAATGGTCTCATGTCCTCCTTGAGCCCGTTTGTGAACAGTGTCTCATTTTCTGAGTACATTTGTGAATGGTCTCCTATCCTGCTTGAGGCCGTTTGTGAACGGTACCTCATTGTCCGAGTCCATTTGGGAATGCCTCTTATCCTCCTTGAGCCCGCTTGTGAACGGTGTCTCATTTTCTTCTAAAAATCGTTTGAGAACGATCTTTGTTCCTTCTCTTTAGAATCCATTCGAAAATGATATCTCATTCTCTCATTGCCCGTTTGTGAACGGCGCCGCATCGAGATTATAATTCATTTTAAGTTGCATGATTTTCTTTCTTAGATTGAATTCATTTCTCCATTTATTCTGAACTACCAGCTCATGGTAGCAAGAACAAAAATGATTTTTTATTACAATCCAATTCTAGGACTTCTTTTAGGGTCTTGCATTAGGTAGTATATGTTTGTGTCTAGGTTGTTTTTTCTCTAGAGTCCTTTGTTGATTAAAGCTGTGCAAAATGGCTCTATCACTTTTGCTTTGGTATTCGATGACTACGTCATCTCTACCAAAGAGGGTACGGCTGATGGATTAGGAGTAATTTCGTAAGATTTGGGAAACCTGCTAAATTTAGATCTCTCAAGATTTTCTCTTAGTCTTGAACTTCAGGGGTATTTTAGACATTTCCAATATATCATATTTTGTCCCTAAGTTGTGTCTAAGAAATCTTGAGTCCGTTAATAAATTTTTGGAAATCTACTATTTTTTGAATTTCTCAGGGTTTTCCCTAGTCTCGCCAAATTCTAGCACCTCGGGGTAATTTGGTCTTTTCCTGTGTAATTCTTTTGATCCCCGAAATATGTCTGAGAGATTATGAATGATTTCTTGAATTTTGAAAAACCTGCTAAATTTAGAATTTCTCAGGGGTTTCGCTTAATTTGGAAATTCTAAGTGTTGAAGGTATTTTGGGTATTTTCAGGAGATACCAAACGATCCTGTTTAATATTGCTCACCGAAAGGACCCAATTTTAAAAGTTTCTATTTTTGAAGTTTGACCACAAAGACTTTTCATTTTTAATTTTTCCCTTTAGGGGTGACCCAATCTTAAGGTATTTTGGTCGCATTTGGATGTCTAACGGTCAAATAGGGGTATTTTGGTCCTAAAAGTTATTTTCCAAAAAAGATGGTCAGATCATGTGTGAGGGATGCACCATAAATGTCAAATGGGTTGGGTCCATATATAGAATATTGAATTTAGAAAGATTTAATTAAATTTTTACGGAAAAACCCGAAACCCATGTGAAATGGCCCATTGGGGCTTTAGCCCGCAAAGATGGAGATCATGTGGGTTCACCCTTATGGGTCGACCACCATGGTGGGCACCCCACATGAGTTGAGCACCCAACCTTGATGATGTCACAATGGTGACATCATATTTGTTAAAAGAAAAATAAAAGAATAAAAAAAAAGAAAAGAAGGAAAAAGGAAAAGATGAATGATTGCTTAAAAATATTTTCTTCCAAAGAAGCAGTGTGGAATGAGAATAGCATGTCTTGATTTACAAGAAATTAAGATTGGAATCAAATCAAATTTGGAAACAAGAAAGAAAGAAAGCAAGAGGGGAAAATTGGAAACAAGCAAAAAATGGAGCTCTTACATTAGAACTACTATATCTCTCTTAACCCTAGCTTTTTTGTATAAAAAGCAAAGCAAACAATCCTAAGAAGGATAAAAAAAAATTCCAAATTCGTCCTTTTTCTCTCTCCTCCGAAAAAAAAGTAAAAAAGAAAGAAAAAAAAAACCTCTTCTCTCTTGAAGTGTGTTCATCTCTCTCAAAGGTTCTTCACAAAAGGGATTCTTGAATTCCCTTTTCTTCTTCAACAAATCACACATCAAGGATCTTTTGGGTGTTCTTTGGGTCTTATTCATCATATAAAAGGGTGCGACAAAGCGTATACCTCAGATCTACGCACCCTAGAGACAGAGCGCGATCAACGGTAGGATCTTTATCTTTGTAATATCAAAAGTAGAAAAGAATGCTAGGGTTTTACTTTTGATAGATCCAATCAATGAATATTTTCTTGAACTTCCAGTATGTTATAATATAGATTATAAGTTTTCAAAATCCAAAATTTCACCAAAAAATTAATTTTCCTCTATTTAATAATTATTTTCTTTCGTTTTTTATTCAATATGGATTTAAATCGAATTATCAAAGCAAGTATTTGAAAAGGTGGGTTTCTTTAAAAACTGATATTTTTTAGAATTTCTGTAAAATAAAATACTACTGCAAACTTAATTTCCAATTGCGGTTTGACAGTTTTAATTTTCATTCCATTTTTCAAAAAAGTACCCTGAAAGAGGTTATTTCTTGATGAACGAAGCCAAAAGTATATCAAACCATGTCCAAAATTTTTGAAATGTTGTTTCCAAACCATTTTTTTTATTTCCAGACCACCCAAAAAGTTTCAGATTTTTTCGAATTTTGTTTAATCCGGTTTTAAATTATTGTAAATTTCGGCTATTTTTAATAAATATCAAAAGGTTTTAGCAATTGATGAAACTCTCCAGAATTAATGTTCAATAATAAATTGAATTTCTCATGAAATTATTTTTTTTGAAAAAAAGTTTTTTTATTTTTTTTCTAATCACTTATTCGTTTTACGTGTGGTAATTCTTTTTTATATTAAATTAATGAAATTTCTAATCTTTTTCTTACAAACCAGTAGTTTAGACCATTAGAAGGTTATTAAAATTTTTATTTAAAGATTTTACAAAGGTTTAATATGATTTCACAATTTTCTTTAAAAAAAAATGGGTTTTAATTCCTAGGAAACGAAATCCCCTTTTTATTCAAAAATCAATTTTATGGATGAGCATTAATTATTAGATCTTGAAATTTTGACAGTAAATCATATAGCCTATTTTATATCTACTGGAATTTGTACATGATTTTAGGATACCATTTAATCTACTTTTTAATTGATTCATTGATTTTATCCGAATGTTGTGTGAATATTAATTAGCATCAAATCTTGATAAACACCTTAAATTTTTTAACAATAGTCTAAGTCCATGATTCTATATATACTGTAATAGTTTTACTTGATTTGAGATTCGTATGCTATGAGTTGATTTGTTAATTTGCAATCTGACATAAATTTTGGAAATTTGGCAATTGATAGCAAACTTTATTCCTAATTCATGAAACTCTTCCAGTAGTCTAACCTCATTTATATCTTGTTACTGAAAACGTTACAATGAATTTAGAGTTCGATTGCTTAGGATTATTGTGTAATCCTAGTAATATGGTCTTAATGTTAATAAATCACAACTTAATAGCAAATCAACACAAAAGTCAGTGAAAAATTTCAGAAAATCCTAATTTTTATCATATATTTAACCTTAAAATTATTTGAAATAGAAACCCTAGAGGTTATAGATTCCCTTTGTAAATTGACTATGTTGCGATAGTTTAATTGCTGAGATCGCATTCATAATCGTATACTAATTGTGATCATTCCTGCATAATTTGAGCATGTAAATTATAGTATGTTGTTGGCTCCGAGGTCCACTGTCCACGGAAATCCTGAGAATCATGCTAGGCAATAATATACTATAATTTATGTGTTAAATTATACAAGGATTGAGAGCACGATGCCCTTCCATGGATGCAACTCAAGGCTGAAATTTGCCAACCATAAAGCCTTTGGTATTCCTTAAATTTTAGGATTCAGAAACCTTTAAGGAACTGAAAATCATTAACTTCAACAAATTGAATCAATTTACCCCATGTCTTTCAGAACCGTTGGATTGCGGTCTCCATCGTAAGAACCTTTAGAGCCCCCTTTAGGAACACTTATGCCATGTCGTGTTATAGGTTTTAGGGTGTCATAGAGTTAAAAGTTCAGCCTCATCACGGCTGTTTGCAATCGTGCCATAGATATAGTTACACTAGTCACCTCACTTTTCTCATAGGACAAGCCTAGTTACCTAGGATGTAGGTTTACCTGCATTAGTCTAAGGGGTGTCTTGCACTTAGATAGGACCATATAGCATCTTAGATGAAGTCCTAGGATAATAAAATCTTCAACTTGAACTAAATAATTTCTCTTAAACTGTTAAAATAGTAAATCCAGTCTAGATGATGAGTTAGGCATAAGTAGCTTAGTTCAGGTGCGCCGAACTACAATCGACTCTGATTCCAGTGAGGCTGGGATACGTAGGCAACTTGGATACTTGAGTGGCATACCAAGCCCGAGTCGGCTCCACACATAAGTGGTGGGGTTTTGTACATTAATCCTTTAATTAAAAGTAATTAAATCACTTAGGACTCTCTATGAAATTAGAATTTTATGAGAACTTTCACTTAGATTAAATTCAAACAAATTAAGAAAATCAAGATACACATTTAGGAATTACATTGAAATTAAATCTTAGGATGCATGCCATGTAGTTCGCACATTAATATAGAGTTAAATGAGCCATTTAAAAGAAATTCAAAAGAGCTTTTGGAATTGAAGACCGATTATCGGGCAGGAATGGTGCATGTGGTGGTAACTTCCCATACCTTCCATTCTCGTAACTAGGTAACGAGTCTAGATTTCTGGTCAATTATAGGTCCTAGATCCCTCACCTAGGTGGCGACTCTGTTACTCTCTTTTGCGTGAAATTCGAATTGCCTTAGTGATCCCAAGTTCACGGAAGAGATGAATTAAATCACACCTTGCTAGGCTCGGCGGCTTACCCCTGCCCTTAAGGGTACTGAGTTGCACGTTTGTTTGCACCCTATGGCTTGGTTGCTGCCTGCTTGGTTGGATAATTAAAATCAATAATAAAAAGCACACGCCATTTGCGTGGGTACGAGAGACCATGAGAGAGTGTAGCGCCTCGCGCGCTCCCGACCCTCTCGCGGGATCGGGTCCCACACACACAAAAAAATGTGTTTGAAAACCTTGGACTTAAGCCTACAGACCATAGCCCAAAAGCCCCTGGATTTTAAAGTTAAAAATGGAATTTCACTCAGGGCCGGTCGACCGGGTTACTACGGATGACGGCGGGATGGAACCTGAAAATCCAGGCCATCTCGAATTTTATCGGGCCGGTCGACCGGGATGATCCGGTCGACCGCGGATGCACTTCTGTTTTTACAGAAGCAATCCAATTTGGGTTTAGGGCAGGCGACCGTCGTGTGTCGGTCGACCGGGATAGGTTTTATGAATCAAATTTTTGAGCAAACAGTTAGCCCTCGCTGAGGAACCGCCATGTGACCGGTCGACCGTGACGGTAAGAAATTTGAAAATAGAATAGGGTGCCCGATAGGGGCGGGCTACCGTTGTAGCTCGATCGACCACTGCGGTCGAGCAAACTAGCCGTTAGGGCATTTTTTGCTCGACTTTGTCAAGCCATTTATTTACAGTTCTTCCTCAAACGGTCATATTTTCAAATACACTATATAGACATGATTAAAACTTATCTCTACATGCTTTTGAATATTAGAGAAAGATCAAATCCCATTTCTCTTTGAGCTTCAACATTTTTATTTCAAAAGCTAAAAACCTTTTTGATCTTCAATTTCTACATGTTATCAAAAGGCACTCCATATGGCTTTTCTTTTGTTATTTCTTGGGAGTGATTGTGAGCTTACAAAGTTGTAATCCGCCTATTAAAAGGCATTAAGTGTTTTTTATTTTATTTGTTCTTCATGTGAAGGTCTCCTCTTCGGCCCGTAAAGAAAGGTGAAGAAGAGGGTCTCTGATTCGGCCCGTGAAGAAAGGTAAATCATGTGCAGGGGTGTGATTCCCTTGTCAAGGCTTCGTGCGAGGGGCTTCGCTTTGGCCCTTGAGAATGTAAAAGCAAGGGTTTGTTCCATTTGGAGATAAAGGAGTTGGGTGTACGGCTTCATCATTTTAGTGGAGATCCCAAGGAGGTAACTTGGAAGAGTGGAGCAGGTCAAGTTGTGACCGAATCACTATAAATCTTGTGTCTTGTGGATGCTTGCTCTTTTCTCTCTCTCTCTCTCTCTCTCTCTCTCTCTCTCTCTCGCACGTATGGTGATTGATAATCTCTAACCTTACTTATGTTTATGCTTTAATTGAACAAGGGTTAGTGAATGCACTTAAATTCAATGTTTAAACCCTAAATTGCATTATAATATCTATTTGAACAAGAGTTATCTAAATGTGCATGACTAGAAAGTTTAATCTCTAAATTTTATTGATATACCTATTTGAACAAGGGTTAAACTAATTAGTGCTTAATTAAATGGATCAATTTTTAATCTCCCTTAATTAAACCTGAAATTTCTAATTGACCAATTCACCCCCCCTCTTGGATTGTCACACTTGTATTTCAACTCTTAAATCTAATGTGTATTTTTTAAAATGGTAAGGCTAGCCGCACTCAGAGTAATCTCGAAGACTATGTCAAGAGGCTCTAATTTTCTCTATCAGGATTTCCGTCATGGTGATTACCTCTTTCAGATTGCTCAGTCTTAATGCCCCTAGTTTAGAAAGGCGTCAAAGTAAGTCTTGCCGATACTACTTGGGTTCCGGGATCCTATCCTGTTTGAAGACTCCTTCTTCATCTCATCCAACTCAAGACTATTGTCTTCCAAATTTCTAATCCAGCAAACCACTTGTCTCGATTTCTGTTTGGATTGCTCACACTACTCAAACCTTGAAATTCTTCATGGCTGAGGAACTCCTCTTGCTCAATGATTAACTTTTTATGTGAAGTCTTTGCCTGTGACTAGATTGCCTTCTCGAGTTTTCAATCTAGTAGACCGCGACCCTTGCCTTTGCATAAGCCAACCCCTTTGATTGTCGACTTAGCAGGTACATGGCTTTTACTTTTCTCTAGGCCGCCCTTTCGGGTTTTCATCCTAGCGGGTCTTCAGACTCTCGTTCTTTTCTTTTCTTTCTGTTTTTTACTTTTGTTCGTCTCGAACCTTTGCTTATTTCACCAGAAGGACTTTTTAGGTAGGCTTGGGTTCAAAATGGTTGGATTTCTCTTAGGTTCAAACGATTTCGACCGGATCTGGTCTAACCAGATTATCTACGTACCCCAAAAATAGAGGATCAGGTCTACGTAGTTCGCTTTTGGGCTTTAGCAAAGAATAGTTTACCTTTTAGCTTCAAATGATTGAAAATGGATTTTATCTCAAGGTTGACCGAATCTGAATTAATCAGACTGCCTACGTACCCCTGAAGAACTGTGGATCAGGTCCGACGTAGTTCGGGTGCATAAATGCCCCTGGTTTATAATATGGTTAGAAAAAAAAGTTTGGTTTTGAAGTGTTGGCTCAAAGGGCTCAAAAAAAGATTTTTTAAACGTTGGGATTTTGGTTATAAAGGCTCAAACATCCAATGATGGCCTCCTGGTGTTTCGACGTACAAGCTTCTTGAGGAATAAGGTTCAAAGGCTTTGAATATTTTTGTCGAGGAGTCTGGCGGCTTTTGCAGGCAAGACTTCAACTACAACGCTTTACTTGAATTTACGCTCATCTCAAAGATCTTGAATTTATGCTCAAGATTCAACAACTCTCATAAGTATTCAAATGTTGAAGACAATTCTCATATACAATCCATTTCATTGACTTCATCATTTGGGTCTTTAATATTTCTAGTAGTTGTTTTAGGGACACATTCCCTTCTTCTTCTTGTCTTTTTTCTCATACTTTCTTTCTCTTGGATATTTTCTTTCTTTTAAATATAAGAACTGTCCGTACTCATGAAATATTCCAACTTGGAATCTCATCAAAGATATGCAGCCCAAGTGTTCTTTTAGGGCTCACTCTATGAATATGACTTTGCTATCTGAAAGTCTCCTCTCAATGCTCTCGTCAGCACCACTAAATGTCTGATAATCTTCTCTCGTGAATTTTCACTTTTGACTTGATGTCTAAAGCTGAAGGAGTCTCGCTTTGCACAACAACAGGACATTCACCCGGTTTATCCTTATAGGATCAAGTAAGACTACCTCCCTCTAAACATGTTTATCAATTCTTTGCGCTCCTTGGGAGATAAAGTTTTGCCAATCCATCTTTCCTGAGTTTTGGATTTCGATACCACTATCGATGGCTTCGATTTCTTCTTTAAGTGACTATGCTCGACGCTCTTCCTCTTGTTCGACCTTCTTTCAGATATCGAGGAAAATTTCGTCTCCATTTTCATCTGAGAACGGTGTCTTAATTTTGTTGAAACATCAAATCCAAGAGTGAATCACGGAACACTGATAACGCTCGAGTCAAAAGTTTATTTCTATGGAGATTTCAAGTACATTGATGATTTTTGAACGCGCCTCAATAGGCTCTACAACGACTCGATGAAGAACTGGACTTTGAGTCAACGAGAAAAACTGACAACAACATTATGCTAAAGTTGACATTGACACAACCAAACTCTATCAACTTTGATAGTAGAGGTTTGGTGTATACTCAAGGAAAGACAAATTTCAAAAAGCACAGGACACTTTTTCAAAGGTAATGGCACTGAAGGTTCACAGGTAGCATGCCTTCCTCCATGATAATGATGACTACAGAGTTCGATCCCGGAGTAGGAATGTCAGAAAAGGTAACCCCATAAGGCTAGGTTAAGTGAGGCAATAAAAGGCTATGTTGGCAATATAAGAGAAGCAATAAATTGCCTGGATCAAATGTGTTTAGAAATGGTTAGTCTTTTGGAATGATAGTCATTTGCTAAACTTAGACTTTTGAATTGGAAGCACATACACTAGATCCATAGCCATAGTATAAAATTCTGAACAAATCGAGATAAGAGCGATCTAGACCATATCTATTAGTATTTTGAGTCGGAATGGCAGAAAATGACTGTCTATGAAGGTCAAAGAAAAATAGGCAATGATAACATAACCTACACCAATAGCGTTTCAAGGAGTCCTCAATTACTTCTTTAAGTCTTCTTTAGATATGACTGTTCTCTTTTGGGTAGTGAGAGCAATAAACACCCCCAATCTAAATAGGTTTTGATCTCAGTAATTATCATGCACTCGTGGGATAGATAGGCAAGATATAACCAATCCGTTAATGATCACGATTTAAGAAAGGTAAATCCATGATAGAAAATATCGGATCAATTATATGTACAACAAATCAAGGGATAGATTATGGATAAAGAACTAATAATCTAGTAATAATCCACAAAATTGATAGATAGAAAGAATTAATTAGATTAGGAAGGAAGCCCTAATCTAAATATGCAGAATATGAATCAATGATACAAGGTATGAATTAGATCTATGATCAAAAGATCAGAATATAGACAATGGCCATAACGATGACAAGTAGAAGTCACCGACCAGATCTAAATCTCAAATGATGAATGCATATAATTGATTGGATTAGATAGGAAACATTACTAAAGAGTAAGCCTTAATCTAATAGTATATATATATATATATATATATATATATATATATATATATATATACACACACACATACACACACATATCCTAACCAGGGGCACCAGCCCTAATTCTAATCTAGCGGAGTCAAGGAAGTCTCGACTCATGACAGACTGATGAGTGTACTAGGACCGTGTTGTAGCCATACAAAGTGAACTACCCTAATCTATAAATAGGACAAAGCTCCTAACTCTAAGCTCCACATGTGTAAGCAACACATGTTCGTCCCTATGCAAACAAAAGGACAATGCAATATATAGAGAGGGTAAGACTGTGAGGTTCACTTGGTCGGTTGATAGTTACTTGTATACCGTGAGTTCGCTCCAGTATACGAACTATGTCCATTTTGCACATAAATTGTCCAGGTGCTGAGTATACTACTACTGCGGTGGTGCTAGAAGGTGGGTATAGCCCTCATGGCTCCTACTCATAGTATCCCACCGAAATAGGTCAATTTGATATCCATCCACAACAAACCACAGCAGAAAAGTAACCACAAAACATGAATATATGCAAGGGAAGAGAGTGAGTGTGTGATCCCTTGTTTATTTACGCACCTATTTGGTGACCCTGGATTTCTAACAAAAAATGTTCCCATTTATAATGATTTTGGCCCAAATTTCTTCAAAATTAATTAAAATGGCATTATAACAGAATTAGGCAATGTTCTAAGAACTCCCTAGCAGAGTCGCCAGCCTGTGGACCCTGATCATGAGGAAGGTGGCGTGGATACGAGATCCCCGTCGATCTTCTGAGATCTCCACACGTGAAGGAGAGCTCTACCAAGAAACTCTCGAAAGAGTGCCCCTTACAGCATGAGTGACGATGTAAAAATGAGATACCTTTTGATTCGGGGACAAGCCCGGAACCGAGATGTACCTAAAATAACTCATAGTCGCCATCCAAGGAAGTAGGCCCTCGATCCCATACTATACTCTGTCGCAACGGATAACCAGAGATACAAAAGTCCGTGCTTGATGACGAATGGGAAATGTGTTAAGCGCCCCCAATTCGTCCGAGTGTAAACACCCGGTCTCTTATGCCATTTATTTATTAACTTTTGAAGAATTTTAGGCGAAAATCATATGAAATGGGAACAAATATCCCTTGAGAAGACATCTACCTAAGCTTGCATGTCTCGGGGATAGGCAAAGGAAAAATAAACATCCAGGTCCTAAGAAGAAGTGATATCAGAATTATCTGACATTGGAACAAAGACTAGAATCCACCGTCTCTCAGGGAGGCGGAGAACACTAGGGTCAATCCAATATTAGATAGCCCTGCTACATGTCTCCAAACGTCATGTCTAACATCCACGTCTAAAGAGAGTTGATACCAGTTTCACCTGTTATCAGAATGAACACTAGAATTCACCATCTCTCATAAAAAGGCGGAGAAAACTAATGTCGATCTGATAATGGATAACCCTATTACCAATCTCCATCAACCGTATCTAATCCTAACACAATGGATCTAAGAAAGAGGTAAACATACACATACACATCTATATCTAAAGAGATGAACCTGCATAGTGAGTAAACGTCAGTAGATGATAACAAAAGTAATAATCAGCAATAATAAATGGCTACATCTATACATGTGATCAAGAGACAGATAAATGCTACAGCTAAGTATATGAGCAAGCAATAGACTAATTAAAATAGACATGCAAATGCTACAGCTAAGCATGTGAATCATCTAAAGAAACCAATCATTCAAGCATACAAACAAGTATCAGACCACAGACTCCTATGATTTTAGAACAATAAACCCTAAGACTCTAATGTGATACTTGAATCGGATCAGGATGGCCATCCCGGCTGCTCGACGTATCCCGGCCTCGGGAAGAATCAAAGTCAACGTAGTTCGGTGATCTATTCTAAACTACGATGTTTAACCATCTAGAACCGCTAACCTAGACTCGATCAACTAGACTCAACTAGTTTTTAAAGCTTTTTGTACGATTGCTTAAGTTTAAGTGAATTGTAACTTTTTAGGACTCCCTATATGCCCTAACTAATGCAAGATGGTTAGCTTTAAACTTTGTAGGACTCCCTAATTGTAACTTTTTTGTACGATTGCTTAAGTTCAAGTGAATTGTAACTTTTTAGGACTCCCAATATGTCCTAACTAATACAAGAAGGTTAGCCTTAAACTAATGCAGGTGATTCCTATATCCTATGTGTAACTAGGCCGTGTGTCCTAAGGAAAACCATGGGCTAGCTAAGTGCACCCAAGTCTAGCCATCGGCTCGACTAAGTGTCTAACCGACCACGACTCGAGGCCTCCTAAATCTAGGGACACTCACACAGAACATGCAAGACATCAACATAACTAGGACAGACTCCTAACTCTAAGACATCCCAAACATCTAGGACATACTCCTAACTCTAGGGGAAGATCTTTTCGAAAACCGGTGTAAAAGATTTGTTTAAAGAATTTTTGTATTTTTGAATGATTTAAATGATTTATTTTTGAAGGTTTGTTTGGACCTGGGATAAGGATCCCAAGCTGCCTACGTACCCCGTGGAAGGGGATCAAGCCGACGTAGTTCGAAAATCGATTCTCCTAACTACTCTCTTAATCACTCATAACTTTTCTGATGTTTTTGAATTTTTAAAGTGTTTTGACCCTTTTAACTAAAGGGAACCCATATGTTTACACCCCGTGATCCACAGCATGGCGGAGTGTCAGTGCTAAGAGTAGAATCCCTAGAGCTAAAAGGGAACTCCAATATGAAAACAGACAAACAAAAGGAAAGGACAGACTCCTAAATATCTATAAGGGCAGAACAGACTCCGAAGGTTTGCAAAGGTTGGACAGTATCCTATACTTTGCAGGAGTTGGATAGAATCCCATGACTTGATAAAAGGTTGGACAGTCCTAACTGCTTATGACGATAGGACGAACACCTATGACTCTATGACAGTAGGATAGACTCCTAACATTAGAAAACTTACTCTTATCTAGAGGACAGACTCTCTGGTTAAGGACAGACTCTTATGGTAGTGGACTGACTCCTAAACTGATAACTCTAAGAAGGAGTGCTAACTAAACTAAAGCGAATTTTCTAGAAGAAGAGGAGACAACGAAGGGTGCTAGTGAGACTGGGCAAGTCTCCTTAAAGAGATGACAACTATGACCAATGAGAGAAAGTCTATCTCCTATAGCAAGAACAACTAACTCAAATGAGACATTGAATGTCTTCTATGGAGGGCTCCAAGTAACCTTATCATTGCCCTTGCAATGATAAATAGGGTTAGGGCAACTAAAAAGACTAAGTCTCCTACTAATAAAGGGGTGCAACTTGTGAGACTTGGATAGTCTTCTATGATTTGACTCACTAATGAGACAAAGCCTGTCTCTAAAGGGTGTGACTTTTCTATCAAGACATAGCTTGTCTCCTAAAAGGGTGGGCTCTAGATGACTCTTTGATTGCCCTTCCATTGAATGTGATATAAGGTTCAAAAAAATGTTTAAAGACTAAGCTAGCCTACTAAATAAAGAGGGGAGTGTTACGTGAACCGAGCAAGTCCCTTAAAGGATGGGCTTGGGCTAACGCCTTCATCGCCCTTACAATGAAATGGCTACTAATGTCTATAGGTCTAAGCAACTCTCCACCTAAAGAAGATGGAGGATGAAGAAAGAGGGTACTATCATGACATGGTGAGTCCTTCTAATGATGCGCTTAGGCTAACGCCTTCATCGCCCTTTGCAATGAAGGAAGGATTCTATAGTTTAAACACTTATAAAAGACTTAACAAGTCCTCTAAATGAGAGCTACTCATACTGAACAAGTCACCTAAGGATGGGCTTGGGCTAATGCCTTCATCGGCCACTAGGCTAAGCATGAATCAAGCATAAAAAGCACGCATTTGCATTCTAGATGGAAGCTGAGAATTTGTATTTAAAATTACACTCTCTAAATGGAAACACTAGCAAAAGTGATACACATAAAAGTTGTAGGGGACATATCAGGAAACATTTTCTTAGTTATGTACTTTGGCCGGTTCTTGCCGGAAGTGGCCGAAAAAGGGTCATATTTGGGCTGATTTCAGATTTCATTTATGCAGTTTTGTTTTTCAAACGTTCTGATTTGGTTTTGCAAAACAGAAGATCAAACATATATTTTCAAGAAAAGTGTTCAACTATAATGTTGTATAAAATTGATCAAATAACCTTTTCTCCGTTGACAATTTCGGCTAGATCTTGCCATAAGTGGCCAGAAAACGACATCTCCGAGCAAATTCAAATCTGGAAATGTAGTATTTTTTGGCTGACATCTTTAAAGTGGTATAACTTTTTTATTTTTCATCGTTACGAGGCTCTTAAGATGCCAAATCGAAGATCTCAAAAGGATCTACAACTTCCACGTGTATCACGTTTTCCAAATCTAATTGGATTTTAGTTAAAAATTGAAAATAAAATCTGGACAGCATGTAATTCAACCCAATTTCATGACATTTCACATCAAAACTTCATTCAAACACAAAATCTATGGGAATTTGACACAAATATGTGATAATACATGTTGATTAGGCTTAGATCTAACCATGTTAGTTTCAGTTTTCAAGATCTTTAAGGAATTCTCACAAAAAATGCATAGATTTACCATTTAACCCTAATTTTCAGCTGAAATCTTAAAATTGGCATAACTTCTTTGTTTTTCTGCCAATTTTAGGCCATTATATGCCAAAACGAAGATCTCAACGAGCTCTACAACTTTCATGTGAAGTACAACACTCATTTCTAACCGAATTTTAATGAAAAATCAAAAAATAAATCTGGACAGTATATATTTTTGAAGTTTTTTCAACATCTTATAAGAGCATTTAACATCAAAACCATAGATCTATCTTGGATTTCACTAGATATTCACATCACACACATATTAACACATAAATATTTGAATTTCAAAGCCTAATACATCAGATCTAAAGATTTTCACAAAAATCCTCCAAGAATTCACCATTTTAACCCTAATTTTTAGCTGAAATCTTAAAATCGTCATAACTTCTTCGTTTCTTAGCCAATTTTGGGCAATTATACGCCAAATCGAAGATCTCAATGACCTCTATACCTTTTCGTGAGAAATTTTCATGAATTCCAACTAAAAATTGATGAAAATGGCAAAAAGAACTTGGACATCACTTTATTTTGCCATTTTCACATCGAAATTCAACTAGAACTCAAAATCTAAGGTGAATTGCTTTAGATCTTTATATGAGACATGTTTTTAAACATAATTTGATAGATTTTAGCCCTAAGTTACTAGATGTAATCATTTTTAAGCATTTTCCACTTAGTTTCCCATTTTAGGTTAGATTTTCAAAGAAAACTCAAAATCTACTAATCTTGTGCTGTTCTCTTGGATCTCTCATTGAAATCTTCTTCTCCTCATTCTTTCTCTTTCTAGATCTCCTTCTTTCTCTTTCTAGATCTCCTTCTTTCTCTCTCTAGAAAGTTCTCTCTAGAATCTTCTTTCTCTCTAGAAAGCTCTCTCTCTTCCTCTGTAAAATTAGATTAAGAACCCTATTTTTTTCAAATGAGAGCCCAAATGTTTTATTTATAGAGGTTTTGCCTTAATTTTTGTCCCCTATTAGCTTATAGGACAACCCCTTTTCAAAATTTTTGCTTTGACTTTGGTTGGAAAAGGGTGGTCTAAAGAGAAAAATTGAAGTAAAAAATTAACATAATTTTATCCCCTTCTATTTCCCTAAGACACTCCTCCTATGTGTTTTATATTTGATTTTGCTGAAAATGGGTGGTCTTGGGAAGAAATTAGGTAAAAAATTAGGGTGAGATAATTCTCCCCCCTTTTCACTCTAGTGTAAAAGTTGTCTAAGCTAATGGCTAATACACTCCCCTATTCACATATCATTATAACTCGACTCGTCTTATTAGGCATTTTTCTTCGGATTTTGATGAAATTTTGCAGTGACCTAGCTGAGACCCTAACCTATCATAGGGAGAAATTTGGAGCTCTAAATTCATGATTTGAAAGGATTTTTAATCATATGTATCTCTTTAGGGTTCAGTCAAAATGGGGTGTCTACATGACCTTAGGCACTGGTGGGCGTCGTTAGGCACTAGGTGGGCAATTCTGGGCACTGGTGGGCATCGTCAGGCACTAGGTGGGAGTCATCAGGTACTGGGTGGGCAATTCAGGCACTAGATGGGCAATTCTGGGTGCTGGATGTACATCCAGGGTAGGCATAGTTGGGCACCGGGCAGGCAAAACTAGGCTAAGGCGGGGCATAGATTCAGTATTGGTTTAGCATCACTAGGATAAGGTGGCGGGTTAGGCACTTGTTTGGTAGAGTCTAGGCGCACACACTAGGCTATGGGTGTAATGCATGGGAATATGGTCATATGGATATGGCTATGATGAAGTCAAATCGGTTATACGGGTTTGATTCGGTAGAATCGGGTTGGGTCAGGTTGGTCCGGGTTAGATTGGGTCGAACCAGGGTGACTCGGGTTGAGCCCGGGTTGGCTTGGGTTGACTCGGGGTGACTCGGATTGAGCCCGGGTTGGCTTGGATTGGATGTGGGTTGGGGTGCGGCTTGGGTTAGGCTTGGGTGGGGCTTGGGGCTCGGGTGCAGCTTGGGTTGGGCTTGGGCCGCAGCTTAGGTGGAGCGCGCAGCATGGGGCGCGGTCAAAATGCAAAGGGGGGCATGTTTTGGGGTCAAGGCTTAATGGGGTGTGATGATAGTGTAGTATAAATGATTGTACTGATGAGGTTGATGGGGAGCATGGTCATGGTCAATTAGACGATATAGATGGGGGCGTGGACCATGGAGGATGGGTGGGGTCTGATGGTGTTTTCACATATGTGGTTGTTGGGTTCGTAGGCTGATGTTGATAGGGTAGGCAATGGGATGGTTGATGAGGGTATGAAAGAGGGGTTTGGTAGATGTACAGGGAATATGGGATGCACATACATACAGTGCACACTACTTAAGAATGGAATTGGATTTTTGCTTGCACACAGTACATATGTGGGGTTTGGGTGTGGGGTGCGAGTTGCGAATCCGAGTTCGGGTCGCGGGTTCGGGTAGGGTACAACATAGGGGACAATGAAACTTGTGTGGATTTGGTTAGGCTACACATAGTACATGGGTCTTGGGTTTGGCTAAGCATGGGCGTGTTGAGTGTTTTAGCAAACAATTGGGCCGAGTGGCTCTTAGGGGTTGGAAGAGGGAGTGGGTTAATTGGGCTGAGTGGGCCCCATGGCTGGGTCAACTATGTTGACTGGGTCTAGTTTATAGGTGTAAAAGGGCATGTGGTGTAAGGTGTGTGGCTATTGTCATGGGTTTTAAGACTGATGCGGGTTAGGTCCAAGTTGAATCCGACGTGCAGCTTGGGTTGGTTTGGCTCGGTCAGCATAGGGCGAATCTGGTTGGCCCAGATTGGGTCGGGTTTAATTTGAGTTCAACCTTGGTGGGGTCGGTTGACTCGAATTTGGCTCGGGTTAGGACTCGGGTTACCCCGTGCTCGACCGAGGTTGAAACTCAGGTTGGGGTTGGGCTCGGATTGGGCTTGGGTCCAACTTGTATTGACTTGGACTAAGTTGACTTGGGTTGATTTCTGGTTGGACTTGGGTTGATCTTGGATTGGGTGTAGGGTTTTCTTAGTAACTTCTAATTGGGGATTGAGAAGATGGTTGTGAACGCACTGTTAGGATACAAACTAAGAGAAATATAAGAATTGAGTAAATGGGCATGGGTTTCAAGTTACAGGATATATGGGTATGTGAGGTAATGAGAGAAGTGTTAGATGAATTAGGTCAAGCAAGAAGTTGCTTGAAGCATTACACCCAAGGTATCTAATTTGGAATACCAAGTTTGTTGCCTCCAGCCCCTATATATAGAGATACACTAGGGTTTTAATAGGTTAGTGGGCTCTAGCCCAAATAGGCCCACTATACTGGTCCATTATCTTATTGGGCTTATATTAGAACATACATGGGTTATATTATATACCCAACAATCTCCTCCTATGTTCTACACATAGCACAATCCAATAGATAGTTAATGTGATTTCCAAACAAAATTATTGAATCATCCATATCACCATATCAATAAAGATTTGTAATCCAACTGAAAACAAAAATACTTTAAAGAATAACCAAGAGTTTTAGAAATAATCTAAACTCAAACATAAGCAGTTTTCATATGTAGGTGAACTATTTAATCAACTGAAACGAAAATAATAGTTCCCACTGCTCTATAAGGATTCACTCATCAAGTAAGTCATCTTCATCAAGATCCAAATTGAGGCAATCTCCTCCATTTTTGCCAATTCCTTAAGTTATCAAATATGAATTTCATTAAAAAATGAATCAAATCATTTGTGTATTTTACTAAAAGTATCTAGTTCTACCAGAAGAACTTAGTACAATTTCATAATGGCTAAAAAAATAAATATCAAAATCAATAAGCATCAATGTCAAGTTTCAATCAAGAACAAGACCTAAACAGTTTCTTTTACAAACAACCATTCCATGTTTCCATTTGGAATGTTAGAGGCATCATATCCAAATTGAGTTAAGCTGTATCATCAAGTTTGGAATGAAACAACTTTTCCCAAGAATGACATGTCATCAAATGTGGAATGACATAAAGACAACTGTAAACATCATTGAAACATATCAAATGCTTATCTTGGCTAAGATAGGGAGATTCGAAAAATTCAAAATAACATGGATGTAGGTTAAGATACGTCTACACAGTCTTTAACTCCATCACCCCCGCAGTTTTGAATATTCGATCTTTGTTCAGTCCCTTCGTAAGAGCATCGGCCAAATTATCCTTCGATTTCACATCAACCAAAGTGATAATACCTTGTTCTATAAGATAATTCAGCGTGTCATGTTTCAGCTTGACATGTTTCTTCTTACCATTAAAGAGTGAGTTTTTTACAACCGTGATTGTAGCTTGATTATCATAGAACAAACTTAAAGAGTTAATCTTTGAATGGGTCAATGGAATGTCCAGGATCAAATCTCTTATCCTCTCTGCTTCATCTCCTGTAGAAGCTAAAGCATAAAGTTCTGATTCCATAGATGACAGAGCAATACAAGTCTGTCTCTTTGACTTCCATGCAACAGTGGCTCCACCCAGTGTAAATACATAACCACTGGTAGATTTACTGTCTCCTAATTCTGAGCCCCATGATGCATCAGAATACCCTTCCAGGATAGGAGGATGGCCATTATAACATAGAGCATATCCTTGAGTACCCTTAAGGTATCTCATCAGCCTCATAAGGGCATCCTAGTGCTCATGGCCTGGATTACTAGTGAAACGACTCAGCATGCCAACTGTAAAGGCTATGTCTTGCCTAATGCAACTCATAGCATACATGAGACTACCAATCAGTTTAGAATAATCTAATTGATTCACACTGTCTCCTTCATTAGAGATCAGCTTCTTGGTATAATCAAATGTTGTCTCAATCAGTTTACACTCACTGTATCCCCATGTAGAAAGTAGTTTTTCATTATAATGGGCTTGGCTAAGAGTAATCCCTTGCCTTTCAAAACTTACTTTCATGCCAAGAATTGTGTCAACCAAACTAAGATCTTTCAAGTCGAATTCTTTAGCCAAAGTGGATTTCACGTCAATCACTACAGAGAGATCGGAACCAAGAATCAACATATTGTCTACATACAAGCAAATAATCGCAACCTTATTCGACACAGAACGAAAGAAAGGCATTTATCTGAGTAACTGGTCTGAAAACCAGAGCTCTTTACTACTTTGTCAAATTTTTGATGCCATAATTTAGGTGCTTGTTTAAGAGCATACAAAAATTTGTGTAACTTACAAACTTTGTTCTCGAAACCTTCCATGACAAACCCTTCAGGTTGATTCATGTAGATTTCCTCTGTGAGGTCTCCATTAAGGAAAGCCGTTTTTACATCCATTTGATGCACAACATACTTCTCTATAGAAGCCAAAGCAAGAAGAATTCTTATCGTTGCCAAATGACAGACGGGTGAGTAAACATCAAAGTAGTTTATCCCACTTACTTGAGTATAGCCCTTAGCTACTAAACGTGCTTTATATCGAGCTATGGATCCGTTAGGATTAAGTTTCTTCTTCAAAATCTACTTATAGCCCACAGTCTTAGCCCCTTTTGGCAAATCGACTAGCTGCCAAGTTTGATTTTGTAACAGAGAGCTTATTTCATCATCAATGGCTTCTACCCACAACAAAGTGTCCCTAGATCTCATCGTTTCCTTATAGGTTGATGGATCATTCTCTACATGGTAGGTCACAAAGTCCTCACCAAAGTTCTTGGGTACTCTATCTCTTGTAGAAACTCTTAAAGGTTCTGATTTAGAAATCAGCGTAGGATAGGTGTCAGAAATATTCTGTTCAAAATCTACATGCGATTCTGTAACCATCTCAGTATCGATAGGTAGGTTCAAACCATGATCTCTGAGAAATTTATTCTCAAAGAATACTTCATCTCTAGATTCTATAACAAAATTGGTAGATAGATCCCGAAACCGATCAGCAACACTATCTTCTGCACCACCTAGATAAACACAAGTGTTGGTTCTAGGTCCTACCTTAGGTCTCCTAGGGTCTTGTATCCTCACATATGCAATACAGCCCCAAGTCTTAAGAGTGTCATATCTACTAGGATGTTTATGCCATAACTCATAAGGAGTAGAGGTCAACTTAGAGTGTGGTACTCTATTCAGGATGTGATTTGCAGTTAAAGTTGCTTCTCCCCTATAGCTAGTAGGCATGCCAGCTGTCAATAACATAGAGTTTAACATTTCAGTTAACGTCATGTTCTTACGTTCAGCTATGCCATTAGATTGAGGTGAGTAAGGAACAGTAGTTTCAAGTATTATGCCCTGAGAGGCACAGAATTCTTTGAACTCTGTCAAAGTGTATTCTTTTCCTCTATCACTCCTAAATTGCTTAATTTTCAAGTTCAATTGATTTTTCAACACGATTCTTGAAAATTTTAAATTTATCAAAAGCTTCATCTTTCGATTTTAGGAGATAAATATGACAATATCTAGAAAAATCATTTATAAAAGTGATTAAATACTTCCGACCACCTCTAGTAGTGAAACTTTTAAAATCACAGAGGTCAAAATGTATTAATTCAAGAAGTTGTGTGCTCCTAGAAACCAAACGAAAGATTTTCTAGTGATCTTGGTTTGTGCACACACTTCACATCTGTCAAATCTAATCGATGTATCTAGAGGTATATTATAAGTTTTAGCAAGTTTGACCATTTTTCTATAGTTCACATGTCCCAATCTAGTGTGTAACAACTTAGGATCAATCAAAGTGGAATTAACCTGACTAACGGTTTTATTTGCTAAACTCAATCTATACTTACCATCGATTAAGAAAGCACAGCCAAAATAATAAGAGTTAACGGTTAAAGTTACTCTACCACCCAAAAAGGATGAACACATGCCAACATTGTTGAAAAGACTAATAGAAATTAAATTCTTTTGAATAGCAAGAACTACTTTAACATTTTTTAAAGTTAGTATTTTACCTGAAGAAATGACCAAGTCCGCAGTTCCAGTGTGAGTCACTTCTGCCTCAGCTCCACTAGCTACTGTAACGGTCTCTTTCACGCCAACAACATCCGTAAGTAGTTTCTTCGAGTTGTAAACATGGCAGGTGGCTCCAGTATCTAACCACTAGTCTGAAGAAGTACTGGCCTTACCATTGCCTAACATGGCAACAAAATTCTTAGGCTCAGCACTGCCCACCATCATATGAGCTTCCTTTTGTGGTGTGTTATATTTAGCCTTCTTAGGTTGTCTGCACTCTGCAGCAAAGTGACCCCATTTTCCACAGTTGTGGCACTTGCCCTTCTTTTTCTGAAAGATAGTCTTTTTGGCCTCCAACTTGGGATGTTCACTTTTAGGTGACTTGGATTTCCGAGGAAATTTCTTGAGATTTGTTACCGCGTTAGCAGCAGATTGTTGTTGTCTAACCATCTCCAAGTTATTCCTAGTTTGATTCTCATATTCGATTCGAATGAATCATTTGAGATCATCCAGTCTCACTTGTACCTTTTTTAGATACATCTCGGTTTTGAAAGAGTGTCATACAGATGGTAACTTGTATATAATTATACCAACAAGAAACGAATCACAAACAACTATTTTTTCATTATGCAACTTAGATCTCAAATTCTCTAGATCAGTAACTTGAGGAGTGATTTCCTTGTCCTCTTGAAACTTGAAATCCATGAATTTGTCCACAAGATGGGTCTTGGACAATTCCTCCTCCTTCTTGAATTGAGCATCTAAGTTGTCCCATATTGCTTTAGCAATGTTGTATTTGCTATAGGTTTCTGCAAGACGATCTGAAAGACAAGTCAACAAGTAGTCTTTGCAGAAATCCTCATATCTAAGCCATTGAGATTCATCAACTTCTTCATCTGTCTCAGCAATGGTACTCAAAACGGTGTAAAAACAGTTCATATATTTTAGACCGAATTAAGTCTTTTGCTTCCATGAGTTAAACTCAGACCCCCCAAAGGTTTGAAGTTTGATCATCTCAAACGGAAGAAAACTCTTTTCCATTGTAATATTTAGGTGAAATTAAAAATTGGAAAGAGTGCACCGGATTGGCGAATCGCAAGAACCCAATCCGAGAACCGAATCGCAAACTAAATCCGAGAACCGAAACAGACTCCACCAGCAAGAATCGCATCCAAGAACCGAATCCAAGAAACGACGGCTCACCAACCAACCGGCGGCAAGAGAGGAGGCCGACGACAAGTTTAAGAACCGAATCCAAAATCCGGCGGCTCACTAAGATGCTCCAATTCAGCTTTAGCAACTCTAGAATAATCCTTTACAAAGATGGGGGATTTGTTGAGGAAAGAATGAGTGATTTCGATTCCAAAATCGCTTTTCTCGAGCTCTTCCAATGAAGATGCCGAACCAGACCCCACTATGATCAAAGTCTTGGAGTATTGTTTGATCAAGCTTTGAAGAAATAAAGAACAATCCAAACCAAGCAAAGGAAAAAACCACGGCCAAATCTGTTTCTATGTGGGAATAAACCCACGCCCAAAACGGAGGTTCTGTTCTTATACGAGAAAGAAAAACAGCTTAAAGAAGAACCCACTTGAGAGGGCTGCAAATTCGATTTTGCAGAGTTGTCCTCCTCCAATAGGTTGCTTGATTCTTCAAAAAAAAAATTGTTGAATTTCAATTGGGTATGAGAGAGGGTTACAAGATCTGCAAGATTAGAAACCCTATACCCAAAACCTTCCTTTTAAGAAACCCAGAAACAGAAACCCTAGAAAGAGAGACATGGGTTGTATTCGATGTCTCAACTTTATGGAAACAGAGGGCTGAGGTAGGCGAACTTGGTGGGGAAGAGAGAAACACACGATAAAAATCAATTTCTGTGGGAGGAAGATGAGTGCCAAATTTTACAAGAACTGATGCAGTTCGGCCCAAAGAAAATGATGGTGCAATCCAGCCCAAAGAATACACAACCCCAAGTTCAGCGGCTTTTCCTCCTCCTTGATGCCAACAGATTTCTCAAAGCGTGAATCCAATTTGGGAAATCCGATCAGACGCCCAAAATCTCACGAAGGAGAGAGACATATGTTCTCTTTATAGAGATACATGTCTGTTTTGGTGTATGTTCCTCAATCGGATTGGTGTATATCTTTCTTGGACGAAAGCCAAACGATTGGGAAGAAGGCCGCCAAGGAGTAATCTGGAGAGAGAGGCTAACGACCCAATATGGCGAGAGGTGTTGACGATCCAAAAAAATATCGTCTTTTTTTTTTGGGGGGTTGAACGAACATGCTTCAAGATTGTTAGAGGAATTAGGTCAAGCAAGATGTTGCTTGAAGTATTACACCCAAGGTATCTAATTTGGAATACCAAGTTTGTTGTCTCCAACCCCTATATATAGAGATACACTAAGGTTTTAATAGGTTTGTGGGCTCTAGTCCAAATAGGCTCACTACATCGGTCCATTATTTTATTGGGCTTATATTAGAACATACATGAGTTATATTATATACCCAACAAGAAGTCCGAGTGATCCTAATGGGTCGTAAGAAGTAGGCATGACCAATGGGAATGGATGAGGGGAGCCAAGCTATTCGGTAAAGAGTACTGTTACGGAGTAAGAATAAGATGGAAAATGGGCATTTAATCATGGGGCTGGTCATGGCATATGGTTATTGGCTAGGGACATGGTAGCAAGCATAGTGGCTTTGGGTTAACTAGGATATGAGATGTGAGGGGCTGATGTATGGGGCCTGCTGGGTATGAAGTGTTATTGTATATAGAAATGGCGTGGGGTGGAATGTTATGGTGTAATGGATGGGGATGGGATAGTAATAGGATAATCGGTGTGGCTTGATAAGATGAATAGGCCCGTTGATTATGACCGAATGGCATGGGAAGATGGGGCGTGGGTTTTGCCCGAAAGCTATAGTCATGTAGGTGGGGCCTTTGCGTTTGGGATACGGGGTGGGTTGGATTGAACCAGGTAAGTGGATGTTCACACAATAAATATAGGCTTGATTCAATTAGGGTTGTGTGGGTTACACTCGGTTATAGAATCTGACATGGTGTAAGTAGGCCCGGTTGGGTTTTGGGAATTAGGCTAGGGAACATGGGGCTGATGGGGATGTAGTTTAATGACATGGGATGTGTCTAATAGGTATGTACATGGGTGTGACCGAGTGGAATTAATTTGAGTGGGAGACATGGGGTATGATTAAATGATAAGAGGGCTGACAGTACATGGTTAGGTGGGATGGTGCTATGGATGGGCTGATGGTGTGAATGAGTGGGCTGATGGTGCTATGGATGGGCTGATGGTGTGAATGGGATGAGAACATGGGCCATGGGATGTAGCATTTGGGATTTATGCCATGGATGAATGAGGTGGCTGAAGTTAGCTATGGGGTTATAGCTACAGACATGTGAGGGTTTTGGGATTGGACGATGGCGATTGGGTGGGGTTGGGATTTAATCTAAGCCAAGTGGGTTGTTGGGTTGGGTTGAGTCCATGTTAGACCGAGTCAAACTGGGTTGAGTGAGGGCCGGGTTACGGGTCAAAAATCGAGTATGGGTGATGGCATAAGACCATGGATAAAAGAAAAATGGGACGAGATATATATGCAACGAATTTAGTCTAAGAAGAAAAAAAAATGGAGACATACATGAATCATTGAAACCTACATACTTCCTATCATGTTCTTATTTGAAAACAATAAAGTACCAACCTTTCCCAGCGTTTGGTATCGATCCCCTTGTTTTTACTTGGTGAAGTCCATAGAATACGATGATCCCTTTGATGGTTCCCAAAATGATTCCTAATTGATGCGCGAGTTAGGCCGACAAGATGTTTTGGCCGAATTGATAGACATCGATAGAGGGACAGGGTGGATGGATTTTAGAGAGGGAGAGAGATGAGATTTTCGTTGTGTCGTGGGATGGAGAGATGAGAGGGTATTTATAGGTGAAGGGTGGACAAGATTGCCTTCATAGGAGCCTAAAGGCGTAGGATGGAGATTGAGTGTTAGAAAAAGGAAGGAAAAAGGATGGCTAGGATTGCATTATTCAAGAATATTCTTTTTCCTCTCTAGCAGCTTTTCTATTAAACATGATCCCATGAAAATAATAAGTATTTGTGTGGCACGGATCGAGCACTAAAGATTTAGAATCAATCTAAGGTCCAAGATTATGCCACCTTTCCTTTGAATCTTTGTGACTTTGGAAACAAATTTAAAGACAAGGAAATGCTCAAATTGGTTGCCTTTATAGAATGGTAACGGTTTGGATAGCTGAGATCAACTGCAATCTCTAGGGGATCGAAAGAACAGACGAGATGAGGTCTCCAAATCTCCTGATTTTTCAAATATTTTGAATGTAAAAATCATCCACCCCATTGCTACCACACGTTTTCCCATGTAGGAAAAACGTGTGGAGGAGGAGAGAGAAAGCGGGGAAAGAGCAACCCTATGAAAACCAAAAAATGCTATTTTCCAGAGATTTTGAAGTCCGATTTCGATAATTCTTTCACCATTAGAATCCTTGATTTTTCCTCTTTCATTTAAGCCTAATATTGCCATAGAAATATTGATTTCAAAATTTTTAACCAATGAGAGACATCGATCTCCATCGGCAGATCGCTTTTCCAAAGATTGGGCAAATCGGTGATCCAAACGAACCAACCGATTCGATCAATTTTGGATCAATGGTTAAAATTATTTAACCAAGATACCAACACCAATTAAGACACTAAAAAGTTCTGTTATCGATGATTAAATGGGATAATTTCGATGGATCTCATTCATCCTGCCTTGATCCGTGACTTTTTACTAGTTTTTTGCTCAGTTAAGTAACCCAATGTTTAATCCAGATTTGAGATTAACCTTGATTGATATCATTTTGACTAAATGATCACAAATCCTTGGTAAAGAAAGACACCCAGGTCAATCGATCTGACGATTTACGGAAATCGGGTCTCGAAATGGAATCAGGGCCCGGGCTGTGAAGTGACCCTAGCTTATTTTGTACCGATTGATGATCTGTAAAGTTAGATCGAGATATTAATGACCTAAAACATATAAATTCATGATAGATGGGCTCTTACATGGATTTAACACTCTAAAGTCACCAATCAGGGTATTTTTCCAGTTTTTCGGCTCAAATCATCTTACCAAGTACATCTCTTTATCATTTTGGTTTCCAGGGAATGTGAGGATGCATATTTTACCAATGAAATTCCATGGATCAATATATTAGGCTATTGTTGGTTAAAGTGTAGCACAATAAGGGTATCTACAGATGCCCCTCTTTGGCAAAGGTTACTTAGTAACCACATGCCAAAGCTAAAGAGACATTCTCATTTTGCGAAACTTTAACTGAAAATAGTACCATTCAGATGGACGATGTGATATATCCATTTGTATTTGTATGGTAATTTTAATGAAATGTTCCAAACAAAAAACCCGATACCCCCCAATGCAATGCAATCCTAAATGCAGACTAATGCAGAATTTTTGTGATTTTTTTTTCATGCAACATGCTTTTCTATCCTAATGATGCAAGATGGGATGATAGAAGTGTGGCGGATGATTGAAAAGATGATGATAGGAGACCTTGGTCAACTCAGACAAGGTTAGGGATGGAGTTTTGGTCCAAATGAATAGGGAATTCATCCGGAGGTCAAAATATGGTTCTTGTGGATGGATTGTCCACTCGGGGATATGATGTTGAGGATGGATTAATAGTCTGTCTGCGGAAGTGGTTGTCTATGGAAGTAGCCTATCTGTCGAAAGGCAAGGCCGGTAAGACTGGGCTCAATGAGACAAAAGGGTCAGGATTTGGATTTGCGATTGGGTGCAACTCAGGTCAGATTTTGAGGTGGGTGTAGGTGCAACTCAGGTCAGATTTTGAGTTGCAAGTGGGTGCGGGTGCAACTCAGGTCAGATTTTGAGGTGCAGGTGGGTGCGGGTGCAACTCAGGTCAGATTTTGAAGTGCAGGTGGGTGTGGGTGCAATTCATGTCAGATTTTGAGGTGCAGGTGGGTGCGGGTGCAACTCAGGTCAGATTTTGAGGTGCAAGGGGGTGCGGGTGCAACTCAGGTCAAATTTTGAGGTGCAGGTGGGTGGGGAGCAACGCAGGTCAGATTTTGAGGTGCAGGGGGGTGCGCGTGCAACTCAGGTCAGATTCTGAGGTGCAAGTGGGTGCGCGTGCAACTCTTGAGATGCAGGTGGGTGCGGGTGCAACTCAGTCAGATTTTGAGGTGCAGGTGGGTGCGGGTGCAACTCAGGTCATATTTTGAGGTGCAGGTGGGTGCGGGTGCAACTCAGGTTAGATTTTGAGGTGCAGGTACAACTCAGGTCAGATTTTGAGGTGCAGGTGGATGCGGGTGCAACTCAGGTCAGATTTTGAGGTGCAGGTGGGTGCGGGTGCAACTCTTGAGATGCAGGTGGCTACGGGTGCAACTCAGTCAGATTTTGAGGTGCAGGTGGCTGCGGGCGCAACTCAGGTCATATTTTGAGGTCCGGGTGGGTGCGGGTGCAACTCAGGTTAGATTTTGAGGTGCAGGTGGGTGCAGGTGCAACTGAGGTCAGATTTTGAGGTGCAGGTGGGTGCGGGTGCAACTCAGGTTAGATTTTGAGGTGCAGGTGGATGAGGGTGTGAAATACTCAAGAGGGGGGGTGAATTGAATTTAACTCAATATTAGGCCTTTTGAAAATTATCTATAAACCCTAATTGGAATTTTTCTTCACTTAATTAAATATTTGGTTAGTGCAAATATAATTGAAAGAACAAAGTGAAATACCAAACCAAGACAATAATGGAAATGCAAGAGTGAGAAATGACACACCGATATATAGTGGTTCGGCCAACGGCCTACTCCACTCTACTCAAGGTCGCACTTGAGGGATTCCACTATTGAAGACCTCCACGATGCCCGGCTCCGAGGCGGTTACAATTCCAAGGGATATTAAACAAGGATGCCCTTACACCTTTACAAAGACTCTCCTTCTCCGCCGAGTTCTAAGCGGTTGCTCTCTAGGGAATTAAAAAAGGAATGCCCTAGCCACCTATACAAGATATGGAAGATTTGATAGCTTGGCTTCTTCTTGAAAGCTTGATGCCCTTTGTAGTTCCTTGATTGCTCTTCAACAAAGATTGCAAGTGATAGCTCTAAATCCAAACTCAATAGGTTCACAAGTGAAAGGCAAGTTTGGGAAAAACCAAAAATCTTAAGCTTGAAAGGGTTGCAAGTTTGCTTGAGTGCTTAAGAGGGTTTTTCAAAAATCAAGAGAGAGGAAATAATCCTCTAGATATTGTATAAATAGTCTCTCCTCAAAATATGACCGTTTGGGGGTGTAGATAACAAAAAACAAATTTTAATTCAAAACCCAACGGCTCTTTTTTGAGCTGTCGCAAGGTTCTCGGAGTTCCGAGAACCATTCTCGGAGTTCCGAGAATTCTCGGAGTTCCGAGAAATATTCTCGGAGTTCCGAGACAACGGCCAGAAGAGATAAAATTTCTACTGGACCATTTCTCGGAGTTCCGAGAAATTTTCTCGGAGTTCCGAGAAAATGTCCAGATGCTACTGGACCTTTTCTCGGAGTTCCGAGGGAACTCTCGGAGTTCCGAGCTCGGAGCTCCGAGAAAAATTCTCGGAGTTCCGAGAAGCCTAAAAATCCGCAGTTTTTGATTTTTATTGCTTGTTTGATTTTTAGCTTTTGGAACTCAACTCCTATGGTTATTTTGGAATGTTTATGAGGGTCCCAACATGTTGGTCCACCACATAACCATTCACTAATGCATTTTAAGTTCTTAAGTGTTCTTTGAAAACCAAGTTGAAAACACTTTGAAAAACGTTTTGCCTTGACTTGAAAATCTAAAGAGAAAGGATGTACAATGATACCTATGTAGCTTTCAACTTCTCTTTAGTCTTGGTCTTCAATTGATCTTCCATCTTGTGTATGCTTGCTTGAGAGATGAGGTGAGCTTCACTTAGCTCCTTTGACTCTTGTATGGGATATCTCCAAGCATGACCATGTTGTGTGTTGGTTTCTTCAATGATCAATCCTATCTCAAACACAACACTTCAAAGCAAATTGATTAGTATTCAAAAACACAATCAATTATGTTTAGAATCATCAAAACATGATAGGAGAGTAGACCCTTGGGCTTACAGGGTGCAACTCAGGTCGGATTTTGAGGTGCAGGGGGGTGCGGGTGCAACTCAAGTTAGATTTTGAGGTGCAGATGGATGTGGGTGCAACACAGGTCAAATTTTGAGGTGCAGGTGGGTGCGGGTGCAACTCAGGTCAGATTTTGATGTGTAGGTGGATGCGGGTGCAACTCAGGTCAGATTTTGAGGCGCAGGTGGATGCGGGTGCAACTCAGGTCAGGTTTTGAGGTGCAGGTGGGTACGGGTGCAACTCAGGTCAGATTTTGAGGTGCAGGTGGGTGATGGATTAAAATGACTTTGATTGAGATAGGTCGAGGCAACCTGGATTGATTGAGATGGATGTAAACGACTTTGGTTGAGATGACTTTGAATGAGATAGACTAAGACGACTTAGATGAGAGAAGGACAGACACAGATCGTAAGGATTTCAATTTTTTTTATTGTTGAACTTTGGACGGAGAAACCCAGTCTATCTGACATGAATGCTTGGAGGATACTAAGCGTGTGGAAGCAGTTCTTGGTTTGCTTAAGGTGACAAAATGCTCCCAATTGCTTTTGTTATTTTCTAGCTCTTATGACCTTGCTTGATGGGTTATAAACATGTCCATAAGATGCCCCTGGTAAAGACTAGTATTTCGATAGTAGGAATTTAGGTCAAATGGCTGGACCAAAGGGATTAACTTCATCAAGAATCTTCTTTTTACTGTTCTTGTCTGGACGCCGTGGTTCCTTATTTAGTAGGGGGTTCTGAGTCTTCTCTATTTTTCTGGAAGGCACACTGCTTTTTTTTCCAACGCCGGACATTTTAGCTTCAGAAAGAGAGGGGAGAAATGGAGAGGACTTGGGAAATGACTTGATTTGGTAGAAAGAGAAGTGAAAAAATGAAGTGGACTTGAGAAATGATTCGATTTGGTGGAGTACTGGGGTTTTCTGAAGAATTAGATTCGCTTCTGGACCTGATGTAACTTTATCTTTTAAATTGTGAGGCTACCTACATTTAGAGTATTTCGAATATTATGTCTAAAGGTTCTACTTTCTTTGTTTGATATTTCTGTCATGGTTATTATCTCCTTTCGGATTGCTCTGTTTCAATGGCCCTAGCTTAGACAAGTATCAAAGTAAGCCTGTTGGTATTTCTCGAATGCTGAAATTTTGCTTTGATGGTAGAAGGATTCTTTTACCGCCTGTTGGTATTTCTCGGATCTTGAATTATGCTTTGATGGTAGAAGGATTCTTTTGTCGCCTGTTGGTATTTCTCGGATCTTGAATTCTGCTTTGATGGTAGAAGGATTCTTTTGTCGCCTGTTGGTATTTCTTGGATCTTGAATTCTGCTCTGATGGTAAAATGATTCATTTGTCTTCTGATGATCTGCACCTTTGGAAGTCGTTTCCTTTTGATTAGATTGCCTTTTTAGGTTTTCAATTTAGCGGACCGCATGCTCTAACTTTTGTCTGGACCTCCCTTTCGGTTTTCAATCCAGCGAGGTTGTACCCTAATTTTTGCCTAAGCCGCCCTTTCGAATTTTTGACTTAGCGGGTAAATGATCCTAAATTTTGCATAGACCGCCCTTTCAGGTTTTCAGCCTAGCAGGTCTTTAGACTCCATATTTCTTTTTGTGTTTTTTTTATCTTGAACCTCTGTTTATCGCACCAGAAGGACTTTGTGGGTTGGATAAAGTTGAATAAAGAAAGGCTTAAGATTTTTTGCAAATTTCGACCGAACCGAGATGAACCCGACCCTACGTATCCAGTGTAGGGACCAAGTCGCACGTAGTTCGGGGCTGATGCCCCTGGATTTAGGATTCTATAAAAATTTGGCTTTTTTCATTTTTCATTGGCTCGAAGAGGTTTGTTTACAAGGAATTTTCTAGCATTGGGAATTTTTCCCTTTTTTATTGCCTTTTTTTTTTCTTTTTTTCCAATGGCTTTTTCTTTTTGATACAGTGAATCAAGGATGGCCTTCTAGTGTTAAGGCATGGAATTCAGGGTTGATAGCGGTTCATTGGCTTTTTTCTCTTTTTTTTCATTGGCTAAAAGGGGTTTACAAGGAATTTTCTAACATTGGGTATTTTTCCCTCTCTTCTTATCTTTTATTCTCTTTTCTTTTCTCTGTATTGGTTTTTTCTTTTGGATACAATGAATCAAGGATGGCCTTCTGGTGTTAAGGCATCGAATTCAAAGTTGATAGAGGTTCATTGGCTCTTTTCTCTTTTTTTTTTGAAGAGTCTGGCAGCATTTCCAGGCAAGACTTCAGTTGGATCATTCAATGAGATTTGAATCTGCTTTTGGGATCATAAGTTGACACTAGGGATTATGAATCTTCTCGCACTCTTAGCTTCTAGATATCTAGGATCCTTGCTTGGGATAGAATTTTCATATGGGTATGAATTTCCTACCACTATTTGATAAGCTGCCTTTCTCCATCAATTTGGATATTTTTCCTCTGGATAATATCTTTGTCGATTCTGGCTTCTCTTAATAGGACCGAGCAAGGCTTCTCTGAACTTTCAAAGTAGGTTGATTGATTCTGTGCGCTCTTTAAAGAGATAACATTTTGCCAATCCATATTTTCCAAATTCGGGTTTCGAGACCAATAGTCACTATTTCGATGTCCTTTTGTAGACACCCCATTTTGACCGAACCCCTTTACATCTTGTTTTGAATAAAAACCTAGTAAATGAATGATTTAGAGTCCCAAATTGTATCCTAAGGTAGGTTAGGATCCCAAGTAGGTCTCATTAAAATTTTATTTAAATCCGTTAAGAATTACCCAATAAGAAGAGCCGAGTTAGATAGTGCAAAAGGTGAGTGAAATATCCTGTAAGCCAACCAATTTTTGTACTAGAGCAGAAAGGGGCTGCATTATTCCTGTAAAGTCGCCCATGAAAAGTTTTATTTGAAATTACTCATTTTTTTAGTTAAAACACAAAATATACATAAAAGGGGTTGTCATATAAACTAATGAGGGTAAAAATTAAGGGAAAACTTTATAAATAGAGCATTTGAGCTCTCATTTGTAAAAAATTAGGGTTTTAATATCTTTTTAAAGAAAGAGAGAGAATTCTAAAGAGAGGGAGAGAGTTTTTTAGAGACAGAGAGAATTCTAGAAAGAGAAAGAGAGCATTCTAGAGAGAGAAACTGAGAAAACGAAGAAGAAAAAGAGCTAGCAAGGGAGGAAATCAAAGGAGAAGCTCAAGGTTGATGGAATTCACATCAAAAGATGGGGTTTTTGGTTTTCTGCATAAAAGGTTAGTAGATTTTGAGTTTTCTTTGAAAATATAACAAAAATGGGAAATTCAAATGGAAAATGCTTAAAAATTGTTAGATCTAACAACCTAGGGCTAAAATCTTCCAAAATATGTTTAAAAGCATGTCTCATATGAAGATCTAAAGCAATTCATCCCAGCTTTTGAGTTCTAGTTGAATTTCGATGTGAAAATAGCAAAAATAGGTGCTATCCAGATTCATTTTTGCCATTCTTCATAAATTTTTGGTTAGAATTTTGTAAAAATTTCTTGCCTATAGGTGTAGAGCTCGTTGAGATCGTCGATTTGGCATATAATGGCCCAAAATTGGCCAAGAAACGAAGAAGTTATGCCAATTTTAAGATTTCAGCTAAAAATTTAGGTTTAAATGATGAATTCTTGGATGATTTTTGTGAAAATCTTTAGATCTGATGTGTTAGGCTTTGGACTTCAAAAATATGTGTTAATATGTGTGTGATGTGAATATCTAGTGAAATCCATGCTAGATCTAGGGTTTTGATGTGAAATGCTCTTGTAAGATGATGAAAACTTCAAAATACATGCTGTCCAGATTTATTTTTTAAGTTTTTCACTAAAATTCTATTAGAATTGAGTGTTGTACTTCACATTAGAGTTGTAGAACTTATCGAGATCTTCGATTTGGCATATTGTGACCCAAATTTGGCAAAAATATGAGAATTATGCTCTTTTTAAGTTTCAGCCATTCAATGTATTAATTTTTCTGTTTTTAGAAATTTATTGCGTCGAGTAACTTCTGGGCTGCTTCTGGCTGGATTCGGCCGGAGCCATAGAAGATAAATTTGTTCGTTATAAGATTTCATAAAACTTTGTCAATGTGTTCATTTATTCAGAAACAATGTCCGGTGTGTCAAAAATCATTTTCAAAATTTCAGTTTCTGGAAAAATTGTGTTTGTTGTAACAACAGATTGTTGGCCAATTTTGGGGCACTTCTGGCAGGATCCGGCCGGATCCGTAGAAGACAAAGTTGTTCCTTGAATGATTTCCTAAAACTTTTCCCTTTAGAAAATGTCCCAGAAACGATGTTTTGAGTGTCAAAACGGAGCGCGAACTTTCAACTGAAACATTAATGTCTTTTAATGGCGATGGATCGGAAGCGGCCATTTTTCTGTCACTTCCGACCTGATTCAGGCAAAGTGATTAACTGAGAGAATTTCACTCATGCTGAGATCTACAATTTTGATTCGTAGGGTTTTTTATGGTTTTGATGTTTGAGAGGTCCGAAATTTAATGCAAAGTTGCATTTTTTCACATTATATGACATAACTATGCAATTTCTTAAAAATGATGGATAACATGAGCTCTAACCATTTTTAGTGGTTGTTTTTGGATGTTTTGAGTTTGGTAGCAAGTCATGAATCATCTTTTGGATGTTTTTCATGATTTATTTGCCATTTTTGGGACATTTTTGTGAAAATTGCTTCTTTAGTTGTGATTTTCCCTTTTATTGCTTTTCAAGGCTATTTTGGGCCTAAATCATTTTTAATGCTTATAGTTGGACATGATGAGCGAGCTAAAAAGTTTTAAATCATATATCAAATAATTTCCATGAATTGTTTGGCATTTTTACATTTTTTGGTGAAAATTGCATGTTTGGTGGGGATTTTTTTTAAAGGTTGTTTTGAGCTTAAATTAATTCAAATGGATGCTTTTGATTATGTTGAGCATGCTAGCAGATTATAAATAATATATGGAGTAATTCTTATGATTTATTTTGAATTTTGGGCATTTTTAGTGAAATTTGCATGTTGTGTTGTGTGCATTAAAAGATGCTAGGACCTTGCTAGAGACACACCATGAACAAGCTTGCTCAATTCTTCCACTTCTTGAACTAAATGACAACTTAGCATCTAAAACTCATAGGATCACTTCTAAAACATGTTTAAACCTTCTAAATTTTGCGAGTTTCATTCTTGGAGACATGCCATGTCTCATTCTGTCTTTGAGATCCATTGCTTGCATCTCTTGCCTCTCGGTTGCATCATTGCCCATTGATTACATCTTCAGCACACATCAACATTTTTCCTTTAATCCTTCCCTCATTGCAAGGGCGATGAAGGCGTTAGCCCAAGCCCATCATTAGGGGGACTTACTAGGATATGGTAGTACCCCCTGTCTTCTTCTTCCCTCTTCTTTAGGTAGAGAGTGTTCATTCTTTTAAATGTCTTTTGAATCTTAGATAGCCCTTCCTTTTTAAGGGCGATGAAGGAGTTATCCCAAGCCTATCTTTAGGGGACTTGCTCGGTCCTAGTAGCGCTCCCCTCTTTAGTTAGTACACTAACCCAGTCTTTTAGACACCCTTAGATGTTAAATCCCCTCTATCATTGCAAGGGCAATGAAATAGTCATCTAAAGCCCCACTGGGAGACACACTTTGTCTCGTGAGGTGATTCTCATTTGGAGACAAGCCTCATTTAGAACCTACCCTTAGGGAGTATACCTTGATTTCATTAGCAAAGTTACTCATAAGAGGCATGCTTGGCCTCATTTGTAGAATCCTCTATAAGTTGTACCCCAACTTGTATCCCCTACTAGTTGATGACCAACTTGGTCTGTTAGTTGTCTTTAGCCCTATTTATCATTGCAAGGGCAATGATAGGGATACTTAGAGCCCACCTCAGTGTCTAGGAGACTTGCTCAGTCTCACTAGAACCCTTGTTTATCTCCTTTCGTTTAGCAAGTCTAACTTATTTGCTCTCATTTTGGTAGCGTTATTAGAGGTATTTGACTTATTTGCACCCTTTCTTAGAGTTGTTAAACATGTTTTGATCTACTTGTACTCCCTCCTTAGTGATGTCCGTTATGAGTTTATCCTTTAGAGTTGTCATTCTCCTTGGTTAGAGACTAACTCAGTCTTATTAGAGCTTACCTACTTAGAATCTTATCATTTTGATTTACTATGGGACACTAGTTTACTCATTTTGGAATCATTTCACTCTTAGTGAGTTTACTTGTTTAGGGGTTTCCCCTTTTAGCCTTAGGGTTTGGCCCTAGTGTACTGTTTTGTTTGGTTGAAACAAAACTTTTTAAAAAAAAATCCCAAAAACAACATAAATTTAAAATCTCAAAAATATTTGAAAATTTAAAGTTTTATGAGCGTAGTAGGAGAGTTTGTTTCCGAACTATGTTGGCTTGATCCTCTTCCACGAGGTACGTAGGCAGCTTGGGATTTTTATCCCAAGTTCAGTCAAACTTTGTAAATAAACCATTTAAACCTTTTAAAAACACAAAAATATTTCTAAACTTTTTAATAAACCTTGTTTTCGAAAAGCTCTTCCTCTAGAGTTAGGATTTTGTCCTAGATGTGTTGTGTGTTGGTATGTGTTTGTTTTAGTGTTTTGTGTTTGTTTTAGAGTTAAGAGTTTGTCGTAACTAGGAGTTTGACGCCTCTGTCCGGTCAGTTAGCGATACTCTTTGGCGATTGATGACTAGATTTAGGATGCGTTAATCTGCCCATTATTTTCCTTAGGTGTATGCCTAGTTGCACATAGGATATAGGAATCACCTGCATTAGTTTAGGGTTTAAAAACTTGCATCTAATTAGGGCATATATGGAGTCCTAAAATCCACAATCTACTTTAATATAAATAATCGCTAAAGAAGTTCTAATCACAAGTTTGAAATACAGGTGTGACAATTCAAGAGGGGGGTGAATTGGTCAATTAGAAATTTTAGGCTTAATTATAGGAGATTAAAAATTAATCCATTTAATTAAGCACTAATTAGTTAAACCTTGTTCAAATAGGTATATCAATACACTCTCGGGATTTAACTTTCTAATCATGCACATTTAGCTAACCCTTGTTCAAATAGATATTATAATACAATTTAGGTTTTAGACATTTATCTTAAGTGCATTCACTAACCCTTGTTCAATTAAAGCATAAACATAAGTAAGGTTAGAGATTACCAATCACCACACGTGCGAGAGAGAGAGAGAGAGAGAGAGAGAGAGAGAGAGAATAGCAAGCATCCACAAGGCACAAGATTTATAGTGGTTCGGCCACAACTTGACCTATTCCACTCTTCCAAGTTTACTTCCTTGGGATCTCCACTAAAATGATGAAGCCGTACACCCGACTCCTTCATCTCCAAAGGGAACAAACCCTTGCTTTTCCATTCTCAAGGGCCAAAGCGAAGCCCTTCGCACGAAGCCTTGACAAGGGAGTCAAACCCTTGCACATGATTCACCTTTCTTCACGGACCGAATCGGAGACCCTTTTCTTCACCTTTCTTTACGGGCCGAAGAGAAGACTGTAGACACCCCCATTTTACTCCGCTTTAATCAACAAAGAAGTCAGTGTTTTGCTATCAATTTTTCAGTGTTTTCCATTCCCGTGTCCGCCTCTTATGTTTTCTCAATTTTTTTTATCATTTCTGCCGTGTTTCGCATTTTCCCGCTAAGTGTTGAGAAGGGTTATTCACGAGAATCCGAGCAAGGGAGAATTTAGACCCGTTTGGTAGGCCCGCATTGAACATTTGTTTAGATTTGGATCAAACAGGAGGTCCGCATATTGTTTTAAATGAAAAATGAGTTTTTGAACTTATTCCGATCCAATAAAAGTGATTCAAGGGGTGCGGTCAACTAGTGCGCATTGCAACCCGTTATTTGAATGGTCAAGATCATCAAGTTGTCGCCCATCAAATGAACGGGTCTGATCAACCTATAGAAATGATTCTGAGAGTGCGCCAATTCATGGCGTGGCCCATTAAACGAACAGTTAGGGTCATCTTATAGAAGGGGTTAGGGAAATGCGCTGCTAAATCACTTCGAAGCCCAATTTGTGCCATGGCTTAGTAATTGAATGGCTCGGATCATCCCGTGGAGAAGACTCTTGGATCACAATGTATAGTGTTGTGGCACATCAAATAGATAATTCAGTTTTTATTATGGAGGTGAGTTGCTAGGTGCAATTAATTGGATGGCTCGGATTAGCCAATGGAGATCATCTTGGGAGCACAACCAATTTAAATTGTGATGCATCAATTGGGCGGTTTGGATCAACCCATGAAATCGATTGGAGGGGGACGAAACTAATTTACATATTGTGGCCCACAAGTTGAACAGTTTAGATCTTCCCATGAAAATGGTTTTGAGGCGCCACCTACTCGCTTAGTGGCTCGTAAAATGGATGATCGAGATCACCTTGCATGAAGGCCCAACAATGGATGGTTTGGATCATCCCATGGTGACTCATGCGGTGCTTTAAGAAGGAAAAGAAAAGAGTGCTACAGCAGCTTGGTTGAAAGAAAGGAGCCATAAGAAATTCGTAATTTCTTTCTAAGAAAAGTGAGATTCAATTTAGCAATTTCCTTGGATGGTAGTCCCCACAATGTTTTTTATTGGTAACCTTGTGAAAGAACGGCAAGTTGCTTTCTTTCATCTATCCTATGCTGCTGTCACTTTCTACAAGGGGTTTCTTGATTTTTTTGGGCTGATTGACTTGGCTAGGATCTGTGGGGTTTTTTTTGGTAATTTTAGATACTAACAAATTTGGTAATATCTTTGGTGGAATTCTTGTGCAATTTTTTTAGAAAGCAAGTGATTTTCCCGGCATTTTTTAAACCTACTGGCTTGAATTGAGATGGGCAATTCTCTCTCCTGATGATAAAAAAAAAAAGACCATTATAGCAGGGAGGTTTTTCTCCTAAAAAAGGGTAGCTCTCCTCAAAACAGAGGCTCCTAAAAACAGCAGCTCTGGCTCTTGATAGCCCGCTCGAGAACCCTCACTCGGATTACTCTATACACACTCGGTCAGATGGGGTAAGAAGGATCTCACGTTGGACTTTGAGAGGAGTCTCCCTCTCAACTTTCTCGTTCGGAACTATCTCTCTATCTCGTCTCTCTCTTCCCTCTCAAAATAGAGTATCGTATTTCTCATCTCCTCTGTTGGAACAGCAAGTTCTCACCTCACCTCTCTAGGAACAGCCAGCCCTTTCATCTCTCTATCTCGTCTCTCTCATCCCTCTCAAAACAGAATATCGTATCTCTCATCCCTCAAAACAGCAGCTCACACCACCCTCTTTACAACCCTCTCGTCTCTCTCATCCCTCTCAAAACATAATCTCGTCTCTCTCACTCCATACATCCAACAGCAGCCTTTCAACGTCTCTCTCCCACTCTCATCTCTCTCACTCCATAGACCCATAACAGAGCAGCCTCTCAACTCTCTCTCTGTCGTTTCTCTCTCTCTATCCCTCTCTATCACTCTCTCTCTCTATATCCCTCTCAACTCTCTCTGTTATCTCACTCTCACTCTCTCTTTTTCAACTCTCTGTTATCTCACTCTCTATCTGAAAATCCAAGGGTGGTCCCGAGTACGGCAACTTATGAGGAGTACGAAATTAGGTTGATAACAAGTTTTAATTCTTTTGAAAACTCAAACCCAATTTTAGAAATTAAGAGATCAACAATTAAATTCAAGTACGCAAGTTAAATCTAAAGTGCAAATGCAAAATAAAGAGCAAGAGTAAGAGAGATTGCACCCGAGATTTAAAGTGGTTCGGTCCTCCAGACGTGAGGCCTACTCCACTCCACCAACCAAACCCGTTGATGGCTTTACTATGTGATCTTCTTAACTTCGGCGAAGATCGGTGCCGATTACAAATTTCAACCGCCTTTAACTTTGGTGGCGATCTTCACCACGGAGAGTGGGCTACGCTTCTCCGAAAACTCGCCCAAATACAATCTTGAATGAAGAAGGAAAGAACAAAAAACAATCCCTCACAAGGGTTTACAAAGTGTAGAAGATGTACAAATTGAGCCTATGGATCCAAATCCTAATCTTAGAGGATGAGAGGCATAATCAAGTTTGGTTCACTCTAAGGATGTTCAAGTAGGTTTTTAGAGTGTTAGGATTCGTAGTTTGGAAGTTTAGAATGCCCATATATATAGGAAAACCAAAATATGACCGTTCAATGGCATTGTGGTAATTCCAGCAAAATTCCCAACGGCTCAAAATATGACCGTTACAGTGTTCTCGGAGTTCCGAGAAAAAATCTTGGAGTTTCGGGAATTCAAACAAAAGATGAAAAAATGTCTACTGGACCATTTCTCGGAGTTCCGAGAATAATTCTCAGAGTTCCGAGAATTCTCGGAGTTCCGAGAAGCCTATGTCTGAGTAGATTTTCATTTCTGTTTTTAGGCTTCCAACTTAACACCAAGATGGGATTGCTATGAGGGTTCCAAGGTGTTGGAACTCCACAAATATAATCACTATATTTTTAGGGTGTGTGTTTATTTACTTAATTATGCCTTTCAAATCTAAAACTAAGATTGGATCTTAATACAATCTAATATAACTTGATCTTCAATGGATTCTTCAAGTCTTCATTTGTCTTGGATTTTGATGTCTTTGGCCTTCCTGAAGTGGTCCAATGAGTGCTTCTTGGCCTCAATCCAAGCAATGTTGTCTTAGCACCAATGTGATCTACAACTTAGACAATCAAACACATTAGTGATCATAAATCACTTGTGTATTGGAATCATCAAAATAAGATGGGAATGCCAAGGTGGAAACCATTGGGCTTACAATCTCCCCCTTTTTGATGATGACAAGCACAAGAGATTTTCCAATAAAAAGCACATATATTTTCTTTACTCAAGAATTCTCTCCCCCTTTGGCATCAATCAAAAAGATTGGGGTAAAAGAGAAACAAAGGGATGAAATATTCAATTTTAAAGCTCCCCCTTTTTCAAGGAAAAAGACAAACCTAGAACTCCCCCTATTTAGAATTTTTATTCAACATAAGAGGGGATATTTAATTAACTTTGAAAAAGATATTCAATTTTAAGCATTAGCCCCTAACCTAAGCATATATGATGAAAATCATATGGGGGCTTTGGGAACCCAAGATTTCTTGGTTCCACCATAATCTCTAATCTTAGATGCACATTGGAATTGGTAATGACCATTTATTCCACAATAATGGCATCTAACATGAGGGTTAGATACGCTAGTCCTATCATATGCATGTTTAGGTTTTTGACTAGTCTTCTTTAAGATTATGTCAATAATTTTGTCACCATTTAAGAATCCATGGAGACATAATCTTAACCTTTCATTTTCATTATGAAGATGGGTTATTTGATTTAAAAAATCATTAAATTCATCTTCATAAGATTTGGAAGAGCTTGCCACATCTTGGAGTTTTGCAATTTGGCAAGATTTCTCATCCAAACAACCCTTAAGGGTTTCAATCTCAAGTTTAAAATTTTCAAGTTGTGCTTGAGATTTGGAAGAAGATTCATTCCTCAAAAGATTAAGTTCATTTTCTAATTTTGAAATAGTTTTCTTTTGAACTTTATTTTTAGAAATTTGAGAATGCAAGGTTGAGCACAATTCATCATAGGATATTTTTTCACTATCACTACTTGATGAATTATAAAAGGGGTTTGAATTTACCTCATCTTCATGGGTGAGTGCCATGAAGCAAAGATCATCCTTCTTTTCTTCCCCTTCACTAGAACTCTTTCCCGAGGTGCTAGTAGCATCCCATCCGGCGGCAAGAGCCTTATGCTTCTTCCAATCCTTCTTTCCCTTGTATTTTGAGGAAGATGACTTGAGAAGTGGACAATCCGGTCTTTTGTGTCCAATCTTCTTACAATTGTAGCATCATAAAGCTCCCTCAACTTCACTTTCTTCTTTCTTCTTCGTTTTATCCTTCTTATGTTTCTTTCTCCATAAGCTTTTAAACTTTCTCAAAGCTTCTTCTTCATCGCTATCTGCCTCGCTAGAGGATGATGAGTTTGCTTTGAAGGCTTTTAGAGCTAGAGAACGACTCTCTTTTTCTTTCGGCTTCTTCTCCTCTTGTCGGCTAGTGAGGAGCATCTCATGGGTGATGAGAGATCCTACGAGCTCCTCCATGGTTAGCGTCTTGAGATTCTTTGATTCTTGTATCGCGGTGACCTTTGGATCCCAATGTGGAGGAAGAGACCTAAGCAACTTACTCACAAGCTCATCAGTAGGATAAGATTTACCAAGATTAGCTAATTCGTTTGAAATTTTAGAAAAACGAGTATACATTTCGGAAATGCTTTCGTTTTGATCCATTCTAAACATTTCATATTTGCTCTTTAACAAGTTTATTTTGGAATCCTTAACTTGAGATGTTCTCTCATGGGTAACGGCAAGTGTATCCCAAATAACCTTGGCGGAATAAAAAAGAGCAACTCGATTAAACTCCTCCGTAGATAGGGCGCAAAACAAAGAATTTATGGCTTTGTAATTTAAATTTGTGTAGACACCCCCATTTTGCTCTGCCTTAATCGATAAATAAATTAGGGTTTTTCCATCGGTTTTCCAATGTCTTTCCTTCCCGCGTTTGTTACATTTCGCATTTTCCCGCTAAATGTTGAGAATGATTATTCAGAAAAATCCGAGCAAAAGAGAATGTAGGGCCCGCTGGTGTGGGGCCCGCTATGTGTGGGGCCCGCTGGTGTGTGGGGCCCGTTTGTGTGGGGCCCGCTGGTGTGGGACCCGTTTTTGTGGGACCTGCTGTGTGTGGGACCCGCTTATGTGGGGCCCGCTGATGTGGGACCCGTTTGTGTGAGGCCCGTTTCTGTGGATTTCTTCTTTTTTTCTAGAGTCTGTCATAGAGAGTTTAGGATTCCGTCCTTCCATCTTTCAGAGTCAGTCTTCAGCATAGGAGTCAGTCATTCAGTCTTTCAGGGGTCTGTCCTATCATCATAGGGGTTAGGATTCTGTTCATCCTCTCATCCAATCACGTGATTTTATTCACTCCTGCAAGGTATAGGATGCTGTCCAACCCTCGCAGAGTTGTTATTCTATTCATCCCCCCCCGCAAAGCATAGGATGCTGTCCAACCTTTGCGGGATATCAGGAGTCTGTCCTCCACTTGTGATGATAGGATTTTGTCCTCTTGTGTCGAAAAAAAATCAAAAACATCTGAAAAATCAAAAATATCAAAAATCTCGAGTCATTAGAGTGTAGTTAGGAAAATCTGTTCGGAACTACGTGTGGCTTGATCCCCATCGCGGGGTACGTAGGCGATTTGGCACTCCCAAGTTCAGTCGCACCTTTCTCTATCTTTCTCATTCCCTCACACTATTTCATCATCTCTTCCATCCTTTTTTTCACTAACCTCGAGAATTTAAATCGATTTGTCTTGTGTCTTTCGGAACCGTTGGATCACGGTTTCCGTCGTAAGAACCCTTAGATCCCAATTTAGGAACACTTACGTCATGTCGTGTCCTAGGTTTTAGGGAGTCTTAGGTTTTAGGGAGTCCTAGAGTTAGGAGTCCAGCCTCATCACGGACGCTTGCTATGTATAGCAACCGTGCCATAGGTCTAGTTACACTAGTCACCCGATCTTTCCCTAGGACAAGCCTAGTAAACTAGGATGTAGGCAAACCTGCATTAGTCTAAGGGACAACTTGCATTCAGATAAGAATCATATAGCATCTTAGATGAAATCCTAAGATAATAAAATCCTCAACTTGAATTAAATAACTTCTTTTAAAACTGTTGAAACAGTCAAATCCGTCTAAGTCGGTGTCCTAGTTGAGTTAGGCATATGTAGCTTAGCTTAGGTGCACCGAACTACGTCGACTCTGATCCCAGCGAGGCTTGGGTACGTAGGCAGCTTGGATGTCTGACGGCATACCACCCGCGAGTCGGCACCACAACAAATTGTGGTGTTTTGTATATTAATTTTCTTGTAAATACTTAATCAAATCAGTTAGGGTTTTCCATGAAATTAGAATTCTAGGAGAACTTTCACTTAGAATGAATCCAGACAAATTAATAAATCAAGATACACATCTAGGATTCACATTGAAATTAGATTCTAGGATGCATGTCACTTAGTTCGCACATTAACATAGAGTTGAATGAGCCATTTAAAATAAATTTAAAAGAGTTAGCTTTTGGAATCGAAGACCGATTATCGGGCAAGAATGGTGCATGTGGCGGATAACTCCCCATACCTTCCATTCTCGTAACCAGGTAGCGAGTCTAGATTTCTGGTTAATTTCGGGTCCTAGATCCCACATCTAGGTGGCGACTCTGTCAGTCTCTTTCGTGAGGAATTCGGATTGCCTTAATGATCCCAAGTTCACATGAAAGACGAATTCAAATCAATAATTAAATGCATACGCCAATCGCGTGGGTACGGGAGACCAAAGGAGAGCGCACGGCGGCTCGCGCCCCACGCCCCTCTCGCGGGATCATGTCCCACAGTCTGGCGACTCTGCTGGGGACCACCTAACTTCATTACAATTCCAAAGGATAACTCATTTGAATCTATTTTAACTGGCTCATGAAAACTCTATCTCTTTTATGCTTGTGCTTGTTAGATTAGTTTGTCTTATTTTATTTTCTCATCACATTTTACTCGAACTTAATTTAATAAAACCTGAAGGCATCATAGATTGCGCGAACTTATTGCACACACTTACATCACTTGCATCTAAACCCTGCATCTCACATGCACACACATCCTATTTTAGGAACCCGGAGTGTTATCTAGCATGGTTGACTGGGATTTCATCACCTGGTGCCTCTGTGCTAGAGAAGCATTCCACCCTTAGCCTAGTACCTTTATGGTACGTAAACGGATCTCTTGTTCACGTACTGATACGCCGGACACTGGTACAGTATATCGAACAGGGATTCGCGCTAAGGGAACTCTTGGCCTTACCCCTAGATTAACCCACACATGCATGTAGTCTACGAACACATGTGCATCACGTGTGTAAGCCTAGTTTAGGATATCTTACCCATTTGTGTCTAGATTAGGCCGTAGTCCATTTTCCAATGGCTACGATCGGTCCTTAGATACACGAACAAAGTCATGAGTCGAGATCCTCTCTCCACTCCGCTAGATTAGGAGTAAGGTTGATGCCTTCAGGTAACACTGATAAAATGTGTGAAGATTAAAAATTTTCCCTTTGGGGTTAGGATATAAATCCCATCATTTTCAAAGATCTCATAGGATTAGTCATTCATGATCTATCCGTTGAAAATAGTCCTATGCAATCTCACATTTTGATCATGTGTCTATCATTCGTCTCTTGTGGGATTCGATTGTGTCTTCATTGGCGGAAATTGTGTCTCAATCATTTGATCGTGCAATCTTGATGATCCAATCTTGCCTGTACCCTTGGTCTCTTCCTCCTCTAAGGGCAACCTTTTTCAAGAATATTTCTGCTAAATCCTTCAGAGTTTACTCTCATAATCCTTGAACTAAGGGCATTCCCCTATGCGAATCTGTCATCATTGTCATGTCTTGGTCCTTTAGGATTCATTCTATTGTCCCAACTACTTGTGAACCAGCTTTCGCCGAGCCTCCGAAGCTAGACAGTTGCAGCAGTTAAAGTTTTAGTCATTTATTATTTTATGTTGAGTCAGTCACCATGGTCAGTACAATTGTTGAGTCCGGTCTTACAATTAAAGGTCAATGCCTAGTCCAGGCAAGTTATCTTTTGATTTTTCTATTTTAGGGTCGTGAATCCTGAGCATGTTCAGAATAGGTTGTCAGATGTAAGAGCTTTCTCTTTAAATGAAATTGGAAGTCCCAATAATTAACTTGTGTCCGTTTCTTAAGTGTGCTTCTGATCTTAAAATAAGACTCCCTCCTCGAATGAGGACAAAATTGACGAAACTCCACTTGAGTCACAACGATTACTTGAACAAGAGGAGGAGCGCCAATCTCAGCCTTTCAAAGATGAAATTGAAGTGGTAAACACTGGCACTGAAACCTTGATCCAGTAAATGCCGATTGAAAATACATTACCCTCTGAAGAGTGTAAAGAATTGGTAAACCCATTTTGAGGATAAAAAGATGGTCCGGTAAGCGTTACCATTAATGCCAAGAGAAAGACCCAGATAGAAGGTTCAAGAAAGAATGAAGTGAATATCATATGCTATTGTAGACACCCCATTTTGATCGGACCGAAGTTCGCTATGCTTGGGCGAAACCCCATCCAATCATTTCCGCCATGTTTCGCACTTTTCCGTTAAGTGTTGAGAGAGATTATTCCCAAGAATTCGAGCAAGAGAGAATTTGGATCCGATTGATGGGCCCGTCTTGAGCATTTGTTTAGATTTGGATCAAACAGGGTGGCCCGCGCATTGTTTTAGTGAAAAATGAGTTTTGAACCTACTTCGATCCAACACCTAAAGATGATCATCAAGAGAACGGTCAAGATCTCAGAGAAGTCGTTTTAACAACCAATTTTGTTACGATCATCAGGTTGAGTTACTCGGATCAGCCCATTGAAATGATTTAGGAGGACACAACCTACTTAGGTAGGGGACCCATCAATTGGATGGTCTGGATCGTCATAGAGGAATGATTTAAGGGGGCACAACCAATTTACATTGCGACCCACCATTTGAACGGTCAAGATCATCAATTGTCGCCCATCAAATGGACGGTTCGGATCATCAAATGGGAGTGATTTAAAAATGGGGTAACATATTCACATTTTGATCTATTGGATGGCTTGGATCAGCCCATAGGATTGATTAGCGGAGCACAAATTAAATCACATTGTCGCCCATCAAATGAACGGTTCCGATCATACTTTGGAGTGGGGCATATGATTTTATGCACAATTGGGAATTTGGTCACATATGGGACCCATTTGGATTATCTTTTACCTACTCAAAAGGACTTTAAAAAAATATGCATGGGGCCACACACATGTCAAAATTCAATGTCCACAATGGTGGCCACCTACCATGGAATATGTCCACAATGGTGGCCACCTACCATGGAATAAGTCCACAATGGTGGCCACCACCCTCCCATTCCTTTGCTATAAATGGTTCAATGAGGGTGAGTAAGAGGGAGAACTCATTTCTCTTCTATCATGTGTTCTAACAAAGTTGCTATGAGGGGTTGAAAAGAAAAAAAAAGAAAAGAAACAAGAAAAGAAGAAAAAGAAACAAAAAAGAAGCAAAAAGAGAAAGAAAGCGGAAGCGATCGCACGGAGGCGGAATTTTTGAGTTTTTCGGCTCTCGGATTCGGCGAGGATTTCGATCACAGGTAGGTACACCGTTCTCGGAATTTTTTTTTAGAATTATTTGGTATATTTTCGGATTTTTGCATGATTTTTAACAAAGAAAACTAAACGATATACTAAACAGATTCCAAAAATAATGAAATTTCGTGAGAAAATAATATGATAATGATACATTCTACCATGAATTTGTGAGAATTTTTGGATTTTGTTTGGTATATTATTTTACGCATTCTTTGAAAATTATCAGATTTTGGGAGAATTGTTACTGACGTCAAATCACAGATAAAATTCTCCAAAGTTTTACAGTAGTCTTAAATTCTATACTTCTTGCTTCTGTAAAATTTTCAAGTGATTTGGATCTTGTTTCATATGAGCTGTAGTGTTAATTCATAATCTGGTTTGAAATTTGAAAAATCCGAAACTGATAGTAAATAGTTTTCTAAATTCATGGAAATCTCACAGCATGCTATTTTCACTTATCTCTTACTACTGTAGAAATTTCATGGAATTTAGATATCTATTTCTAGTAGTTTATGTGTTATTTTTGCAATCTGGTTAATTAATTTTTAAATCCATATTAAATATGAGTTTAATGTAAAAATCTGTAAAAATCTTCCAGTAAATTACATCTCATCATATCTTGTTGGTGGAGAAGTTTCAACTCATTTTGAGTTCGTTTGCAACAGCTTCACTTGTAAAATCACTCATATGGTTAAAAATTGGTAAAATCCATTAAAAAAATAAAAATTAAGTAAAAATCATCTTAAAATCTCTAAAGCACCTTCATCTTTGTGTGTGTTTGGGAGACCCGCCCGGTCTCATTCTCTCGTTAGTCCTCTTTGTGCGCCGTTTGGTTTTGGAAGAACGCCCTACTCGGCTTGGCTTCATACCCCTACCCTTATGGGTATTGGGTTGCACATTTGTTGCACCCTAGGGCTAGGTAGCTGTCCGGCCCGGCTGGGTGTTTTACCTCTGCCAAATGTGCAAATTCGTGTTTCCTTTTCTTTTAGAGAGTCTTTGACTCATCTATCCTTTAGTTGGTGTTATTGGAGTCTTTGACTCATGTTTCCATTTCTTTTAGAGAGTCTTTGACTCATTCGTTCTTTTGTTGTACTACTAGGAAGTCTTTGACTCATTGGTTCTTCTGTTGGCGTTATTTGGGAGTCTTTGACTCATTCCTCCTCTAAGTTGTAGTATTAGAGAGTCTCTGACTCATTTGTTCCCCTCTTTAGTGTTGTTAGTTCGGAGTTTCTCATTTAGAGTTGTTGATTACTTCGCTTTTGATTAGAGGCTAACTCAGTCTTATTAGAGCTTTGCTTGCTTAGGATCTTGGACCATTTTCTCTCTTCTTGGGACGCTATCTTTCTTGTTGTGGTTTGTCTCTTTGAGACGCTAGTTGCTTATTCGGGGTTTCCCCTTTTGCTTTAGGGCTTTGCCCTAGTTTGTGGTATTACTTGCGTGTTCCCTTTAAGATTAAAAATATTTTAAGGTCCTGAGCATTGGAAAAGCTTTAAAATCCAAAAACATTAGAAATTTAAAACTCAAAAAACATTTGAAAACATCAAAAACCTTAAAAAAAATCTAAAGTGTTGAGTGTTTCTTTTAGAAGCGTATTAGGCGAGTTCGATTTTCGAACTACGTTGGCTTGATCCTCTTCCGAGGTACGTAGTGCAGCTTGGGATTTACATCCCAAGTCCAGCCAAACTTTTTTTGTAAATAAACGTTTTAAACCTTCTTCAAAAACCTTTAAAATATTGTTTTCAAAAGACCTTCCTCTAGAGTTAGGAGTTTCTCCTCGATAGAGAATTTTAGAGTTAGGGTTTTTCTTTTGATAGGTTGTTTGATTGATTGTTTGCTGTGTGCTTGTTTTAGAGTTAGAGGTCTGTCCTAGAGTTATAGGAGCGCCTCCGTCCGGTCAGTTGGCGATCCACATCGCCGAGTGATGACTAGAGTAGGATACGCTAGTCCACCCTTGGTTTTCCTTAGGAAATACAGCCTAGTCACACATAGGTTGTAAGAACCACCTGCATCAGCGTAGGGCTAATCTGCATTTAGTTAGGGCATATAGGGTGTCCTAAAATTCACAATTCACTGGAATTTAAATAATCGTACAATAAACTTTAATAATTGGTCCGGTCTTTTAGATCGAGTTTAGGATAGAGGGCTAGGTGTCTTAGGCATCATAACTTAGAATAGGCACGAAGAACTACGTTGCCTTGATTCTCGTGGAGGCGGGGATACGTAGGCTTCTTTGGATGAATACCAGACCATCTGAGGACTCGGGCTAATCACTTTTAAAACTGTTGAAACAATCAAATCACTTAGGATTTTCCATGAAATTAGAATTTTAGGAGAACTTTCACTTAGATTGAATCCAAACCAATTAAGAAATCAAGATACACATTTAGGATTCACATTGAAATTAGATCATAGGATGCATGTCACATAGATAGCACATTAACAGAGAGTTGAATGAGCCATTAAAAATGAATTTAAAAGAGTTAACTTTTGGAATTGAAGACCGATTATCGGGCAGGAATGGTGCATGTGGTGGATAAATCCCCATACCTTCCATTCTTGTAACCAGGTAGCGAGTCTAGATTTCTGGTTAATTATGGGTCCTAGATCCCACATCTAGGTGGCGACTCTGTCAGTCTCTTTTGTGTGGAATTCGGATTGCCTTAGTGATCCCAAGTTCACATAAAAGACGAATTAAAATTAATAATAAAAGGCACACGCCAATCGCGTGGGTACGAGAGACCAAGAGATAGTGCGTGGCGGCTCTCGCGCCACCACCCCTCTCGCGGGATCGGGGTCCCACAGCTATGCAAGGGGCATGGAGTGGAAACAACTTTCATATTTCCAATCAATGACCTTGGTTCTTAAATCCATAACATGAAGCCATCAAATTCGAGATAAGAAGTTCAAGAGCAAGCATTGAAAAGTGATCATCAGATATCAAGAGTTACAAATCCATAGATGGAGGATGTCGAAGAACAAGTTTCGCTCTATGAAAGTCGAAGGCGCGTATTAGAATCTTGAAAGAAGAAGATCTATTATCTCTTACCTGGAAATGCCGTCAAACTCCGTAAAAAAAAAAAAAAAAAAAGAAGAAGAAAAATAAATAAATAAATAATCAGTACCAGAGGGACTCTAGTAAACTAGATCGACTCCCAATCTGAACATCGGAAGGCCTTCTTTGGCCGAATAAATCCCAAAATCGGAACCCAATGTCAAAACAAATACCTGTTTGCAAACCCTTTGAGCCTGAATGAAATTTTCTTGAAAACCCATCAAACTAGGGGCATTCGCCCCGAACTACGCGAGACCTGATCCCTACACTGGGGTACGTAGGCAGCTCGGTTAAACCGAGTTCGGTCGATTCAAAAAAAAGAAAAAAGGAAAAGAAATTTAATCGTTCCAAAAAAAAAAGAGGGACCAGTTTCAAAAGAAGAGAGGTCAATCATTCCAGAAAGAAAGAAAAAAAGGAAAAAATCAATTAACCTTCAAACAATTTATCTTCAAACTAGGGGCATTCGCCCTGAACTACACACGACCTGATTCCTATCTTGGGATATGTAGGCAACCTATTCATAGGTTCGGTCGAAATCTTTGTCGAGCCTTAAGCCATTCTTTGAAAAACCCTATCCTACCTATAAAGTCCTTCCGGTGTTCAGAACTAATGATCTAGGTCCCGAAACACAAAAAGAAAAAAATAATGATGATGAATAAAAAAAAAAATGGAGTTTGAAGATCTGCTAGACTGAAAACCTGAAAGGGCGGTTTAGGCAAAATTTAAGATCATTCCCCTGCTAAGTTGAAAACCCGAAAGGGCGACTTAGGCAAAAGCTAAGGGGATAGCCTGCTGGATCGAAAACCTAGAAAGGTGGTTCAGGCAAAAGTTAAGGCTAGCGCGGTCCGCCAAGTCAAAAACCCTGAAGAGGTGACTTGGTCACGGTAAGAGAATCGATATAAGAAGGCTACATCCGGTATCAAGACTGAAGATCAACTGAAGTTCAAGCAAATGCAAGTGATATCTTCAAAACTGGGGGCATTGAAGCTAAGCAATCTTAGGGGTCATAATTAAATTCTTGAGGCATTACTGTTTCAAGGAAGAAGTCCAGTGTTACGATTTCAAAAAAAAAAAAAGAAAAAAAGAAAAAAAAAGAAAACCCATTCTTCGAAAGGATAGACTTACCAAATAAAACGTTAACTAAGTCAGAAGCATTACTGTGTCTGTCAGTGCAGTCAGTCAATCTTTGTTATTCTAAGTTCACTTATTCAAAGCTCCTCAATCCTTTGAGTAGTTCCTTTTATCTAAGTTTTCTCTTTAAAAAGAGTCAATCGTCGTCCTTGTGTCCAAACTAATGCAACTGTCTCGGTGAAGGAGGCCCGGCCTCGTCAGCTCATTGCGATTGTACCTGAAAGAGCTCGAGAATCCAGTCAAACAGCTTCAGTTCAAAGATGATTAACCCAGAAGAATTCAGAAGTAGAAACATCAGAAAGCCCAGCTTCCGTAAAAAGATCATACCCCAGGAAGGCATCTTAAGCTTGGAAGAGCCTCAAATGCAATGATGGTCGAGCCAATTTCTCAGAAAGATGAACCGTTAAAATTCAGAATTTCCTTCCAGTTAGTTAAATACTATCCTGGTCAAGAAATGTTTATCAAGAGGCAAGTCCCACTTTTCCATGATTATATCCAAGAGAGCCGTTGTTCTAGATTACCAATTTCAAGTGTCTTGTTCAAGGTTTCAGTTATCCAAATCCCCAAAGACAGGACCAGCTGTCCCTTTGAGAAAAATCTTGTTGAAGTTTCATAAAAGTGTTCCTAATCCATTCTGGTTAGTAATGGTTCTTCGTTCCTAAGATTTGCCGTCTCATCATACGTCAAAGTCTTGGTTTCCAATATCTTTACCGGGCACGATCTATAATATCCCCGATTTCATTGAGTTCAAAAAAAAAAAAAAAAAAAATCCAAATTCATCAAATCCAATTCTACGTCAAATTCATGAAAAATCCAAAATTTATCAAAAAAAAAAAAATCCAAATTCATCAAATCCAATTCTACGTCAAATTCATGAAAAATCCAAAATTTATCAAAAAAAAAAAAAATCCAAATTCATCAAATCCAATTCTACGTCAAATTCATGAAAAATCCAAAATTTATCAAAAAAATAAAAAAATAAAAAAATAAAAAAATCCAAAATTCATCAAATCCAATTCTACGTCAAATTCAAGTTCATGAAAAATCTCTAAATTCTTCGGTGTTGAATTCATCAATCAAAGCTATCTTGTTTCCTTGAGCCCGTTTGTGAACGGCGCCTCATTTCTCGAGTCCATTTGTGAATGGTCTCGTTTTCTCCTGGAACCCGTTTGTGAGCGGCGCCTCATTTCTCGAGTCCATTTGTGAATGGTCTCGTTTTCTCCTGGAACCCGTTTGTGAGCGGTGTCTCATTTTCTGAGTCCATTTGTGAATAGTCTCATGTCCTCCTTGAGCCCGTTTGTGAACGGTGTCTCATTTTCCGAGTCCATTTGTGAATGGTCTCTTAACCTCCTTGAGGCCGTTTGTGAACGGTACATCATTCATCAAACCCTATCCTACGTCAAATTCAAATTCATGAAAAATCTCCAAATTCTTCATTGTCAAATTCATTAATTCATCTCAACCGAAGTTGAAGCCGTAAAAATACGGTATTTCATTCTGAGTCCATTCAAAATGTTCTCTTATTCCCTTTGAGCATCATACAAATATGATACCTCATTTCCTTGGAACTCCGTAAAAATACGGTATTCCATTCTCTTCTGAGTCCATACAACTATGGTCTCTTACTCTCTTTGAGCATCATACAAATATGATACCTCATTTCCTTGGAACTCCGTAAAAATACGGTATTCCATTCTCTTCTGAGTCCATTCAAAAATGTTCTCTTATTCTCTTTGAACATCATACAAATATGATACCTCATTTCTTTGGAACTCCGTAAAAATACGGTATTCCATTCTCTTCTGAGTCCATTCAAAATGTTCTCTTATTCCCTTTGAGCATCATACAAATATGATAGCTCATTTCCTTGGAACTCCGTAAAAATACGGTATTCCATTCTCTTCTGAGTCCATTCAAAAATGTTCTCTTATTCTCTTTGAGCATCATACAAATATGATAGCTCATTTCCTTGGAACTCCATAAAAATACGGTATTCCAATCTCTTCTGAGTCCATTCAAAAATGTTCTCTTATTCTCTTTGAGCATCATACAAATATGAGAGCTCATTTCCTTGGAACTCCGTAAAAATACGGTATTCCATTCTCTTCTGAGTCCATTCAAAAATGTTCTCTTATTCTCTTTGAGCATCATACAAATATGATACCTCATTTCTTTGGAACTCCGTAAAAATACGGTATTCCATTCTCTTTTGAGTCCGTTAAAAAATGTTCTCTTATTCTCTGTGAGCATCATACAAATATGATACCTCATTTCTTTGGAACTCCGTAAAAATACGGTATTCCATTCTCTTCTGAGTCCATTCAAAAATGTTCTCTTATTCTCTTTGAGCATCATACAAATATGATACCTCATTTCCTTGGAACTCCGTAAAAATACGGTATTCCATTCCCTTTTGAGTCCATTCAAAAATGTTCTCTTACTCTCTTTGAGTATCATACAAATGTGATGTCTCATTTTCTTGGAAGCCGTAAAAATATGGTATTTCATTCTGAGTCCATTCAAAAATGGTCTCTTCTCTTTGAACATCATATAAATGTGATGTCGAGCGGCACCGCAGCGGGATTTTTTTTATTGCATTCCAATTCTAGGACTTCGTTTTGGGTCTTGCATTAGGTAGTAAATGTTTGCGTCTAGGTTCCGTTTTGTGTAGAGTCTTTTGTCGATTAAAGCTACGCAAAATGGTTCTGTCATTTTGACTTTGGTATTCAATAACTACGTCATCTCTACCAAAGAGGGGCATCTGTAGACACCCCCATTTTGCTCTGCCTTAATCGATAAATAAATTAGGGTTTTTCCATCGGTTTTCCAATGTCTTTCCTTCCCGCGTTTGTTACATTTCGCATTTTCCCGCTAAATGTTGAGAATGATTATTCAGAAAAATCCGAGCAAAAGAGAATGTAGGGCCCGCTGGTGTGGGGCCCGCTATGTGTGGGGCCCGCTGGTGTGTGGGGCCCGTTTGTGTGGGGCCCGCTGGTGTGGGACCCGTTTTTGTGGGACCTGCTGTGTGTGGGACCCGCTTATGTGGGGCCCGCTGATGTGGGACCCGTTTGTGTGAGGCCCGTTTCTGTGGATTTCTTCTTTTTTTCTAGAGTCTGTCATAGAGAGTTTAGGATTCCGTCCTTCCATCTTTCAGAGTCAGTCTTCAGCATAGGAGTCAGTCATTCAGTCTTTCAGGGGTCTGTCCTATCATCATAGGGGTTAGGATTCTGTTCATCCTCTCATCCAATCACGTGATTTTATTCACTCCTGCAAGGTATAGGATGCTGTCCAACCCTCGCAGAGTTGTTATTCTATTCATCCCCCCCCCGCAAAGCATAGGATGCTGTCCAACCTTTGCGGGATATCAGGAGTCTGTCCTCCACTTGTGATGATAGGATTTTGTCCTCTTGTGTCGAAAAAAAATCAAAAACATCTGAAAAATCAAAAATATCAAAAATCTCGAGTCATTAGAGTGTAGTTAGGAAAATCTGTTCGGAACTACGTGTGGCTTGATCCCCATCGCGGGGTACGTAGGCGATTTGGCACTCCCAAGTTCAGTCGCACCTTTCTCTATCTTTCTCATTCCCTCACACTATTTCATCATCTCTTCCATCCTTTTTTTCACTAACCTCGAGAATTTAAATCGATTTGTCTTGTGTCTTTCGGAACCGTTGGATCACGGTTTCCGTCGTAAGAACCCTTAGATCCCAATTTAGGAACACTTACGTCATGTCGTGTCCTAGGTTTTAGGGAGTCTTAGGTTTTAGGGAGTCCTAGAGTTAGGAGTCCAGCCTCATCACGGACGCTTGCTATGTATAGCAACCGTGCCATAGGTCTAGTTACACTAGTCACCCGATCTTTCCCTAGGACAAGCCTAGTAAACTAGGATGTAGGCAAACCTGCATTAGTCTAAGGGACAACTTGCATTCAGATAAGAATCATATAGCATCTTAGATGAAATCCTAAGATAATAAAATCCTCAACTTGAATTAAATAACTTCTTTTAAAACTGTTGAAACAGTCAAATCCGTCTAAGTCGGTGTCCTAGTTGAGTTACGCATATGTAGCTTAGCTTAGGTGCACCGAACTACGTCGACTCTGATCCCAGCGAGGCTTGGGTACGTAGGCAGCTTGGATGTCTGACGGCATACCACCCGCGAGTCGGCACCACAACAAATTGTGGTGTTTTGTATATTAATTTTCTTGTAAATACTTAATCAAATCAGTTAGGGTTTTCCATGAAATTAGAATTCTAGGAGAACTTTCACTTAGAATGAATCCAGACAAATTAATAAATCAAGATACACATCTAGGATTCACATTGAAATTAGATTCTAGGATGCATGTCACTTAGTTCGCACATTAACATAGAGTTGAATGAGCCATTTAAAATAAATTTAAAAGAGTTAGCTTTTGGAATCGAAGACCGATTATCGGGCAAGAATGGTGCATGTGGCGGATAACTCCCCATACCTTCCATTCTCGTAACCAGGTAGCGAGTCTAGATTTCTGGTTAATTTCGGGTCCTAGATCCCACATCTAGGTGGCGACTCTGTCAGTCTCTTTCGTGAGGAATTCGGATTGCCTTAATGATCCCAAGTTCACATGAAAGACGAATTCAAATCAATAATTAAATGCATACGCCAATCGCGTGGGTACGGGAGACCAAAGGAGAGCGCACGGCGGCTCGCGCCCCACGCCCCTCTCGCGGGATCATGTCCCACAATTTGCGTGCCTTTTTTCTACGACATTCCATTCTTCAAATGGTTTGGAAGGCAATATGTATCCATTTTCAACAATGTGCCAAAGTTCCACATCTATCGAAAGAAGATAGATGCGCATCCTTGTCTTCCAATGTCCATAATTGGACCCATTAAAGAAAGGAGGTCTAGTTGTGGAATGGCCCTCCGGAAGTCCGGTTCCATTTCTATCCGCCATTTAACAATTAGAAAGTTGCCAAAGATCTTATGATCTTTCCCTTGTTTGAAATTTTTAAAGAAAAATTTACCAAAGATTAAAAAAAAATCTTTTAAGAGCCTTTGCTCTGATACCAAGTGAAAATCCAAGGGTGGTCCCGAGTACAGCAACTTATGAGGAGTACGAAATTAGGTTGATAACAAGTTTTAATTCTTTTGAAAACTCATACCCAATTTTAGAAATTAAGAGATCAACAATTAAATTCAAGTACGCAAGTTAAATCTAAAGTGCAAATGCAAAATAAAGAGCAAGAGTAAGAGAGATTGCACCCGAGATTTAAAGTGGTTCGGTCCTCCAGACGTGAGGCCTACTCCACTCCACCAACCAAACCCGTTGATGGCTTTACTATGTGATCTTCTTAACTTCGGCGAAGATCGGTGCTGATTACAAATTCCAACCGCCTTTAACCTTGGTGGCGATCTTCAACACGGAGAGTGGGCTACGCTTCTCCGAACACTCGCCCAAATACAATCTTGAATGAAGAAGGAAAGAACAAAAAACAATCCCTCACAAGGGTTTACAAAATGTAGAAGATGTACAAATTGAGCCTATGGATCCAAATCCTAATCTTAGAGGATGAGAGGCATAATCAAGTTTGGTTCACTCTAAGGATGTTCAAGTAGGTTTTTAGAGTGTTAGGATTCATAGTTTATAAGTTTAGAATGCCCATATATATAGGAAAACCAAAATATGACCGTTCAATGGCATTGTGGTAATTCCAGCAAAATTCCCAACGGCTCAAAATATGAGCGTTACAGTGTTCTCGGAGTTCCGAGAATATTTCTCGGAGTTCCGAGAAAAAATCTCGGAGTTCCGGGAATTCAAACAAAAGATGAAAAAATGTCTACTGGACCATTCTCGGAGTTCCGAGAAAAACTCTCGGAGTTCCGAGAAGCCTATGTCTGAGTAGATTTTCATTTCTGTTTTTAGGCTTCCAACTTAACACCAAGATGGGATTGCTATGAGGGTTCCAAGGTGTTGGAACTCCACAAATATAATCACTTATATTTTTAGGGTGTGTGTTTATTTACTTAATTATGCCTTTCAAATCTAAAACTAAGATTGGATCTTAATACAATCTAATATAACTTGATCTTCAATGGATTCTTCAAGTCTTCATTTGTCTTGGATTTTGATGTCTTTGGCCTTCCTGAAGTGGTCCAATGAGTGCTTCTTGGCCTCAATCCAAGCAATGTTGTCTTAGCACCAATGTGATCTACAACTTAGACAATCAAACACATTAGTGATCATAAATCACTTGTGTATTGGAATCATCAAAATAAGATGGGAATGCCAAGGTGGAAACCATTGGGCTTACACTATCACTCTCTCTCTGTTCCTCTCTATCACTCTCTCTCTGTCGTTTCTCTCTCTCTATCCCTCTCTATCACTCTCTCTCTCTATATCCCTCTCAACTCTCTCTGTTATCTCACTCTCTCTATCACTCTCTCTCTCTCTATCTCACTCTCACTCTCTCTATGTTATCTCACTCTCACTCACTCTCTGTCATCCCTCTCTGTCGTCTCTATCTCTCTCTCTCCCTCTCCACAGTCGTGAAGAAAAACAAAGAAAGAAAAAGAGAAAGAAAGGGGATCGGATTGCACGTCGGCGAGCTTTTTCGGATTCTTCGGCTCTTGGATTCAGCAAGGATATCGACTAAAGGTAGGTTCTTTATTCTCAGATTTTTCCAGAATTAGTCGGTATTTTTTTATATATTTTTGCATGGTTTTAGCATTTAATCGAATTTAATTCAATATTATATGTGTGTGCTCAAAATCGTGTTTTACTTGAGTGTTTCAAGTCCGATTCGTCTCGAAATTTAATACACTGATTTGTTTAAATAGACTAAGAGAACCATCGGATCGGATCGGACATTGGATCAAAGGATTTTGAGAATTTGAGTGAAGAATGGAATTTCATTTAAAATAATGACTGAGAAATTAAGAAATTGGAAAAAATAGCTATCTCTGGATGATCTATTTTTTGGAATATTAAAATTTTCTTGTGTTCATCACATCAGAACAAGGTTAAAGGACATTTTCCGAAGTCGTAATTTTCTCAAAAATCATGTTTTAAAAATAGAAAACTCTTCAAAAACATCTCTTTGAAGAAGAAAAATGGAAAATATACTAAATAGGTTCCAAAATTAATGAAATTTCGTGGAAAAATAATATGATGCTGATACATTCTACCATGATTTTTTAAGGATTTTTGGATTTTATTTGGTATATTATTTGATGCTTTCTTTGGAAACAATCAGATTTTGTGAGAGTTTTTACTGACATCAAATCACAATTACAATTCTCAATATTTTTACAGTAGTCTTATATTCCATATTTCATGCTTTTGTAAAATTTTCAATTGATTTAAAAGTTTTTCCTAAGGGATGTAGTGTAAATTCATAATCTGGTCTGAAAATTCAAAAATCCGAAATTGATAGTAAATAGTATCTAAAATTCGTGAAAATGTCACAGCATACTATGGTTTACTCATATCTTACTACTGTAGAAATTTCAATAAATTTAGATTTCTATTTCTAATAGTTTCTGTGTTATTTTAACAACCTGGTCTCATTGTTATTAAATCAAAAATTAATAGGAGCTTAATATAAAAATCCATAAAAAATTTCCAGTTAGCTAAATTCCTTCATATCTTGTTGCTGTAAAAATTTTGATTTATTTAGAATTTGTTTGCAATGAGTTCACTTCTAAAATCACTCAAGTAGTCTGAAATTGATAAAATCCATTAAAAAATTGAAATTAATAAAAAATCATTATGAAAATTTCTAAAGAACCTTAAATTTCTGTCATATGTTCACTCCTTAATCCATTGAAATAGAAATCGTAGGATTCTTAGATTTCCCTTGTAAAATGGCCATAGCATTCATAATCGTATCCCAATTGCAATCGATCCTTGACAATTTGAGTATTTAAGCTATAGCATGTTATTGGCTCTGAGGTTTACTGTCCAGAGAAATCCTGAGAGATATGCCAGGCAATAAGGTGCTATAACTTAAGTATTAAATTGCACAAGGAAAGAGCGCACGATTCCCTTCCGTGGATGCTATTTGAGTCCGAATTTGGTGAACCATAGAGCCTTTGATATTCCTTAAATGTTTAGGAACCGAAAATCCTTGAAATCTGAAATTCATTAACTTCAAGAACTTGAATCAATTTATCTCATGTCTTTAGGAACCGTTGGATTACGGTTTCCGTCACAAGAACCATTAGAGCCCTATTTAGGAACACTTACGTCGTGTCGTGTCCTAGGTTTTAGGGAGTCCTAGGTTTTAGGGAGTCCTAGAGTTGGGAGTCCAGCCTCATCACGGACATTTGCTATGAATAGCAACTGTGCCATAGGTCTAGCTACACTAGTCATCCAAATTTTCCCTAGGGCAAATGTAAGCTCAATGGTTTCCACCTTGGCATTCCCATCTTATTTTGATGATTCCAATACACAAGTGATTTATGATCACTAATGTGTTTGATTGTTTAACTTGTAGATCTCAAATACTTTAAGACAACATTGCTTGGATTGAGGCCAAGAAGCATGTAAGCCCAATGGTTTCCACCTTGGCATTCCCATCTTATTTTGATGATTCCAATACACAAGTGATTAATGAGCACTAATGTGTTTGACTGTCTAAGTTGTAGATCACATTGGTGTTAAGACAACATTGCTTGGATTGAGGCCAAGAAGATCTCATTGGACCACATCATGAAGGCCAAAGACATCGAAGTCCAAGACAAATGAAGACTTGAAGAATCCATTGAAGACCAAAGTCATATTTAGATTGTAAAAGATCAAATCTTAGTTTTAGATTTTAGAGGCATTATTAAGTAAATAAACAAACACCCTAAATATATAAATAATTGTCTTTGTGGAGTTCCAACACCTTGGAACCCTCATAGCAATCCCAACTTGGTGTTAAGTTGGAAGCCTAAAAACAAGAAATGAAAATCTGCTTAAAATAGGCTTCTCGAAACTCCGAGAGAAATTCTCAGAACTCCGAGAATTCTCGGAACTCCGAGAAATGGTCCAGTAGACTTTTTTCCAACTTCTGTTTGTATTCCCGGAACTCCGAGATTTTTTCTCGGAACTCCGAGAACACTACAACGGTCGGATTTTTAGCCGTTGCGAATTTTTCAGGAATTACAACAATGCTATTGAACGGTCATATTTTGGTTTTCCTATATATATGGGCATTCTAAACATCCAAATCATCGATCCTAACACTCTTAAACTCCATTTGAACATCTAAAGAGTGAATCAAACTTGATTATGCCTCTCATCCTCTAAAGCTTAGGATTTGGATCATAGGCAAAATTTGTACATCTTCTACAATTGTTGTAAACCTTTGTGAGGGATTTTTTATTCTTTCTTTCTTATCAAGAACGTTGTATCGGGCGAGTTTTCGAAGAAGTGTAGCCCACTCTCCATGGTGAAGATTGCCACCAAGGTTAAAGGTAATCGGACTTTGTAATCGGCACCGATCTTCGCCGAAGTTAAGAAGATCACATAATGAAGCCATCAACGGGTTTGGTTGGTGGAGTGGAGTAGGCCTCACGTTTGGAGGACCGAACCACTTTAAATCTCGGGTGCAATCTCTCTTACTCTTGCTCTTTATTTGCATTTGCACTTTAGATTTAACTTGTGTACTTGAATTTTATTGTTGATCTCTTAATTTTTAAAATTGGGTTTGAGTTTTCAAAAGAGTTAAAACTTGTTAGCAACCTAATTTCTCACTCCTCACAAGTTGTCGTACTCGGGACCACCCTTGGAATTTCAAAGCACTTATTGAACCACATTCGGAAGGCCAAAGACATCGTAGATCCAAGACAAATGAAGACTTGAAGAATCTATTGAAGATCAATGTCATGTTAGATTGTATTCGATTCAATCTTAGTATTAGATTTTAGAGGCATAATTAAGTAAATAAACAAATACCCGAAATATATAAGTGATTGTCTTTGTGGAGTTCCAACACCTTGGAACCCTCATAGCAATCCCAACTTGGTGTTAAGTTGGAAGCCTAAAAACAAGAAGTGAAAATCTGCTCATCATAGGCTTCTCGGAACTCAGAGAAATATTCTTGGAACTCCGAGAAATGGTCCAGTGGACTTTTTTCCAACTTCTGTTTGTATTCCCGGAACTCCGAGAAATATTCTCGGAACTCCGAGAACACTACAACGGTCGGATTTTTAGCCGTTGCGATTTTTCCTAGAATTACAACAATGCCATTGAACGGTCATATTTGGCTTTTCCTATATATATGGGCATTCCAAACATTCAAATCATCAATCCTAACACTCTTAAACTACATTTGAACATCCAAAGAGTGAACCAAACTTGATTGTGCCTCTCATCCTCTAAAGCTTAGGATTTGGATCATAGGCTAAATTTGTACATCTTCTGCAATTCTTGTAAACCCTTGTGAGGGATTTTTTGTTCTTTCTTTCTTAACGTTGTATCGGGCGAGTGTTCGGAGAAGCGTAACCCACTCTCCGTGGTGAAGATTGCTACCAAGGTTAAAGGTAATTGGAATTTGTAATCGGTACCGATCTTCGCCGAAGTTAAGAAGATCACATAGTGAAGCCATCAACGGGTTTGGTTGGTAGAGTGGAGTAGGTCTCGCGTTTGGAGGACCGAACCACTTTAAATCTCGGGTGCAATCTCTCTTACTCTTGCTCTTTATTTGCATTTGCACTTTAGATTTAAACTTGTGTGCTTGAATTTTATTGTTGATCTTTTAATTTCCAAAATTGGGTTTGAGTTTTCAAAAGAGTTAAAACTTGTTAGAAACCTAATTTCTCACTCCTCATTAGTTGCCGTACTCGGGACCACCCTTGGAATTTTACTTGGTATCAGATCAAAGGCCCTTAAAAGATTTTCTTTTTTATAAATCTTTGGTAAATTTTTCTTTAAAAATTTCAAACAAGGGAAAGATCATAAGATCTTTGGCAACTTTCTAATTGTGAAATGGCTGATAGAAATGGAACCGGACTTCCGGAGGGCCATTCCACAACTAGACCCCCGTTCTTTAATGGGTCCAACTATGGACATTGGAAGACAAGGATGCGCATCTATCTTCTTTCGATAGATGTGGAACTTTGGCATATTGTTGAAAATAGATACATTTTGCCTTCCACACCATTTGAAGAATGGAATACGGTAGAGAAAAGGCATGCTAATTTAAATTACAAAGCTATAAATTCTTTGTTTTGCGCCTTATCTACGGAGGAGTTTAATCGAGTTGCTCTTTTTTATTCCGCCAAGATTATTTGGGATACACTTGCCGTTACCCATGACGGAACATCACAAGTTAAGGATTCCAAAATAAACTTGTTAAAAAGCAAATATGAAATGTTTAGAATGGATTAAAACGAAAGCATTTCCGAAATGTATACCCGTTTTTCTAAAATTTCTAATGAATTAGCAAATCTTGGTAAATCTTATCCTACTGATGAGCTTGTGAGTAAGTTGCTTATGTCTCTTCTTCCATATTGGGATCCAAAGGTAACCGCCATACAAGAATCAAAGAATCTCAAGACGCTAACCATGGAGGAGCTTGTAGGATCTCTCATCACCCATGAGATGCTCCTCACTAGCCGACAAGAGGAGAAGAAGCCGAAAGAGAAAGAAAAAGAGAGTCGATCTCTAGCTCTAAAAGCCTCCAAAGCGAACTCATCATCCTCTAGCGAGGCAGATAGCGATGAAGAAGAAGCTTTAAGAAAATTTAAAAGCTTATGGAGAAATAAACATAAAAAGGATAAAACGAAGAAGAAAGAAGAAAGTGAAGTAGAAGGAGGAATAAGATGCTATAATTGCAAGAAGACCGGACACAAAAAACCGGATTGTCCACTTCTCAAGTCATCTTCCTCAAAATACAAGAGAAAGAAGGAATGGAAGAAACATAAGGCTCTTGCCGCCGGATGGGATGCTACTAGCACCTCGGGAAAGAGTTCAAGCGAAGGGGAAGAAAATAAAAAGGATGATCTTTGCTTCATGGCACTCACCCATGAAGATGAGGTAAATTCAAACCCCTCGTGTTATTCATCTAGTAGTGATAGTGAAAAAATATCATATGATGAATTGTGCTCAACCTTGCACTCTCAAATTTCTAAAAATAAAGTTCAAAAGAAATCCATTTCAAAATTATAAAATGAACTTAATTTTTTGAAAAATGAATCTTCTTCCAAATCTCAAGCACAACTTGAAAATTTTAAACTTGAGATTGAAACCCTTAAGGGTTGTTTGGATGAGAAAACTTGCCAAATTGCAAAACTCCAAGATGTGGCAAGCTCTTCCAAATCTTATGAAGATGAATTTAATGATTTTCTAAATCAAATAACGCATCTTCATAATGAAAATGAAAGGTTAAGATTATGTCTCCATGGATTCTTAAATGGTGACAAAATTATTGACATAATCTTAAAGAAGACTAGTCAAAAACCTAAACATGCATATGATAGGACTAGCATATCTAACCCTCATGTTAGATGCCATTATTGTGGAATAAATGGTCATTACCAATTCCAATGTGCATCTAAGATTAGGGATAGTGTTGGAACCAAGAAATCTTGGGTTCCAAAAGCCCCCATATGATTATCTTCATATGTGCTTAGATTAGAGGCTTTTGCTTTAAAATTGAATATCTTTTTAAAAGTTAATTAAATATCCCCTCTTATGTTGAATAAAAATTCTAAATAGGGGGAGTTCTAGGGTTGTCTTTTTTCTTGAAAAAGGGGGAGCTTTAAATTGAATATTTCATCCCTTTTGTTTCTCTTTTATCCCAATCTTTTTTATTGATGCCAAAGGGGGAGAGAATTCTTGTGTAAGGAAAATATGAATGCTTTTATTAGAAAATTTCTTGTGCTTGTCATCATCAAAAAGGGGGAGATTGTAAGCCCAATGGTTTCCACCTTGGCATTTCTATCTTATTTTGATGATTCCAATACACAAGTGATTTATGATCACTAATGTGTTTGATTGTTTAAGTTGTAGATCTCAAATACTTTAAGACAACATTGCTTGTATTGAGGCCAAGAAGCACTTATTGAACCACATTCGGAAGGCCAAAGACATCATAGATCCAAGACAAATGAAGTCTTGAAGAATCTATTGAAGATCAATGTCATGTTAGATTGTATTCGATCCAATCTTAGTACTAGATTTTAGAGGCATAATTAAGTAAATAAACAAACACCCTAAATATATAAGTGATTGTCTTTGTGGAGTTCCAACACCTTGGAACCCTCATAGCAATCCCAACTTGGTGTTAAGTTGGAAGCCTAAAAACAAGAAGTGAAAATCTGCTCATCATAGGCTTCTCGGAACTCCGAGAAATGGTCCAGTAGACTTTTTTCCAACTTCTGTTTGTATTCGTGGAACTCCGAGAATTCTCGGAACTCCGAGAAATATTCTCGGAACTTCGAGAACACTACAACGGTCGGATTTTTAGCCGTTGCAATTTTTCCTGAAATTACAACAATGCCATTGAACGGTTATACTTGGCTTTTCCTATATATATGGGCATTCAAACATTCAAACCATCAATCCTAACACTCTTAAACTACATTTGAACATCCAAAGAGTGAACCAAACTTGATTGTGCCTCTCATCCTCTAAAGCTTAGGATTTTGATCATAAGCTAAATTTGTACATCTTCTGCAATTCTTGTAAACCCTTGTGAGGGATTTTTTGTTCTTTCTTTCTTAACGTTGTATCGGGCGAGTGTTCGGAGAAGCATAGCCCACTCTCCGTGGTGAAGATTGCCACCAAGGGTAAAGGTAATTGGAATTTGTAATCGGTACCGATCTTCGCCGAAGTTAAGAAGATCACATAGTGAAGCAATCAACGGGTTTGGTTGGTGGAGTGGAGTAGGCCTCGCGTTTGGAGGACCGAACCACTTTAAATCTCGGGTGCAATCTCTCTTACTCTTGCTCTTTATTTGCATTTGCACTTTAGATTTAAACTTGTGTGCTTGAATTTTATTGTTGATCTCTTAATTTCCAAAATTGGGTTTGAGTTTTCAAAAGAGTTAAAACTTGTTAGAAACCTAATTTTTCACTCCTCATTAGTTGCCGTACTCGGGACCACCCTTAGAATTTCAACAAGCCCAGTTACCTAGGATGTAGGTGAACCTGCATTAGTCTAAGGGACAACTTGCACTTAGATAGGATCATATAGCATCTTAGATGAAATCCTAGGATAATAAAATCTTCAACTTGAATTAAATAACTTCTCTTAAAACTGTTGAAACAATCAATCCAGTCTAGATCGGTGTCTTAGTTGAGTTAGGCATAAGTAGCTTAGCTTAGGTGCACCGAACTACGTCGACTCTGATCCCAGTGAGGCTTGGGTACGTAGGCAGCTTGGATGCTTGATGGCATACCAATCACGAGTCGGCTCCACAACAAATTGTGGGGTTTTGTATATTAATTTTCTTGTAAATTCTTAATTAAATCATTTAGGACCTTCCATGAAATTAGAATCTTAGGAGAACTTTCACTTAGATTGAATTCAAACAAATTAAGAAATCAAGATACACATTTAGGATCTACATTAAAATTAGATCATAGGATGCATATCACGTAGTTAGCACACTAACATAGAGTTAAATGAGCCATTTAAAAGAAATTCAAAAGAGTTTACTTTTGGAATTGAAGACCGATTATCGGACAGGAATGGTGCATGTGGTGGATAACTCCCCATACCTTCCATTCTTGTAACCAGGTAACGAGTCTAGATTTCTGGTTAATTATGGGTCCTAGATCCCACATCTAGGTGGCGACTCTGTCACTCTCTTTTCTGTGGAATTCGGATTACCTTAGTGATCCGAAGTTCACATAAAAGACGAATTAAAATCAATAATAAAAGAGCACACGCCAATCGCGTGGATACGAAAGACTAAGAGAGATCGTGGCGGCTCGCGCCCCACCCCTCCACGGGATCGGGTCCCACAAAGACCCTCCCATGAAGAACAAATAAAATTAAAAACTCTCTTGCCGCTTAATAGGCGAATTACAACTTCGTAAGCTCACATTCATTCCAAGAAATAAATAAAAGAAAAGCCCTATGGAGTGCCTCTTCAAAGAATGTGGAAATACATGTTCAAAGAGGTTTTTGCTTTTCAAATAAAACTTGAAGCTCAAAGAGAAATGTGATTTGATTTTTGTCAAATGTTCAAAAGCTTGTAGAGATAGGTTTTAATAATGTATATATAGAGTATTTGAAAATATGACCATTTGGGGTAAAACTGTAAATAATAGGCTTGAAAAAGTCAAGCAGAAAATGCCCCAATGGTTAGTTTGCTCGACCGCGACCATCGACCAGGCTACAACGGTCGCCCGCCCCTATCGGACGCCCTATTCTATTTTCAAATTTCTTACCGTCGCGGTCAACCGGCCACATGGCGGTCGCCCGGCGAAGGCTTACTGTTTGCTCAAAACATTTGGCTCAAAAACCTATCTCAGTCGACCGACCCATGGCGGTCGCCCGCCCAAACCCATGACGGATTGTTCTATTTTGAAACAGACACATATCCGCGGTCACCCGGCTTGACCCGGTTGACAGGCCAGATAAAATTCGAGATGGCCTGGATTTCCAGGTTCCATCCCGCGGTCGCCCGGCCTAGCCCAGTCGACCGATCCTGAGTGAAATTACATTTTAACTTTAAAATCCAGAGGCTTTTGGGCTATGGTCTTTGGGCTTAAGTCCAAGGTTTTCAAATATTTTTTTGGGTATGTTTATGGTTTTCAAAGATGTAAAATGTTAAGTATAAAAATAATTTTGAAAACCTTTTAAAAGTGCATTTTACATAAAGTCAAGAGGACTCCAAATACATTCTAAAAATATGAACCTTGAGTCTTCTTGGAATGTCTTGGCTCCTTTGCACTTTCTTGGACTTCTTCTGCTTGTGAGTGAACTGTTTGAGCTTGTTTGGCTCTTGTGACTTGTCCTCCAATCTTCAATGTATGTTGAGGTACATGAGGTGTCACCATGGCATGTTCAATTTCAAGCTCCTTCTTGACACTTGCTTAGGAACTTGTGGGATCTTCATGTTGAGCTTCTTTACTTGAGCATCTTCAAATAAGGATTACTCCAATGTAGGTGCAAGCTCTTGGTTCCTTTGATCCTTCATCCACAAGTCATGTGTTGTGAAGTGTTGTGTAATGACGATTATGACGTGAAAATCCTGTATTCAACACAACACCTCAAAGCAACACATCAGTCCATAAATGCTAATCAATTTGGTTGGCTAGCATCAAAACAAGAAGATAAGTTGAATGATTAACCCATGGGAACCCTTGAGCTTACAAAGTTGTAGTCCGGTCTTTTAGGTCGAGTCTAGTTTAGTGGTCTAGATGTTTTAGGCATCACAGTTTAGAATAGGAACGCAAGAACTACGTTGCCTTGATTCTCATAGAGGCGGGGATACGTAGGCGGCTTTGGATGAACACCAGACCATCCGAAGATTCAGGTGACAACGTTTAGAGTCTTAGGGTTTGTTGTCAGTGTTTTAGAGTCTGTGTTTGTGGTTATTTTTATTTCTTGTGTGTTTTCTTTCAGACTGTGAATATTACTTTACTTGATCACTCACATGCTTAGCTGTAGCTCTTTGTTGTTTACTAGTTTATTGCCTTTTGATTATATTGCTTACTTGTAGCTCTTATATTCTTAGCTGTTGCTCTTTATCTTTGCTGATTATTATTCTTGGTATTATCTACTGACGTTTGTTCACTGTGCAGGGTTATCTCATTAGCTATTGATATGCATGTGTTTGTTTACTGCTTTATTAGATGTGATGAGTTAGGACCATATGGGATGTATAGAGACTGAAAACATGGTTATTTGTTATTGGATTGACTCTAGTTTTCTTCGCCTCTTTGAGAGACGGTGGATTCTAGTGACCATTCTAATGACAGATGATACTGGTTCTAACTCTCTTTAAGTATGAATGTTAGATGTGATGCGTAAAGATAGATAGCAGGGTTATGTGATATTGGATAAACTCTAGTCTTCTCTGCCTCTTTTAGAGATGGCGGATTCTAGTGTTTAATCCAATGTTGGGTGACACTAATATCAATTCGCTTAGGACTTGGATGTTTATTTTCTTTTGCCCATCCCTGGGTCATTCATGTTTAGGTAGACATTTTCTCGGGGATATTTGTTCTCATTTCACATGATTTTTGCCAAAAATTCTTCAAAGTTAATAAATAAATGGCAGAAGAGACCAAGTGCTTGCACTTGGGGCATATGAGGTGCTCTTCGGACCTTCCTCATTCGTAATTAGGCACGGACCCATATATATTTCTGGTTATCCTTTGCACAGAGGATTTGTTTTTCGGGTTCCATGGCCTATCCATGGATGACGACTATTTATTTTTCGGGTTCCATGGCCTATCCATGGATGGCGACTCTGAGTTATTTTAGGTACGTCTAGGTTTCGAGCCCTGGCTACGGATCCAGAGGCATCTCATTTATATAGCCACTCATGTTATGCTATGAGGGTGGAACCGTTTTGAGAGTTCCTTGGTAGAGCTCTCCTTCATGTGGAGATCCAAAGGACCGATGGGGACCTGTTCTTTGCCGCCTCCTCCGGATCGGGGTCCACAGGCTAGTGACTCTGCTGGGGTGTTCTTGAAACATTGCCTAACTCTGTTAAACATGCAATTTTAATTAATTTTGGAGAAATTTGGGGCAAAATCAAGTTAAATGGGAATCTTATCGTTAGAATCCAGGGGCACCAAATAGATGAGTAATAAAACAAGGGTTCACACACCACTCTCATCCTTTCATATATATTACAGGTTTTGTTGTTACTTTCTTGCTATGGTTTGTTGTGGATGGATATCAGATTACCTATTTCGGTGAGGTACTATAAGCAGGAGCCATGAGAGCAATACCCACTCTCAGTCATGCATCACCGCACCCATAGTACACTCAACACCTAGACACTTCGTGTGTAAAACGGACTGTGGGACCCGATCCCACGAGAGGGTCGCAAGCGCGCGAGGCGCCATACTCTCTCTTAGTCTCTTGTACCCACGAGATTGGCATGTGCCTTTTTTTTATTATTGATTACCCAACCAAGCCGGCAACAACCAAGCCATAGGGTGCAAACAAATGTGCAACCCAGTACCCACAAGGGCCGGAGTAAGCCGCCGAGCCTAGTAAGGTGTGATTTAATTCATCCTTTCCGTGAACTTGGGATCACTAAAAGAATTCGAATTTCGCACAAAGGAGAATGACAGAGTCGCCACCTAGATGAGGGATCTAGGACCCATAAATAACCAGAAATCTAGACTCGTTACCTGGTTACGAAAACGGAAGGTATGAGGAGCTACCACCACATGCACCATCCTCACCCGATAATCCGGTTTTCGATTTCAAAAGTTAACTCTCTTGAATTTCTTTTAAATGGCTCATTTAACTCTATTGAAGTGCGAACTACGTGACATGCATCCTAAAATCTAATTTTAATGTAATTCCTAAATGTGTATCTTGATTTTCTTAATTTGTTTGAATTCAATCTAAGTGAAAGTTCTCCTAAAATTCTAATTTCATAGAAAGTTCTAAGTGATTTTGTGGGACCTGATCCCGCGAGAGGGTCGCGAGCGCGCGAGGTGCCACGCTCTCTCTTAGTCTCTCATACCCACGCGAATGGCGTGTGTTTTTTATTATTGATTTTAATTACCCAACCAAGCAGGCAGCAACCAAGCCATATGGTGCAAACAAACGTGCAATCCAGTACCCATAAGGGTAGGGGTAAGCCGCTGAGCCTAGCAAGGTGTGATTTAATTAATCTTTTCCGTGAACTTGGGATCACTAAGGCAATCCGAATTCTACGCAAAAAAGAGTGACAGAGTCGCCACCTAGATGAGGGATCTAGGACCCATAATTTACCAGAAATCTAGACTCGTTACCTGGTTACGAGAATGGAAGGTATGGGGAGTTACCACCACATGCACCATTCCTGCCCGATAATCGGTCTTCAATTCCAAAAGTTAACTCTTTTGAATTTCTTTTAAATGGATAATTTAACTCTATATTAATGTGCGAACTACATGACATGCATCCTAAGATCTAATTTCAGTGTAATTCCTAAATGTGTATCTTGATTTTCTTAATTTGTTTGAATTCAATCTAAGTGAAAGTTCTCCTAAAATTCTAATTTCATGGAAAGTCCTAAGTGATTTAATTACTTTTAATTTAAGGATTAATGTACAAAACCCCACCACTTATGTGTGGAGCCGACTCGTGATTGGTATGCCATCAAGCATCCAAGCTGCCTACGTACCCAAGCCTCACTGGGATCAGAGTCGACGTAGTTCGGTGCACCTAAACTAAGCTACTTATGCCAAACTCATCTAGGACACCGATCTAGACTGGATTGAATGTTTCAACAGTTTTAAGAGAAATTATTTAATTCAAGTTGAAGATTTTATTATCCTAGGACTTCATCTAAGATGCTATATGGTCCTATCTAAGTGCAAGACGTCCCTTAGACTAATGCAGGTTAACCTACATCCTATGTAACTAGGTTTGTCCTAGGAAAAAAGTGAGGTGACTAGTGTAACTAGATTTGTGGCACGATTGCTATCCATAGCAAACGCCCGTGATGAGGTTGGACTCCTAACTCTAGGACTCCTTAAAACTTAGGACACAACGTGACGTAAGTGTTCCTAAGGGGCCCTAAAGGTTCCTACGATAGGAGACCGTAATCCAATGGCTCCTAAGACACGGATCGAGTTAATTTGATTTGTTGAACTTAATGATTTTTAATTTTTGAGAATTTTTTATTCCTAAACATCTAAGGAATACCAAAGGCTCTATGGTTCGCAAGTTTCGGCCTCGGATCGCAACCATGGAAGGGAATCGTGCTCTCAACACTTGTATAATTTAGCACGTAAATTATAGTATCTTATTGCCTGGCATATTTCTCAGGATTTTCGTGGACAGTGGACCTCGGAGCCAATATCATACTATAATTTACGCACTCCAATTATGCAGAATTAATCGCAATTAGTATACGATTACGGTTGCGATCTCGGCAGTTAAATTGTCACAGCATAGCCAATTTACAAAGGCAATCTATGAACCCTAAGGTTTCTGTTTCAAAGAGTTAGGGATTGAATTTATGATGAAAATTTAAGGTTTTTTGAAGATTTTTACTGACTTTTGTATTGATTTGCTATTAAATTGTGATTTAATATCATTAAGACCAGATTGCTAGGAATACACAGTAACCCTAAGCAATCAAACTCCAAATCAGTTGAAACTTCTTCAGTAACAAGATATGGATAATTGTGGCTTACTGGAAAAAGTTCATGAATTATCATTAAGATTTGATATCAATTCCCGATTTTTCAAAATCCAAATCAGATTATAGATTAACACAGCAACCTATATCATATCACTTTTAAATTACTCCAAACTTTTACAGAATAAAGATATAAATGATTAAAGCTTACTGAAAAATTTACATGAATTATCATTAAGATTAGATATCAATGTCCGATTTGTCAAAATTCAAATCAGATTATAGATTAACACAGTAACCTATAGCATATCAATTGTAAATCAACTTAAACTCTTACAGTATAAAGATAATCATGAGATTAGACTACTGTATGAATTTCATGGATTTTTATGACTATTTGATGACGATTTAAATTCACACAAAAATTAGATGAAACCAAAGAATTACTTAAAAAGCAAACCTAATGGTATCCTAAAATCAAATTAAAAATTTCAGTAAATACATAATAGATTATAGAATTTATTATCAAAATTTCAAAACATAAAACTTAAATCTCCTCCATAAAATTGATTTTTAAATATAAGAGATCAATTTGTTTCCTAGGCGTTAAAACCCGTTTATTAAAATAAATTGTAAAACCTTACCAAATCTTTGTAAAATTAATTGAAAATATTTCTCTAACATTCCACTAACCAAAGTTACTGGTTTGTAAAGAAAATTTTTGAAAATATATTAATTTAATAAGAAAAAGAATTATGGCACGTAAAATGGGGAAGCGATTAGAAAACAGTAAAAACCATATTTGTTTTAAAATATTTTTCAATGGAAACTTCCATTTATTATTAGGCTTTAATTCTGAAAAGTTTCATCAATTTTTAAAATGATTTGGTATTTATTAAAAATAGCCGAAATTTAAAATAATTAATAATCCGATTAAATAAACTCCAAAAAATATGAAATTTTTGGGTGATCTAAAACCCTTGTAAAACTATTGGAAACAAACTTTCACTAAATTTGGACATGATTTGATATACGTTTGGCTCCATTCATCAAGAAATAACCCTTTTCGGGGTTATTCTTTGAAAAATAGAATGAAAAATAAAACGGCCGAACCGCGGTTGGAAATTAAGTTACCAGTAGTTTTGTATTTTATATAAAATCCAGAAAATATCAGTTTTTAAAAAGAACCATGTTTTCAAACACTTGCTTTGATAATCTAATTTAAATCCATATTCAATAAAAACAAAAGAAAACCATTTTTAAATGGAAGAAAATTAATTTTTGAATCAAATTTTGAATTTTGAAAACTAAGAATCTATATTATAACATACTGGAATTTCAAAGAAAAATTCGTTGATTTGATCCATCAAAATTAAAACCCTAGCATGCTTTTTCTACTTCACAAAGATGAGGAATCCTTACCGTTGATCGCAATCCTTGTCTCTAGGGTTGGTGATCCAAGATATACTCTTTGTCCAACCCTTTTATACGCTAAAAAAAAATCGAAAGAACACTCCAATAATTCTTGATTGTGTGATGCCTTGGAGAAGAAGAAGGAATTCAAGAATTCCTTTTGTGAAGAACACTTGAGAGAGAGATCACACTTAAAAGAGAGAAGAGGTTTTTTTTTTTTTCTTGGGAGGAGAGAGAAAAAGGACGAATTTGGATATTTTTCAATTCAATCTAGTATTGTTTGCTTTTATTTTTATATAAAAAAAGCTAGGGTTAAGAGAGAAATAGTAATTTCCAATGTGAAAGCTCCATTTTTGGTTTGTTTCCAATTTTTCCCTCTTGCTTTCTGTAGACACCCCATTTTGTTTTGTTTTAATCAACAAAGAAATTAGTGTGTTAAATCCATGTGAGAACCCCCTCTATCATTGATTTATATGTTTTAGGTCATTAATATCTTGATCTGACTTTACGAATCATCAATCAGGACAAAATAAGCTAGGGTCACTTCATAGCCCGGACCCTGATTCCATTCCGAGACCCGATTTCCGTAAATCGTTAGATCAATGGCAGATCTTGACCTGGGTCTAACCATCCAAAACCACCTAACCTCTCCTCTCATCCTAACCATCCAAACCTCACCTAACCTCACATAACCTCTCCTCTCATCCTAACCATCCAAACCTCACCTAACCTCACCTAACCTCACCTAACCTTACCTAACCCCACCTAACCTTACCTAACCTCATCCTCTCATCCTAACCATCCAAAACCACCTAACCTCACCTAACCTCCTATCCCATTCTCCTATAAATACCCTCTCATCCCACCATCCAAAAAAAGAAAAAAGAACCCCTCTCTTAGAAAATTCATCCCTCTCCCTCATCTCTTCAAGGGTTCGGCCATCCTTGCCGGATCGGGTGATTTTATACGTTGGGTGATATATATCAAAAGCAGTCATTATCAAGCAAGGAATCATCTTCAAGGAATTAACATCAAAGAAAAATCAAACACAAAGTGGGTTTCCAAAGAGGTAGGCATTTATTTCAATTCTATGTAGGGTCTGTTTTCATGCATATCTTTTACTTTAAAAGAAAAACCATGTTAGGAAGCATGTAGGGTCCGTTTTCCCCCTGGTTAGCCTCTGGTTAGACCCTGGTTGCACCCAGGTTCGCTGCTGGTTGCACCCAGGTTCGATGCTGGTTGCACCCTGGTTCCCTACTGATTCGCACCCTGGTTCCCCTGCTGGTTGCACCCTGGTTCCCTACTGGTTGCACCCTGGTTCCCTGCTGGTTGCACCCTGGTTCCCTGCTGGTTGCACCCTGGTTCCCTACTGGTTCGCACCCTGGTTCGATATTGGTTCGCACCCTGGTTCCCTGCTGGTTCGCACTCTGGTTAGACCCTGGTTGCACCCAGGTTCGCTGCTGGTTGCACCCAGGTTCCGTCCTGGTTGCACCCTGGTTCCCCTGCTGGTTCGCACCCTGGTTCCCTGCTGGTTCGCACCCAGGTTCGCTGCTGGTTGCACCCAGGTTCCCTGCTGGTTGCACCCTGGTTCCCCTGCTGGTTCGCACCCTGGTTCCCTGCTGGTTCGCACCCTGGTGCACCCTGGTCCGCACCCTGGTTTGTACCCTGCTTCCTCCTAGTTAGACCATGGCTAGTCTCGGGTTTGCTCCTAACTTAGACCCGACTCACTTGACCCTAACCATTAACCCAATCCAACCAAGTCATATCCCAACACAATCCGAGTCGCATGTCTGAATCCATTTGGCCAAATCTCATAAGCCCGCCCACTTTGAATTCCGAAAATTCAAACCCTTGATGATTCCTATATGCTCAATTCTTTGATGCAAATTCCCAATTCCAAAATCCCATTGCTAGATCAATGTTTCTGAATCTCAAGTCCAATGCTCAAATGCAAACCCGATTCCAGATACAAATACCAATTCTGTCTTCCAAAATCCAAGCAACCTCGCCAGTGGAACTACGTGTGGCTTGATCCCCATCACGGGGTACGTAGGCAATTTGGCACTCCCAAGTTCAGTCGCACCTTTCTCTATCTTTCCCATTCCCTCACACTATTCATCACCTCGATTCATCTCGTGTCTCTCGGAACCATTGGATTATGGTTTCCGTCGTAAGAACCCTTAGAGCCCAATTTAGGAACAATGGTGTCGTGTCGTGTTGTGTCCTAAGTTTTAGGGAGTCCTAGAGTTAGGAGTCCAGCCTCATCACGGACGCTTGCTATGTATAGCAACCGTGCCATAGGTCAAGTTACACTAGTCATCCAGTTTTTCCCTAGGACAAGCCTAGTAAACTAGGATGTAGGCTAACCTGCATTAGTCTAAGGGACAACTTGCATTTAGATAGGATCATATAGCATCTTCGATGAAATCCTAAGATAATAAAATCCTCAACTTGAATTAAATAACTTCTCTTAAAACTGTTGAAACAGTCAATCCCGTCTAGATCGGTGTCCTAGTTGAGTTAGGCATATGTAGCTTAGCTTAAATGCACCGAACTACGTCGACTCTGATCCCAGTGAGGCTTGGGTACGTAGGCAGCTTGGATGTCTGACGGCATACCACCCGCGAGTCGGCACCATAACAAATTGTGGTGTTTTGGATATTAATTTTCTTGTAAATGCTTAATCAAATCATTTAGGGCTTTCCATGAAATTAGAATTCTAGGAGAACTTTCACTTAGATTGAACCCAGACAAATTAATAAATCAAGATACACATTTAGGATTCCCATTGAAATTAGATTTTAGGATGCATGTCACTTAGTTCGCACATTAACATAGAGTTGAATGAGCCATTTAAAATAAATTTAAAAGAGTTAGCTTTTGGAATCGAAGACCGATTATCGGACAGGAATGGTGCATGTGGTGGATAACTCCCCATACCTTCCATTCTCGTAACCAGGTAGCGAGTCTAGATTTCTGGTTAATTATGGGTCCTAGATCCCACATCTAGGTGGCGACTCTGTCAGTCTCTTTCGTGTGGAATTCGGATTGCCTTAGTAATCCCAAGTTCACATAAAAGACGAATTACAATCAACAATTAAAAACACACGCCAATCGCGTGGATACGAGAGACCAAGAGAGAAGGCGCGGCGGCTCGCGCCCCGGCCCTCTCGCGGGATCGGGTACCACAGTCTGGCGACTCCACTGGGGATCACCTAACTTCATTAAAACTTCAAAAGATAATTCATTTGAATTTAATTTTAAATGGCTCATAAAAACTCTATACTTGTTAGATTAGTTTGTCTTGTTTTATTTTCTCATCACATTTTACTCAAACTTAATTTAACAAAACCTGAAGGCATCATAGATTGCGCAAACATATTGCACACACTTACATCACTTGCATCTAAACCATGCATCTCACGTGCACACACATCCTATTTTAGGAACCCGGAGTGTTATCTAGCATGGTTGACTGGGATTTCATCACCTGGTGCCTCTGTGCTAGAGAAGCATTCCACCCTTAGCCTAGTACCTTTATGGTACGTAAACGGATCCCTTGTTCACGTACTGATACGCCGGACACTGGTACAGTATATCGAACATGGATTCGCGCTAAGGGAACTCTTGGCCTTACCCCTAGATTAACCCACACATGCATGTAATATACGAACACATGTGCATCACGTGTGTGAGCCTAGTTTAGGATATTCTACCTATTTGTGTCTAGATTAGGCCGTAGTCCATCTTCCAATGGCTACGATCGGTCCTTAGATACACGAACAAAGGCATGAGTCGAGATTCTCTCTCCACTCCGATAGATTAGGATTAGGGTTGATGCCTTCAGGTAACACTGATAAAATGTGAAAAAAAAAAAAAAAAATTTCCCTTTGGGTTAAGATATAAATCCCATCATTTCCAAAAATCTCATAGGATTAGTCATTCATGATCTATCCGTTGAAAGCAATCTTATGCTATCTCATCTAATCTTTTGATCGTGCGTCTTTCGTTCTTCTGTCATACGATTCGATCGTATCTTCATGCCATCCCCTAACTGGCAGATGCAGAATCTCACAATCTTTCTATTATGCATTCTCATGATCTGATCATGCCTGGTCCAGATAATCCAATCTTGCTTGTACCCCTGGTCTCTTCCTCCTCTAGGGGCTACCTTTTCAAGATTATTTTGCTAAGTCCTTCAGAGTTCACTCTCAGAATCCTTGAGCTAGGGGCATTCCCCTATGCGAATCAGTCATCATTGTCCAAAATTGAAAGTATCAGCCATGATGATGTTCAGAACGAACCAGCCTTCGCCGAGCCTTCAACGCCAAACAGTTGCAGCAGTTAAAGTTTTAGTCACTTACTATTTTATGTTGAGTCAGTCATCATGGTCAGTATAATTGTTGAGTCCGGTCTTACAGTTAAAGGTCAATGCCTAGTCCAGGCAAGTTATCTTCTGTTTCCCTTTCTTATTTAGAGTTGTGAATCCTAAGCATGTTCAGGATAGGTCGTCTGATGTAATAGCTTTTCTTTAAATAAAATTTCAGTCAGTTCCAAAAAGTTCACTTGTGTCTGTTTCTTAAGTGTGCTTCTGATCTTAAAATAAGACTCCCTCCTCAAATGAGGACAAAATTGACGAAACTCCACTTGAGTCACAGCAATTACTTGAACGAGAGGAGGAGCGCCAATCCCAACCTTTCAAAGATGAAATTGAAATGATAAACACTGGCACTGAAACTTTGATTCAGTGAATGCCGATTGAAAATACATTACCCTCTAAAGAGTGTGAAGAATTGATAAAATTATTTCAAGAATAAGAAGATTGTCTAGAAAAGCTACAACCGATACCAGGGGCAAGACATAGATGGAAAGCTCAAAGAAAATGAAGAAAGTGAGAAGATATATGCTATACAAGGGGCATAGAGTGGAAACAACTTTCATATTTCTAATCAATGACCTTGGTTCTCAAATTCATAACATAAAGCCAACAAATTCAAGATGAAAAGTTCAAGAGCAAACAATGAAAAGTGATCATCAGATATCGAGAGTACGAATCCATAGATGGAGGATGTCAAAGAACAAGTTTCGCTCTATGAAAGTCAAAAGCACGTATTAGAATCTTGAAAGAAGAAGATCCATTATCTCTTACCTGGAAATGCCGTCAAACTCCGCGAAAAAAAAAAAACAAAAGAGAAAAATAATAATAAATAAATAATCAGTACCAGAGGGACTCTAGTAACCTGGATCGATTCCCAATTTGAACATCAGAAGGCCTCCTTTGGCCGAATAAATCCCAAAATCAGAACCCAACGTCAAAAGAATACCGATTGCAAACCCTTCGAGCCTGAGTAAAATTTTCTTGAAAACCCATCAAACTCGGGGCATTCGCCCCCGAACTACGCGAGACCTGATCCCTACACTGGGGTACGTAGGCAGCTCGGTTAAACCGAATTCGGTCGATTCAAAAAAAAGAAAAGAAAAAGAAAAATCAATCGTTCCAAAAAAAAAAAAGAGGGACAAGTTCCAAAAGAAGAGAAGTTAATTATTCCAGAAAGAAAAGAAAAAAGAAAAATCAATTAACCTTCAAACAATTTATCTTCAAACTAGGGGCATTCGCCTTGACCTACACACGACCTGATTCCTACCTTGGGATATGTAGGCAACCTGTTCACAGGTTCGGTCGAAATCTTTGTTGAGCCTTATCCTACCTATAAAGTCCCTCCGGTGTTCAGATTTAATGATCTAGGTCCCGAAACACAAAAAGAAAAAAAAGAACGGAGTTTGAAGATCTGCTAGACTGAAAACCTGAAAGGGCGGTCTAGGCAAAATTTAAGATCATTTCCCTGCTAAGTTGAAAACCCGAAAGGGCGGCTTAGGCAAAAGCTAAGGGGATAGCCTGCTGGATCGAAAACCTAGAAAGGTGGTTCAGGCAAAAGTTAAGGCTAGCGCGGTCCGCCAAGTTAAAAACCCTGAAGAGGTAACTTGGTCACGGTAAGAGAATCAGTATAAGAAGGCTACAGCCGGTATCAAGACTGAAGATCAACTGAAATTCAAGCAAATTCAAGTGACATCCTCAAAACTGGGGGCATTGGAGCTAAGCAATCCTAGGAGTTGTAATTAAATCATTGAGGCATTACTGTTTTAAGGAAAAAGTCCAGTGTTTACCAATTGAAAAAAATATTCCTTGAAATGATAGACTTACCAAATAAAACGTTAACTAAGTCAGAAGCATTACTGTGTCTGTCAGTGTAGTTAATCAATCGTTGTTATTCTATGTTCACTCCTTTAGAGCTCCTCAATCCTTTGAGTAGTGCCTTTTATCTAAGTTTTCTATTTAAAAAGAGTCAATCGTCATCCATATGTCCAAATGATGCAACTGTCTCGGTGAAGGAGGCCCGGCCTCGTCAGCTCCCTGCGATTGTACCTGAAAAAGTTCGAGAATCTAGTCAAACAGCTATATTTCAAAGATGATCAACCCAGAAGAATTCAGAAGTAGAAACATCAGAAAGCCCAGCTTCCGTAAAAAGATCATACCCCAGGAAGGCATCTTAAGCTTGGAAGAGCCTCAGATGCAATGATGGTCGAGCCAATTTCTCAGAAAGATGAACCGTTAAAATTCAAAATTTCCTTCCAGTTAGTTAAATACTTTCCTGGTCAAGAAATGTTTATCTAAACACCTATCAAGAGGCAAGTCCTACTTTTCCATGATTATATCCAAGAGAGCCGTTGTTTTAGATTACCAATTTCAAGTGTCTTGTTCAAGGTTTCAGTCATCCAAATCCCCAAAGACAAGACCAGCAGTCTCTTTGAGAAAAATCTTGTTGAAGTTTCATAAAAGTGTTTCTAATCCATTCTTGTTAGTAATGGTTCTTCGGTTTGCCGTTTCATCATTCGTCAAAGTCCTAGTTTCCGATATCTTTGTCAGGCACGATCTATAACATCCTCGATTTCATTAAGTTCAAAAAAATCAAAAATTCATCAAATCCAATCCTATGTCAAATTCAAGTTCATGAAAAATCTCTAAATTCTTCGTTATTGAATTCATCAATCAAAGCTATCTTGTTTCTTTGAGCCTGTTTGTGAACGGTGCCTCTTTTCTCGAGTCCATTTGTAAATGGTCTCGTCTTCTCCTTGAACCCGTTTGTGAACGGTGTCTCATTTTTCTGAGTCCATTTACGGTCTCATGTCCTCCTTGAGCCCGTTTGTGGACGGTGCCTTATTTCTGAAAAATCAAAAATTCATCAAATCCAATCCTATGTCAAATTCAAGTTCATGAAAAAACTCTAAATTCTTCGTTGTTGAGTTCATCAATCAAAGCTATCTTGTTTCTTTGAGCCCGTTTGTGAACGGTGCCTCATTTCTCGAGTCCATTTGTAAATGGTCCTGTCTTCTCCTTAAGCCCGTTTGTGAACGGTACTTCATTTTCTGAGTCTATTTGTGAATGGTCTCATGTCCTCCTTGAGCCCGTTTGTGGACGGTGCCTTATTTCTGAAAAATCAAAAATTCATCAAATCCAATCCTATGTCAAATTCAAGTTCATGAAAAAACTCTAAATTCTTCGTTGTTGAGTTCATCAATCAAAGCTATCTTGTTTCTTTGAGCCCGTTTGTGAACGGTGCCTCATTTCTCGAGTCCATTTGTAAATGGTCCCGTCTTCTCCTTAAGCCCGTTTGTGAACGGTACTTCATTCTCGAGGCCATTTGTGAATGGTCTCGTCTTCTCCTTGAGCTCGTTTACGGACGGTACCTCATTTCCCAAAAATAAAAAATTTAGCAAATCCAAATCCTTACTTAAAAAAAAAAATCCAATCCTACGAAAAATCTCATGTCCTCTTTGAGCCCGTTTGTGAACGGTGCCTCTTTTCTCGAGGCCATTTGTGAATGGTCTCGTCTTCTCCTTGAGCTCGTTTACGGACGGTACCTCATTTCCCAAAAATAAAAAAATTAGCAAATCCAAATCCTTACTTCAAAAAAAAAAAAAAATAAAAAAAAAAAATCCAATCCTACGAAAAATCTCATGTCCTCTTTGAGCCCTTTTGTGAAAGGTGCCCCATTTCTCGAGTCCATTTGTGAATGGTCTCGTCTTCTCCTTGAGCCCGTTTACGGACGGTACCTCATTTCCCAAAAATAAAAAATTTATCAAATCCAAATCCTTAATTCAAAAAAATCCAATCCTACGACAAATTCAAGTTCATAAAAATTCTCTTGTTTCTTTGAGCCCGTTTGTGAACGGTGCCTCTTTTCTCGAGTCCATTTGTAAATGGTCTCGTCTTCTCCTTGAACCCGTTTGTGAACGGTGTCTCCTTTTTCCGAGTCCATTTGTGAATGGTCTCATGTTCTCCTTGAGCCCGTTTGTGAACGGCGCCTCATTTCTCGAGTTCATTTGTGAATGGTCTCGTCTTCTCCTTGAACCCGTTTGTAAACGGTGTCCCATTTTCTGAGTCCATTTGTGAATGGTCTCGTGTTCTCCTTGAGCCCGTTTGTGAACGGTGCCTCATTTCTCGAGTCCATTTGTGAATGGTCTCGTGTTCTCCTTGAGCCCGTTTGTGAACGGCGCCTCATTTCTCGAGTTCATTTGTGAATGGTCTCGTCTTCTCCTTGAACCCGTTTGTAAACGGTGTCCCATTTTCTGAGTCCATTTGTGAATGGTCTCGTGTTCTCCTTGAGCCCGTTTGTGAACGGCGCCTCATTTCTCGAGTTCATTTGTGAATGGTCTCGTGTTCTCCTTGAGCCCGTTTGTGAACGGCGCCTCATTTCTCGAGTTCATTTGTGAATGGTCTCGTGTTCTCCTTGAGCCCGTTTGTGAACGGCGCCTCATTTCTCGAGTTCATTTGTGAATGGTTTCGTCTTCTCCTTGAACCCGTTTGTGAACGGTGTCTCGTTTTCTGAGTCCATTTGGGAATGGTCTCATGTCCTCCTTGAGCCCGTTTGTGAACGGTGCCTCATTTCTCGAGTCCATTTGTGAATGGTCTCTTATCCTCCTTGAGACCGTTTGTGAACGATACCTCATTGTCCGAATCCATTTGTGAATGGCCTCCTATCCTCTTTGAGCCCGTTTCTGAACGGTATCTCATTTTCTGAATCCATTTGTGAATGGTCTCATCTTCTCTCGTTGCCCGTTTGTGAGCGGCACCGCAGCGGGATTTTTTTTTTTTTTTTTTTTTGCATTCCAAATTCCAGGATTTCATCTAGGGTATTGCATTATGTGAAGGTTGCATTATGTTAAGGTACATTGTGTCTAGAGAGTTCTTTGTCGATTAAAGCTACGCAAAATGGTTTTGTCATTTTTTGCTTTGGTATTCAATGACTACGTCATCTCTACCAAAGAGGGGCATCTGTAGACACCCCATTTTGTTTTGTTTTAATCAACAAAGAAATTAGTGTGTTAAATCCATGTGAGAACCCCCTCTATCATTGATTTATATGTTTTAGGTCATTAATATCTTGATCTGACTTTACGAATCATCAATCAGGACAAAATAAGCTAGGGTCACTTCATAGCCCGGACCCTGATTCCATTCCGAGACCCGATTTCCGTAAATCGTTAGATCAATGGCAGATCTTGACCTGGGTCTAACCATCCAAAACCACCTAACCTCTCCTCTCATCCTAACCATCCAAACCTCACCTAACCTCACATAACCTCTCCTCTCATCCTAACCATCCAAACCTCACCTAACCTCACCTAACCTCACCTAACCTTACCTAACCCCACCTAACCTTACCTAACCTCATCCTCTCATCCTAACCATCCAAAACCACCTAACCTCACCTAACCTCCTATCCCATTCTCCTATAAATACCCTCTCATCCCACCATCCAAAAAAAGAAAAAAGAACCCCTCTCTTAGAAAATTCATCCCTCTCCCTCATCTCTTCAAGGGTTCGGCCATCCTTGCCGGATCGGGTGATTTTATACGTTGGGTGATATATATCAAAAGCAGTCATTATCAAGCAAGGAATCATCTTCAAGGAATTAACATCAAAGAAAAATCAAACACAAAGTGGGTTTCCAAAGAGGTAGGCATTTATTTCAATTCTATGTAGGGTCTGTTTTCATGCATATCTTTTACTTTAAAAGAAAAACCATGTTAGGAAGCATGTAGGGTCCGTTTTCCCCCTGGTTAGCCTCTGGTTAGACCCTGGTTGCACCCAGGTTCGCTGCTGGTTGCACCCAGGTTCGATGCTGGTTGCACCCTGGTTCCCTACTGATTCGCACCCTGGTTCCCCTGCTGGTTGCACCCTGGTTCCCTACTGGTTGCACCCTGGTTCCCTGCTGGTTGCACCCTGGTTCCCTGCTGGTTGCACCCTGGTTCCCTACTGGTTCGCACCCTGGTTCGATATTGGTTCGCACCCTGGTTCCCTGCTGGTTCGCACTCTGGTTAGACCCTGGTTGCACCCAGGTTCGCTGCTGGTTGCACCCAGGTTCCGTCCTGGTTGCACCCTGGTTCCCCTGCTGGTTCGCACCCTGGTTCCCTGCTGGTTCGCACCCAGGTTCGCTGCTGGTTGCACCCAGGTTCCCTGCTGGTTGCACCCTTGTTCCCCTGCTGGTTCGCACCCTGGTTCCCTGCTGGTTCGCACCCTGGTGCACCCTGGTCCGCACCCTGGTTTGTACCCTGCTTCCTCCTAGTTAGACCATGGCTAGTCTCGGGTTTGCTCCTAACTTAGACCCGACTCACTTGACCCTAACCATTAACCCAATCCAACCAAGTCATATCCCAACACAATCCGAGTCGCATGTCTGAATCCATTTGGCCAAATCTCATAAGCCCGCCCACTTTGAATTCCGAAAATTCAAACCCTTGATGATTCCTATATGCTCAATTCTTTGATGCAAATTCCCAATTCCAAAATCCCATTGCTAGATCAATGTTTCTGAATCTCAAGTCCAATGCTCAAATGCAAACCCGATTCCAGATACAAATACCAATTCTGTCTTCCAAAATCCAAGCAACCTCGCCAGTGGAACTACGTGTGGCTTGATCCCCATCACGGGGTACGTAGGCAATTTTGCACTCCCAAGTTCAGTCGCACCTTTCTCTATCTTTCCCATTCCCTCACACTATTCATCATCTCGATTCATCTCGTGTCTCTCGGAACCATTGGATTATGGTTTCCGTCGTAAGAACCCTTAGAGCCCAATTTAGGAACAATGGTGTCGTGTCGTGTTGTGTCCTAAGTTTTAGGGAGTCCTAGAGTTAGGAGTCCAGCCTCATCACGGACGCTTGCTATGTATAGCAACCGTGCCATAGGTCAAGTTACACTAGTCATCCAGTTTTTCCCTAGGACAAGCCTAGTAAACTAGGATGTAGGCTAACCTGCATTAGTCTAAGGGACAACTTGCATTTAGATAGGATCATATAGCATCTTCGATGAAATCCTAAGATAATAAAATCCTCAACTTGAATTAAATAACTTCTCTTAAAACTGTTGAAACAGTCAATCCCGTCTAGATCGGTGTCCTAGTTGAGTTAGGCATATGTAGCTTAGCTTAAATGCACCGAACTACGTCGACTCTGATCCCAGTGAGGCTTGGGTACGTAGGCAGCTTGGATGTCTGACGGCATACCACCCGCGAGTCGGCACCATAACAAATTGTGGTGTTTTGGATATTAATTTTCTTGTAAATGCTTAATCAAATCATTTAGGGCTTTCCATGAAATTAGAATTCTAGGAGAACTTTCACTTAGATTGAACCCAGACAAATTAATAAATCAAGATACACATTTAGGATTCCCATTGAAATTAGATTTTAGGATGCATGTCACTTAGTTCGCACATTAACATAGAGTTGAATGAGCCATTTAAAATAAATTTAAAAGAGTTAGCTTTTGGAATCGAAGACCGATTATCGGACAGGAATGGTGCATGTGGTGGATAACTCCCCATACCTTCCATTCTCGTAACCAGGTAGCGAGTCTAGATTTCTGGTTAATTATGGGTCCTAGATCCCACATCTAGGTGGCGACTCTGTCAGTCTCTTTCGTGTGGAATTCGGATTGCCTTAGTAATCCCAAGTTCACATAAAAGACGAATTACAATCAACAATTAAAAACACACGCCAATCGCGTGGATACGAGAGACCAAGAGAGAAGGCGCGGCGGCTCGCGCCCCGGCCCTCTCGCGGGATCGGGTACCACACTTTCTTTCTTTCTTGTTTCCAAATTGGCTTTGATTCCAATCTTAATTTCTTATCAATCAAGACATGCTATTTTCATTCCACATTGCTTCTTTGGAAGAAAACCTTTTTAAGCAATCATTCATCTTTTCCTTCTTTCATTCTTTTCATTTTTTATTCTTTTTATTTTCCTTTTAACAAATATGATGTCACCATTGTGACATCATCAAGGTTGGGTGCTCAACTCATGTGGGTCAACCATCATGTGGGTCAACCAAATGGGCCGCCCACCATGGTGGTTGACCCATATGGGTGAACCCACATGAGCTCTATCTTTGCGGGCTTTAGCCCAGTGGGCCATTTCACACGGGTTTCGGGTTTTTCCGTACAAAAAATCAATAAAATATTTCTAAATTCAACAGTCTATATATGTGTAGACACCCCATTTTGACCGGACCCAAGTTCGCTATGCTTGGGCGTGTAGACACCCCATTTTGCTCTGCCTTAAGAAATTAGGGTTTTTCCATCGGTTTTCCAATGTCCTTCCTTCCCGCGTCCGTTTGTTACATTTCTAAATATTTTTGGTCGTTTCCGTCATGTTTCGTATTTTTCCGTTGAGTATTGAGAAGGGTTATTCATAAGAATCCGAGCAAAAGAGAATGTGGGACCCGCTGGTGTGGGACCCGTTTGTGTGGGACCCGCTAGTGTGGGACCCGTTTGTGTGGGACCCGCTAATGTGGGACCCGCTGGTGTGGGACCCGTTTGTGTGGGACCCGCTGATGTGGGACCCGCTTGTGTGGGACCCGCTGATGTGGGACCCGCTTGTGCGGAACCCACAAAGTGGGACTCACCATTAGCATGACTTAACTTTCTCTACCATTTCCACTAACTTCATTTTTTCCTTTAAAATAACATCATTATCTCCATTACCATTATATATTCCATTATTCCCACCACCATTCCCACCATTACCATTATATATTCCATTATCCCCACCACCATTCCCACCATTACCATTATATATTCCATTATTCCCACCACCATTCCCACCATTACCATTATATATTCCATTATTCTCCACCACACCCACCATTCTCATTATTTATTTCCACCTCTCCACTAAGTTTTTCACTATATAAAGAGAGGTGATGAGAAGGAAAAGAGGGAGAGAAAAAAAAAGGAGAGAAGGAAGAGGGAAAAAAAAAAGAAGAGAAAAAAAAAAGAGGAGAAGGAAAAAAAAAAAAAGAAGAGAGGGAGAGAAAATAAGAGAGAAAGAGAGAGAGGAAAATATAAAAACAAAGAAGGAAGCGGAGCGGATCGCACGTCGGCCGGATTTTTGGATTTCTTCGGCTCTTGGATTCGGCGAGGAACTCATCACAGGTAGGTACACTGTTTTCGGAATTTTTTAGAATTATTTGGTATATTTTCGGATTTTTGCATGATTTTTAACAAAGAAAACTAAAAGATATACTAAACAGATTCCACAAATAATGAAATTTCGTGGGAAAATAATATGATAATGATACATTCTACCATGAATTTGTGAGAATTTTTGGATTTTGTTTGGTATATTATTTTATGCATTCTTTGAAAATTATCAGATTTTGGGAGAATTGTTACTGATGTCAAATCACAGATACAATTCTCCAAATTTTTACAGTAGTCTTAAATTCTATACTTCTTGCTTCTGTAAAATTTTCAAGTGATTTTGATCTTGTTTCATATGAGCTGTAGTGTTAATTCATAATCTGGTTTGAAATTTAAAAAATCCGAAACTGATAGTAAATAGTTTTCTAAATTCATGGAAATCTTACAGCATGCTATTTTCACTTATATCTTACTAATGTAGAAATTTCATGGAATTTAGATTTTTATTTCTAGTAGTTTCTGTGTTATTTTTGTAATCTGGTCTTATTGTTGTTAAATCAAAATTAAATATGAGCTTAATGTACAAATCCACAAAATTCATCCCGTAAGCTGCATGGATACCCATCTTACTGCTGTAGAAATTTTGATTCATTTCGAATTCGTTTGCTACAGTTTCACTTGTAAAAACACTCATATGTTTAAAATTGATAAAATCCATTGAAAATCCGAAATTAATTGAAAATCATCTGAAAATTTCTAAAGAACCTTAAATCTCTGTCACATGTTAACTCATTAATCCATTGAAACAGAAATCTTAGGGTCTTTAGATTTCCCTCGAAAAATGGCCAGTGCATCCATAATCGTATCCCAATTGCAACCAATCTTTGACAATTTAGATATTTAAGCTATAACATGTTATTGGCTCCGAGGTTACTGTCCACGGAAATCCTGAGATCTGCCAGGCAATAAGATGCTATAACCTAAGTATTAAATTGCGCAAGGAAAGAGCGCACGATTCCCTCCCTTGGATGCCATTCTGGGCCGAAATTGGTGTACCCATAGGAGGCATGCTTTGCCTCATATAAAAGTCTTTGACTCATTTGTTTGTGTGATGTTGTTGTCAGTGAGTCTTTGACTTGTGTTTCCATCTCTTTTAGGGAGTCTTTGACTCGTCTATCCTTTAGTTGTTATCAGTGGAGTCTTTGACTCGTTTTTCCACCGCTATTAGAGAGTCATTGACTCATTTGCTCATTTGTACCCTTCTTTAATATTTTTAGTTAGGAGTTTCTCCTTTAGAGTTGTTGATTACTTCGCTTTAATTAGAGGCTAACTCAGTCTTATTAGAGCTTTGCTTGCTTGGGATCTTGGATCGTTTTCTCTCTTCTTGGGACGCTATCTTTCTTGTTATGGTTCGTCTCTTTGAGACGTTAGTTGTTTGTTCGGGGTTTCCCCTTTTGGATTTAGGGCTTTGCCCTAGTTTGTGGTTGTTCTTGCGTGTTCCCTTTAAGATTGAAAACATCTAAAGGTCCTGAGCATTGGAAAAGCTTTAAAATCCAAAAACATTAGAAATTTAAAACTCAAAAACATTTGAAAACTTTAAAAATATCAAAAACATTTGAAAATATAAAAAAACCTTAAAAAATCTGAAGTGTGAGTGTTTCTTTTAGAAGCGTAGTTTGAGAGTTCGTTTCGAACTACGTTGGCTTGATCCTCTTCCGAGGTACGTAGTGCAGCTTGGGATTTACATCCCAAGTCCAGCCAAACTTTTTTTGTAAATAAACGTTTTAAACTTTCTTCAAAAACCTTTAAAATCTTATTTTCAAAAGATCTTCTTCTAGAGTTAGGAGTTTCTCCTAGATAGAGAGTTTTAGAGTTAGGGTTTTTCTTTTGATAGGTTGTTTGATTGTTTGTTTGTTGTGTGCTTGTTTTTAGAGTTAGGGGTCTGTCCTAGAGTTATAGGAGCGCCTCCGTCCGGTCAGTCGGCGATCCATATCGCCGAGTGATGACTAGAGTATGATACGCTAGTCCACCCTTGGTTTTCCTTAAGAAATACAGCCTAGTCACACATAGGTTGTAAGAACCACCTGCATTAGTTTAGGGCTAATCTGCATTTAGTTAGGGCATATAGGGTGTCATAAAATCCACAATTCACTGAAATTTAAATAATCGTACAAGAAACTTTAATAACCGGTTCGGTCTTTTAGATCGAGTCTAGGATAGAAGTCTAGGTGTCTTAGGCATCCTAGCTTAGAATAGGCGCGGAGAACTACGTTGCCTTGATTCTCGTGGAGGCGGGGATACGTAGGCTTCTTTGGATGAATACCAGATCATCTGAGGACTCGGGCTAATCACTTTTAAAACTGTTGAAACAATCAAATCACTTAGGATTTTCCATGAAATTAGAATTTTAGGAGAACTTTCACTTAGATTGAATCCAAACCAATTAAGAAATCAAGATACACATTTAGGATTCACATTGAAATTAGATCATAGGATGCATGTCACATAGATAGCACATTAACAGAGAGTTGAATGAGCCATTAAAAATGAATTTAAAAGAGTTAACTTTTGGAATTGAAGACCGATTATCGGGCAGGAATGGTGCATGTGGTGGATAAATCCCCATACCTTCCATTCTTGTAACCAGGTAGCGAGTCTAGATTTCTGGTTAATTATGGGTCCTAGATCCCACATCTAGGTGGCGACTCTGTCACTCTCTTTTGTGTGGAATTCGGATTGCCTTAGTGATCCCAAGTTCACATAAAAGATGAATTAAAATTAATAATAAAAGGCACACGCCAATCGCGTGGGTACGAGAGACCAAGAGATAGTGCGTGGCGGCGGCTCGCGCCCCACGCCCCTCTCGCGGGATCGGGTCCCACAGACTGGCGACTCTGCTGGGGACCACCTAACTTCATTACAATTCCAAAGGATAACTCATTTGAATCTATTTCAACTGGCTCATGAAAACTCTATCTCTTTTATGCTTGTTAGATTAGTTTGTATGCTTTATTTTCTCATCACATTTACTCAAACTTAATCTAACAAAACCTGAAGGCATCATAGATTGCGCGAACTTATTGCACACACTTACATCACTTTCATCTAAACCCCTGCATCTCACATGCACACACGTCCTATTTTAGGAACCCGGAGTGTTATCTAGCATGGTTGACTGGGATTTCATCACCTGGTGCCTCTGTGCTAGAGAAGCATTCCACCCTTAGCCTAGTACCTTTATGGTACGTAAACGGATCTCTTGTTCACGTACTGATACGCCGGACACTGGTACAGTATATCGAACATGGATTCGCGCTAAGGGAACTCTTGGCCTTACCCCTAGATTAACCCACACATGCATGTAGTATACGAACACATGTGCATCACGTGTGTGAGCCTAGTTTAGGATATCTTACCCAATTGTGTGTGTGAGCCTAGTTTAGGATATCCTACCCATTTGTGTCTAGATTAGGCCGTAGTCCATCTTTCAATGGCTACGATCGGTCCTAGGTACACAAACAAAGTCATGAGTCGAGATCCTCTCTCCACTCCGCTAGATTAGGGTTAGGGTTGATGCCTTCAGGTAACACTGATAAAATGTGCGAAAATTAAAAAACTTTTCCTTTGGGGTTAGGATGTAAATCCCATTCATTTCCAAAGATCTCATAGGATTAGTCATTCATGATCCATCTGTTGAAAGCAATCTTATGCTATCTCATCTCATCTTGATCTCATCTTGTTGTTGATATCCATCATTCAGATTTTAGATCTGGTCCTTGACCCGACTTTTGTCATTCTTATGGCCATGGTCTATTATCTGAGCCATTGATTGATCCATGTTTATCATATATCTTTTACCCCTGGATCATATCGAAATCATTGATGAAAAAGTTTGATCTCACCTGTATTCTTTGAGTGCATGATCGTTGCTGAGATCGAAACTTATTTTGATTAGGGATGTTTATCGTTCCTGACTCTTTCATTCCCAAAAGAAGAACGGTTATACCCAAAGAACACCTTAAGGAATAGATTGAGGATTCTTTCCAAATTAACATACCCGTTGATGTATTTCAAGATTACTCTTTTCTCTATTTGTTCAGAATCTTTATCTCATGATTATTGATCTAGTATGTTAACTTCCAATCAGGATTCTGAAAGATAGCAACCATCGCTTCAAAAAAGGGCACCCAAGCTAAACCTACCTGGTCTAGACCTACCTCAATATCTAGACTTGTTCGTCACTTTGATCCCACTGTGTCACCAACAGCACCTTTACCATCTTCACCAGAGTTGTCAGGTTCTTTTGAAGTCAACCAAATGGCTAATGATCCAGTGGACCCCATGATAACTATACAGGAAATGTTGAGAAATATGTGTCGAGATATAGCAGGGTTGAAAGATGAGGTGACTCATCTAAAAGACCAGAGTACTCAAAAGGTCTCTACTTCTAAAGATCCCGCCATTCAGCCTCCTCCGGCCACATCTCCTAACCTCACCAGACCAGTCATCTCTCCCGTAGAGATCGATCTAAAAGATGAGCAATATGCTGGGGAATACTTTGTCCCTCCGGTTAACAAGGAGAATGAGTTGTTCGATAAGTATGAGAAGATGGCTCGTGACATTGAGAGCATGAAGGTTCAAGCGTCCAAGGGATTCGATATTTCTGAATTTCTGATGTCCCCTAATGCCATATTCCCGCCTAAGTTCAAGGCACCAGACTATGATAAATATGATGGAACTGGGTGTCCGAGAAACCACGTCAGATGGTTCATCACTCTTTCCCAGCAGCATGGCTTAAGTCGAGAGCAGATGGCTCATTTGTTTCCTATGTCTCTTATAGGGGTAGCCAAAAGATGGTTTTTGAGGTTGAAACCAGAAGAGATTAGGACATTAGAAGAAATCTCTAACCGATTCGTAGAATAATTCTCCATGGAGGAAGGGATCGAGGTCACTAAAAGAGATCTGAAGCTGTTGAAGCAGAATCCTCAGGAGACATTCACATCTTTCATTAGGCGCTGGAGGCGCAAGTCTGCCCAACTGAGCCATAGAATGTCAGAGGAAGACCAGATAAAGTTGGTCCTCAAGAGCTTGTCCCCGCAGTACTTTCACTTCATGGCGCCGCAGCACTATCAGAATTTCGATCATTTGATTAAGACCGGCACCCAGATCGAGGATGCTATTGCTAAGGGCCTCCGAGCCAAAACGCTATCTGATGTCCGAGAGGGGAAGAGGCCTATGATCCAACCGAAGGAAGTACAAGCAGTCAGTTATACCAGACCAGTGGCCAAGCCTGTTGATGAAGTTGTTAGACCAATGGTGACGAAGCAGTTCAGGCAGTTTGACCCATTACCATTTCCACTGCCCATGATACTTAAGAAGTTGATCAGAGACAAGAAGATCAGACTTCCGGATGTCAAACCTGTACCTAATCCGCTGCCCGGAAACTGGAGAAGGGATCAATACTGTGAATATCACAGGGGCCCGGGACACATGACTGAGAACTGTTTGGCCTTGAAGCACGCGATTCAGAACATGATCGATAAAGATGAGCTTGCAGTTGAAAGGCCGAATATCACTCAGAATCCTCTCCCCAACCACCGTGCTGTTGCTCCTCCCACTACAAACGCTATCTTTGTAGATGAGCCCATCCTTGATCCCTCTGCTCTCATTTGCGCTATTACATCTGATAAAACATATGTTTTGAACTTTGACGATGAAGAGCTCAGAGAATTCAGAGAAAAAGAACCTTATGTGCTGTCGTTTGACGATGCTGAACTCGCTGAGTCATCTTCAGCCCAGTCATATGCGCTTCAGAATGTTGGTCTGGAAGAAGCAAAGGAAGCCACCTATGTTCTAAGGATGGAGGACTTTGAAGAGGATGTCAGTAATGCACCTTATGTTTTCAGAACGGACGAAGACGAACTGCTATTGCTGGATGATCAGTGTAACGAGATGCGTCACATGACCCGAGGTGGGCGAGTGTTCAAACCACCAGAATTGAGTGTAGAAAACCCGGCAGGGGTTGCAAGAAACTCAGAAAATCAGAGGCAGAATAAAGTGAGCGCAGACGAAGAAGATGAGAGCCTGTTAAAGCAGCTGAAGAAGACTCAGGCTAATATCTCGGTATGGGGTTTACTAATGGCCTCATCGAAGCACAGAAAGCTAGTCCTTCAAGAGCTTAATGCAGCACAAGTTTCTGTTAATACCTCACCTGACGAGCTTGTCAGTCTCGTAGCCATGGCCAGAGCTGCGAAAACATTGTCATTCGCTGATGACGATTTACCTCCTGAGGGCCGAGACCATACTAAGCCTCTTAAAATCACAGTCTTCTGTAACAAGAAGAAGGTGCCAGAGGTGTTGGTTGACAACGGCTCTGCACTGAATGTTTGCCCATTAAGCACCGCAGCAACCCTGGGGTTCAGTCCTGAGAATTTTATTCCATCCGAGCAGGGTATTCTAGCATATGATGGCACTCGCCGAGATGTAATCGGGACTTTGGTCACTGAGATACAGATTGGCGGAGAAGACTTTGAGGTAGAATTTCAAGTCTTAGATATTAAGGCTTCATTCTTACTGTTGCTTGGCCGTCCTTGGATGCACAAGGTCGGGGTTGTTCCGTCTACTCTCCACCAAAAACTGAAGTTCATTCGCAGGAACAGAGTGATAACAGTAAAGGGGGATCCTGATCTCGAGATAGGGCAGATCACTCCGGACATAACTGGGGAAAGATCCAAAGATGTCAATTTGACGGGGTTTTCACTAGAGGTAACTACGATCACTTTCAAAGAGGCTTTGAATGAGGAAATTTGTTTCCTGACCAGTACGAATTCGAATGTCATCAGAATGATTCGCCGACAGGGCTATATGCCAGGCGCCGGGTTAGGCAAATATCATCAAGGTTTGACCGAGTTTCCTGTGTTCAAAACATTCAATGGTTTGTTCGGACTGGGTTACAAGCCTACAAAGAAGGAAATTGTAGAGATGAAGCAGTTGATGCTGAAATGGGCAGAAAACCGTCGTCGGGGCTTGGGGCTACCAATGGCACCCATTGATTTGAAAATGAACGGTCGATTCCGAAAAGAAGGCGCAGCCTTTCCTTTCTGTGGCTTTGCAGAGTTTTGGTTGGATGAGAGCACAGGTCAGATGCTTCCGGGGTTTGAGATTTTCTTCGATCTTGAGCTAGAAGATGAGCCAGTGGGTATGCAGATTGTAGAGACAGAGTCTGAGGCTGATTGGACAGAGCACATAGAGCCGAGTCTTCTGAATTCACTTTTCCAAGAAGGGTCACAGACTGTGGCCGTGATTGGCAGGAGCCCGCTGATACTTGACCCAACTCGTCTTATCACCCCGGCTGAGGAACCTCTGACTAACTGGACTTCTCAAGTCCTACCCCAGGTTATTTTCCAGTACAAACGAATCCCTTCAGAAGAGTCAGTCGTCCATAAATACGTGTCAGTCTCCGGGTTTGATTCAGAGTCTATATCTTCTAATGAGTCTTTTGATGCAGGTACCATAGAGGACCATTCACCTGAGATCGGCGACGTTTCTTCCTTTTCAAGCGAGATTGAGTTGGAGTCTGTTCATAATAAAGCATCTGTTGCTGTTTCCTTTTATAGTTCTGAGTCAGTTGACGCAGGTGTCAACATTTCCATCGAGTCTGTAAAAATGAGTCCAAAGTTCATTGTACCCCCCGATGAGGGTAATTCGTCTGTTGATGTATATGATTCAAATTCCAATGAAATGAAGGATTCTTCTTTTGAGTACATTCCTGTCTCTATTTCATCTGCTGAATCTGCTATAAAATCTGATAATCTTAATAATAACAATCAAGACTCCCCCTCTGATGAGGATGCCGACAAAACTCCCCCTGAAATCAGACATATGATCCAACAGGAGGAGAGTCGCCGAGCAAAACCACTTGATGAGGAAGTTGAAACTGTGAATATTGGTGATGAAACCTCAATTAAGGAAATAAAGATTGGCAAAACTTTATCCCCTGAAGAACGCGAGGAATTGATCACCCTGCTTAAAGAGTTCAAAGAAGTTTTTGCTTGGTCTTACGATGATATGCCAGGATTAAGTGAGGAAATCGTCCAGCACAGATTACCCTTAATCCTTGGTGCTAAGCCAAAGAAGCAAAAACTCCGAAAGCTCAAAACAGAATGGGAGTTGAAAGTCTATGAAGAAGTGAAGAAATTGTTAGAAGTAAAATTCATCCAGGTGGTGGAATATCCTGAATGGCTCGCTAACATAGTACCGGTGCCCAAAAAGGACGGGAAAGTCAGAATGTGTGTTGATTTTAGAGATTTAAATAAAGCAAGTCCTAAAGATGACTTTCCTCTTCCAAGCATTGATCTCCTGGTGGATAACACTGCTGGGCATGCTCTTTTATCCTTTATGGATGGATTCTCAGGGTACAATCAGATTAAAATGGCACCTGAAGACATGTTGAAGACAGCGTTCATCACTCAGTGGGGTACATATTGCTACAGAGTGATGCCGTTTGGCTTGAAAAATGCTGGTGCTACATATCAGAGAGCCGCCACGACTCTTCTTCATGATATGATTCACAAAGAGGTTGAAGTTTACGTTGATGACATGATCGTAAAGGGGAAGACTCGGCCTGAGCACACTGTTGCCCTGAGAAAGTTTTTTGAGCGGATCAGGAAGTATCAGCTTCGTCTGAACCCGAGTAAATGTGTATTTGGCGTTACGTCAGGGAAACTCTTGGGGTTTTGTGGTACCCGGATCCCGCGAGAGGGGTGGGGCGCGAGCCGCCTCGCACTCTCTCTTGGTCTCTCGTTTCCACGCGATTGGCGTGTGCATTTTAATGTTGATTTGAATTAATCTTTCCTGTGAACTTGGGATCACTAAGGCAATCCGAATTCCACACGAAAGAGACTGACAGAGTCGCCACCTAGATGTGGGATCTAGGACCCGTAATTAACCAGAAATCTAGACTCGCTACCTGGTTACGAGAATGGAAGGTATGGGGAGTTATCCGCCACATGCACCATTCCTGCCCGATAATCGGTCTTCGATTCCAAAAGCTAACTCTTTTAAATTTATTTTAAATGGCTCATTCAACTCTATGTTAATGTGCGAACTAAGTGACATGCATCCTATGATCTAATTTCAATGTGAATCCTAAATGTGTATCTTGATTTATTAATTTGTCTGGATTCAATCTAAGTGAAAGTTCTCCTAAAATTCTAATTTCATGGAAAGTCCTAAGTGATTTGATTAAGCATTTACAAGAAAATTAATATACAAAACACCACAATTTGTTTGTGGTGCCGACTCGCGGGTGGTATGCCATCAGACATCCAAGCTGCCTACGTACCCAAGCCTCACTGGGATCAGAGTCGACGTAGTTCGGTGCACCTAAGCTAAGTTACATATGCCTAACTCAACTAAGACACCGACCTAGACGGGATTGACTGTTTCAACAGTTTTAGGAGAAGTTATTTAATTCAAGTTGAAGATTTTATTATCTTAGGATTTCATCTAAGATGCTATATGATTCTCATCTAAATGCAAATGGTCCCTTAGACTAATGCAGGTTTGCCTTACATCCTAGTTTACTAGGCTTGTCCTAGGGAAAGATTGGGTGACTAGTGTAACTAGACCTATGGCACGGTTGCTATACATAGCAAGCGTCCGTGATGAGGCCGGACTCCTAACTCTAGGACTCCCTAAAACTTAGGACACGACACGACACCGGTGTTCCTAAATTGGGCTCTAAGGGTCCTTACGACGGAAACCGTGATCCAACGGTTCTGAAAGACACAAGACAAATCGATTTAAATTCTCGAGGTTAGTGAAAAAAGGGATGGAAGAGATGATGAAATAGTGTGAGGGAATGAGAAAGATAGAGAAAGGTGCGACTGAACTTGGGAGTGCCAAATTGCCTACGTACCCCGCGATGGGGATCAAGCCACACGTAGTTCCGCTGGGGAGGTTGCTTGGATTTTGGAAAACAGGATTGGTATTTGGATCAGGAATCGGGTTTGTATTTGAGCATTGGACTTGAGATTCAGAAACATTGATTTAGCAATGGGATTTTGGAATTGGGAATTTGCATCAAAGAATTGAGCATACAGGAATCATCAAGGGTTTGAATTTTGGGAATTCAAAATGGGCGGGCTTATGAGATTCGGCCAAATGGATTCAAACATGCGACTCAGATTGTGTTGGGATATGACTTGGTTAGGCAAAAGGGAGGAAGTTCTATTAGGTGTAAAAGGGCATTAGTAGAATAGGGGAATGACTCGGTTGTGACATGGAAGGCCGCAACTTGGTCGAATGCGACTCGGTTGCATTGGGATGGGTTGATTAAGGAATTGGATTGAGTCAACTAAGGGGAGAGTCCAATTAGTTAAAGAGGTTGAGCATACTCGACTAGAGAGTTGGGTCAACTCGACTAGGGAGGTTGGCTAGAGTTGACTCAGTTGAGCTGGGTTGGGATCCCACTTGGTTGGATTGTATTGGGGCGATTTGACTTAAGCTGCAGGTGGCCTGGCTGGGTTAGATTTAATGTAACCAAATTTATGGATAAATGGTGTGCCTCAGTGAGTGGACAAAGGTATGGCTTGGGTTGATGTGTGGCTATGGTTATAGGGTTTAAGGCTTATGGGTATGGGGTTTAGTGAGTCGGGTCTAAGTTAGGAGCAAACCCGAGACTAGCCATGGTCTAACTAGGAGGAAGCAGGGTACAAACCAGGGTGCGGACCAGGGTGCACCAGGGTGCGAACCAGCAGGGAACCAGGGTGCGAACCAGCAGGGGAACCAGGGTGCAACCAGCAGGGAACCTGGGTGCAACCAGCAGCGAACCTGGGTGCGAACCAGCAGGGAACCAGGGTGCGAACCAGCAGGGGAACCAGGGTGCAACCAGGAGGGAACCTGGGTGCAACCAGCAGCGAACCTGGGTGCAACCAGGGTCTAACCAAAGTGCGAACCAGCAGGGAACCAGGGTGCGAACCAATATCGAACCAGGGTGCGAACCAGTAGGGAACCAGGGTGCAACCAGCAGGGAACCAGGGTGCAACCAGTAGGGAACCAGGGTGCAACCAGCAGGGGAACCAGGGTGCGAATCAGTAGGGAACCAGGGTGCAACCAGCATCGAACCTGGGTGCAACCAGCAGCGAACCTGGGTGCAACCAGGGTCTAACCAGAGGCTAACCAGGGGGAAAACGGACCCTACATGCTTCCTAACATGGTTTTTCTTTTAAAGTAAAAGATATGCATGAAAACAGACCCTACATAGAATTGAAATAAATGCCTACCTCTTTGGAAACCCACTTTGTGTTTGATTTTTCTTTGATGTTAATTCCTTGAAGATGATTCCTTGCTTGATAATGACTGCTTTTGATATATATCACCCAACGTATAAAATCACCCGATCCGGCAAGAATGGCCGAACCCTTGAAGAGATGAGGGAGAGGGATGAATTTTCTAAGAGAGGGGTTCTTTTTTCTTCTCTTTTTTTTCCTCCTCTTCTTTGGTGAGATGAGAGGGTATTTATAGGAGAATGGGATAGGAGGTTAGGTGAGGTTAGGTGAGGTTAGGTAAGGTTAGGTGAGGTTAGGTGATGTTAGGTGAGGTTAGGTGAGGTTAGGTGAGGTTTGGATGGTTATGATGGGAGGAGAGGTTAGGTGAGGTTAGGTGAGGTTTGAATGGTTAGGATGAGAGGAGAGGTTAGGTGGTTTTGGATGGTTAGACCCAGGTCAAGATCTGCCATTGATCTAACGATTTACGGAAATCGGGTCTCGGAATGGAATCAGGGTCCGGGCTATGAAGTGACCCTAGCTTATTTTGTCCCGATTGATGATCCGTAAAGTCAGATCAAGATATTAATGACCTAAAACATATAAATCAATGATAGAGGGGGTTCTCACATGGATTTAACACACTAATTTATTTGTTGATTAAAACAAAACAAAATGGGGTGTCTACAGATGCCCCTCTTTGGTAGAGATGACGTAGTCATTGAATACCAAAGTTAAAAATGACAGAACCATTTTGCGTAGTTTTAATCGACAAAGGACTCTCTAGATACAACGCACCTTAACATAATGCAAAACCTTAGATGAAACCCTAGAACTTGAATAATAATAAAAACTCGATGCGGCGCCGTTCACAAACGGGCAATTAGAGAATGAGATATCATTTTCGAATGGATTCTGAAGGGAAAGGACAAAGATCGCTCTCAAACAGTTTTTAGAAGGAGATGAGACGCCGCTCACAAGCGGGTTCAACGAGGATAAGAAGCATTCCCAAATGGACTTGGATAATGAGGCACCGTTCACAAACGGCCTCAAGGAGGATAGAAAACCATTCACAAATGGACTCGAGAAAAGAGGCACCGTTCACAAACGGGCTCAAGGAGAAGACAAGACCATTCACAAATGGACTCGAGAAATGAGGCACCGTTCACAAACGGGCTCAAGGAGGACGATACCATTCACAAATGGATTCGAGAAAAGAGGCACCGTTCACAAACGGGCTCAAGGAGAAGACAAGACCATTCACAAATGGACTCGAGAAATGAGGCACCGTTCACAAACGGGCTCAAGGAGGACGATACCATTCACAAATGGATTCGAGAAAAGAGGCACCATTCACAAACGGGCTCAAGGATAAGACAAGACCATTCACAAATGGACTCGAGAAATGAGGCACCATTCACAAACAGGCTCAAGGAGAAGACGAGACCATTCACAAATGGACTCGAGAAATGAGGCACCGTTCAAGGAGAAGACGAGACCATTCACAAATGGATTCGAGAAATGAGGCACCGTTCACAAACGGGCTCAAGGAGAAGACAAGACCATTCACAAATGGATTCGAGAAATGAGGCACCGTTCACAAACGGGCTCAAGGAGAAGACAAGACCATTCACAAATGGACTCGAGAAATGAGGCACCGTTCACAAACGGGCTCAAAGAGGACACGAGACCATTCACAAATGGACTCAGAAAATGAGGCACCGTTCACAAACGGGCTCAAGGAGAAGATGAGACCATTCACAAATGGACTCAGAGAATGAGACACCTGTTCACAAACGGGTTCGAAGAGAAGACGAGACCATTCACAAATGGACTCGAGAAATGAGGCACCGTTCACAAACGGGCTCGAAGAATTTAGGGATTTTTTTATGAACTTGAATTTGACGTAGGAATGGATTTTTATTTTTATTTTTTAATTAAGGATTTGGATTTGATAAATTTTTTTATTTTTGGAAAATGAGGTACCGTCCGCAAACGGGCTCAAGGAGAAGATGAGACCATTCACAAATGGCCTCGAGAAAAGAGGCACCGTTCACAAACGGGCTCAAAGAGGACATGAGACCATTCACAAATGGACTCAGAGAATGAGAAACCTGTTCACAAACGGGTTCAAGGAGAAGACGAGACCATCCCCAAATGGCCTCGAGAAAAGAGGCACCGTTCACAAACGGGCTCAAAGAGGGCATGAGATTTTTCATGAACTTGAATTTGACGTAAGATTGGATTTGTTTGAATCGGGGATTGGTTTTGATGAATTTTTTATTTTTGGGAAATGAGGTACCGTCCGCAAACGGGCTCAAGGAGAAGACGAGACCATTCACAAACGGCCTCGAGAAATGAGGCACCTTTCACAGAAGGGCTCAAAGAGGACATGAGATTTTTCATGAACTTGAATTTGACGTAAGATTGGATTTGTTTGAATCGGGGATTGGATTTGATGAATTTTTATTTTTGGGAAATGAGGTACCGTCCGCAAACGGGCTCAAGGAGAAGACGAGACCATTCACAAATGGGCTCGAGAAATGAGGCACCGTTCACAAACGGGCTCGACGACACAAGATAGCTTTGATTGATGAATTCAACAATGAAAAATTTAGAGATTTTTATGAATTTGAATTTGACGTAGGATTGGATTTTTTGAATTGGGGATTGGATTTGATGAATTTTTGATTTTTTGAACTCAATGAAATCGGGGATATTATGGATCGTGCCCGACAAAGATGTTGGAAACTAGGACTTTGACGAATGATGAAACGGCAAACCTTTGGAACGAAGAACCATTACTAGCAAGAATGGATTAGGAACATTTTTATGAAACTTCAACAAGATTTTTCTCAAAGAGACTGCTGGTCTTGTCTTCTGGGGATTTTGATAACTGAAACCTTGAACAAGACATTTGAGATTGGTAATTTAGAACAACGACTCTCTTGGATATTAACATGGAAAAGCGGGATCTGCTTCTTGACAGGTGTTTAGATAAACATTTCTTGACCAGGATAACTAACCGGAAGGGAATTATGAATTTGAATGGTTCATCTTTCTGAGAAATTGGCTCAACCACCATTGCATCTGAGGTTCTTCCAAGCTTAAGGTGCCTTCCTGGGGTATGATCTTTTTACGGAAGCTGGGCTTTCTGATGTTTCTACTTCTGAATTTTTCTGAGCTGATCTTCTTTGAAATGAAGTTGTTTGACTAAATTCTCGAGCTCTTTCAGGTATAATTGCAGGGAGCTGCCTAGGCCTGGCCTCCTTCACCAAGACAGTTACATCATTTGGACATAGGAACGACAATTGACTCTTTCTAAAGAGAAAACTTAGATGAAAGGCACTACTCAAAGGATTGAGCAGCCCTGAAGGAGTGAACTTAGAATAATAAAGATTGACTGACTATACTGACAAACATAGTGATGCTTCTGACTTAGTTAATGTTTTGTTTGGTAAGTCTATCCTTTCAAGGAATAGTTTTTCAATTGGTAAACACCGGACTTCTTCCTCGAAACAGTAATGCCTCAAGAATTTAATTACGACCCCTAAGATTGCTTAGCTTCAATGCCCCCAGTTTTGAGGATATCACTTGAATTTGCTTGAACTTCAGTTGATCTTCAGTCTTGATACCGGCTGTTGCCTTCTTATACTGATTCTCTTACCGTGACCAAGTCACCTCTTCAGGGTTTTTAACTTGGCGGACCGCGCTAGCCTTAACTTTTGCCTGAACCACCTTTCTAGGTTTTCGATCCAGCAGGCTATCCCCTTAGCTTTTGCCTAAGCCGCCCTTTCGGGTTTTCAACTTAGCAGGGGAATGATCTTAAATTTTGCCTAGACCGCCCTTTCAGGTTTTCAGTCTAGCAGATCTTCAAACTCCGTTATTTTTCTTATTCATCATCATTTCATTTTTTTATTGTATCTCAGGACCTAGCTCATTAGTTCTGAACACCAGAAGGACTTTTATAGGTAGGATAGGGCTTTTCAAAGAATGGCTTAAGGCTCAACAAAGATTTCGACCGAACCTGTGAACAGGTCGCCTACATATCCCAAGGTAGGAATCAGGTCGTGTGTAGTTCAGGGCGAATGCCCCTAGTTTGAAGATAAATTGTTTGATTTTTTTTTCCTTTTTTCTTTTCTTTCTGGAACAATTAACTTCTCTTCTTTTGGAACTTGTCCCTCTCTTTTATTTTTGAAAGGATTGAATTTCTTTTCCTTTTTGAATCGACCGAACTCGGTTCAACCGAGTTGCCTACGTACCCCAGTATAGGGATCAGGTCTCGCGTAGTTCGGGGGAATGCCCCAAGTTTGATGGGTTTTCAAGAAAATTTGATTTAGGCTCGAAGGGTTTGCAAATCGGTATTCTTTTGACATTGGGTTTTGATTTTGGGATTTAATCGGCCAAAGGAGGCCTTTCGATGTTCAGATTGGGAATCGATCTAGGTTACTAGAGTCCCTCTGGTACTGATTATTTTTTTTTTCTCTTTTGTTTTTTTTTTTTGCGGAGTTTGACGGCATTTCCAGGTAAGAGATAATGGATCTTCTTCTTTCAAGATTCTAATACGTGCTTTTGACTTTCATAGAGCGAAACTTGTTCTTTGACATCCTCCATCTATGGATTCGTACTCTCGATATCTGATGATCACTTTTCATTGTTTGCTTTTGAACTTTTCATCTTGAATTTGTTGGCTTTATGAATTTGAGAACCAAGGTCATTGATTGGAAATATGAAAGTTGTTTCCACTCTATGCCCCTTGTATAGCATATATCTTCTCACTTTCTTCATTTTCTTTGAGCTTTCCATCTATGTCTTGCCCCTGGTATCGGTTGTAGCTTTTCTAGACAATCTTCTTATTCTTGAAATAATTTTATCAATTCTTCACACTCTTTAGAGGGTAATGTATTTTCAATCGGCATTCACTGAATCAAAGTTTCAGTGCCAGTGTTTATCATTTCAATTTCATCTTTGAAAGGTTGGGATTGGCGCTCCTCCTCTCGTTCAAGTAATTGCTGTGACTCAAGTGGAGTTTCGTCAATTTTGTCCTCATTTGAGGAGGGAGTCTTATTTTAAGATCAGAAGCACACTTAAGAACAGACACAAGTGAACTTTTTGGAACTGACTGAAATTTTATTTAAAGAAAAGCTATTACATCAGACGACCTATCCTGAACATGCTCACGATTCACAACTCTAAATAAGAAAGAGAAACAGAAGATAACTTGCCTGGACTAGGCATTGACTTTTAACTGTAAGACCGGACTCAACAATTATACTGACCATGATGACTGACTCAACATAAAATAGTAAGTGACTAAAACTTTAACTGCTGCAACTGTTTGGCGTTGAAGGCTCGGCGAAGGCTGGTTCGTTCTGAACATCATCATGGCTGATACTTTCAATTTTGGACAATGATGACTGATTCGCATAGGGAAATGCCCCTAGCTCAATGATTCTGAGAGTGAACTCTGAAGGACTTAGCAAAATAATCTTGAAAAAGGTAGCCCCTAGAGGAGGAACAGACCAGGGGTACAAGCAAGATTGGATTATCTGGACCAGGCATGATCAGATCATGAGAACGCATAATCGAAAGATTGTGAGATTCTGCATCTGCCAGTTAGGGGATGGCATGAAGATACGATCGAATCGTATGACAGAAGAACGAAAGACGCACGATCAAAAGATTAGATGAGATAGCATAAGATTGCTTTCAACGGATAGATCATGAATGACTAATCCTATGAGATCTTTGAAAATTATGGGATTTATATCCTAACCCAAAGGGAATTTTTTTTTTTTTTTTCACATTTTATCAGTGTTACCTGAAGGCATCAACCCTAATCCTAATCTATCGGAGTGGAGAGAGAATCTCGACTCATGACTTTGTTCGTGTATCTAAGGACCGATCGTGACCATTGGAAGATGGACCACGGCCTAATCTAGACACCAATGGGTAGGATATCCTAAACTAGGCTCACACACATGATGCACATGTGTTCGTATACTACATGCATGTGTGGGTTAATCTAGGGGTAAGGCCAAGAGTTCCCTTAGCGCGAATCCCTGTTCGATATACTGTACCAGTGTCCGGCGTATCAGTACGTGAACAAGAGATCCGTTTACGTACCATAAAGGTACTAGGCTAAGGGTGGAATGCTTCTCTAGCACAGAGGCACCAGGTGATGAAATCCCAGTCAACCATGCTAGATAACACTCCGGGTTCCTAAAATAGGACGTGTGTGCACGTGAGATGCAGAGTTTAGATGTAAGTGATGTAAGTGTGTGCAATATGTTTGCGCAATCTATGATGCCTTCAGGTTTTGTTAGATTAAGTTTGAGTAAAGTGTGATGAGAAAATAAAACAAGACAAACTAATCTAACAAGTATAGAGTTTTTATGAGCCAATTAAATTAAATTCAAATGAATTATCTTTTGAAATTTTAATGAAGTTAGGTGGTCCCCAGCAGAGTCGCCAGACTGTGGTACCCGGATCCCGCGAGAGGGGTGGGGCGCGAGCCGCCTCGCACTCTCTCTTGGTCTCTCGTTTCCACGCGATTGGCGTGTGCATTTTAATGTTGATTTGAATTAATCTTTCCTGTGAACTTGGGATCACTAAGGCAATCCGAATTCCACACGAAAGAGACTGACAGAGTCGCCACCTAGATGTGGGATCTAGGACCCGTAATTAACCAGAAATCTAGACTCGCTACCTGGTTACGAGAATGGAAGGTATGGGGAGTTATCCGCCACATGCACCATTCCTGCCCGATAATCGGTCTTCGATTCCAAAAGCTAACTCTTTTAAATTTATTTTAAATGGCTCATTCAACTCTATGTTAATGTGCGAACTAAGTGACATGCATCCTATGATCTAATTTCAATGTGAATCCTAAATGTGTATCTTGATTTATTAATTTGTCTGGATTCAATCTAAGTGAAAGTTCTCCTAAAATTCTAATTTCATGGAAAGTCCTAAGTGATTTGATTAAGCATTTACAAGAAAATTAATATACAAAACACCACAATTTGTTTGTGGTGCCGACTCGCGGGTGGTATGCCATCAGACATCCAAGCTGCCTACGTACCCAAGCCTCACTGGGATCAGAGTCGACGTAGTTCGGTGCACCTAAGCTAAGTTACATATGCCTAACTCAACTAAGACACCGACCTAGACGGGATTGACTGTTTCAACAGTTTTAGGAGAAGTTATTTAATTCAAGTTGAAGATTTTATTATCTTAGGATTTCATCTAAGATGCTATATGATTCTCATCTAAATGCAAATGGTCCCTTAGACTAATGCAGGTTTGCCTTACATCCTAGTTTACTAGGCTTGTCCTAGGGAAAGATTGGGTGACTAGTGTAACTAGACCTATGGCACGGTTGCTATACATAGCAAGCGTCCGTGATGAGGCCGGACTCCTAACTCTAGGACTCCCTAAAACTTAGGACACGACACGACACCGGTGTTCCTAAATTGGGCTCTAAGGGTCCTTACGACGGAAACCGTGATCCAACGGTTCTGAAAGACACAAGACAAATCGATTTAAATTCTCGAGGTTAGTGAAAAAAGGGATGGAAGAGATGATGAAATAGTGTGAGGGAATGAGAAAGATAGAGAAAGGTGCGACTGAACTTGGGAGTGCCAAATTGCCTACGTACCCCGCGATGGGGATCAAGCCACACGTAGTTCCGCTGGGGAGGTTGCTTGGATTTTGGAAAACAGGATTGGTATTTGGATCAGGAATCGGGTTTGTATTTGAGCATTGGACTTGAGATTCAGAAACATTGATTTAGCAATGGGATTTTGGAATTGGGAATTTGCATCAAAGAATTGAGCATACAGGAATCATCAAGGGTTTGAATTTTGGGAATTCAAAATGGGCGGGCTTATGAGATTCGGCCAAATGGATTCAAACATGCGACTCAGATTGTGTTGGGATATGACTTGGTTAGGCAAAAGGGAGGAAGTTCTATTAGGTGTAAAAGGGCATTAGTAGAATAGGGGAATGACTCGGTTGTGACATGGAAGGCCGCAACTTGGTCGAATGCGACTCGGTTGCATTGGGATGGGTTGATTAAGGAATTGGATTGAGTCAACTAAGGGGAGAGTCCAATTAGTTAAAGAGGTTGAGCATACTCGACTAGAGAGTTGGGTCAACTCGACTAGGGAGGTTGGCTAGAGTTGACTCAGTTGAGCTGGGTTGGGATCCCACTTGGTTGGATTGTATTGGGGCGATTTGACTTAAGCTGCAGGTGGCCTGGCTGGGTTAGATTTAATGTAACCAAATTTATGGATAAATGGTGTGCCTCAGTGAGTGGACAAAGGTATGGCTTGGGTTGATGTGTGGCTATGGTTATAGGGTTTAAGGCTTATGGGTATGGGGTTTAGTGAGTCGGGTCTAAGTTAGGAGCAAACCCGAGACTAGCCATGGTCTAACTAGGAGGAAGCAGGGTACAAACCAGGGTGCGGACCAGGGTGCACCAGGGTGCGAACCAGCAGGGAACCAGGGTGCGAACCAGCAGGGGAACCAGGGTGCAACCAGCAGGGAACCTGGGTGCAACCAGCAGCGAACCTGGGTGCGAACCAGCAGGGAACCAGGGTGCGAACCAGCAGGGGAACCAGGGTGCAACCAGGAGGGAACCTGGGTGCAACCAGCAGCGAACCTGGGTGCAACCAGGGTCTAACCAAAGTGCGAACCAGCAGGGAACCAGGGTGCGAACCAATATCGAACCAGGGTGCGAACCAGTAGGGAACCAGGGTGCAACCAGCAGGGAACCAGGGTGCAACCAGTAGGGAACCAGGGTGCAACCAGCAGGGGAACCAGGGTGCGAATCAGTAGGGAACCAGGGTGCAACCAGCATCGAACCTGGGTGCAACCAGCAGCGAACCTGGGTGCAACCAGGGTCTAACCAGAGGCTAACCAGGGGGAAAACGGACCCTACATGCTTCCTAACATGGTTTTTCTTTTAAAGTAAAAGATATGCATGAAAACAGACCCTACATAGAATTGAAATAAATGCCTACCTCTTTGGAAACCCACTTTGTGTTTGATTTTTCTTTGATGTTAATTCCTTGAAGATGATTCCTTGCTTGATAATGACTGCTTTTGATATATATCACCCAACGTATAAAATCACCCGATCCGGCAAGAATGGCCGAACCCTTGAAGAGATGAGGGAGAGGGATGAATTTTCTAAGAGAGGGGTTCTTTTTTCTTCTCTTTTTTTTCCTCCTCTTCTTTGGTGAGATGAGAGGGTATTTATAGGAGAATGGGATAGGAGGTTAGGTGAGGTTAGGTGAGGTTAGGTAAGGTTAGGTGAGGTTAGGTGATGTTAGGTGAGGTTAGGTGAGGTTAGGTGAGGTTTGGATGGTTATGATGGGAGGAGAGGTTAGGTGAGGTTAGGTGAGGTTTGAATGGTTAGGATGAGAGGAGAGGTTAGGTGGTTTTGGATGGTTAGACCCAGGTCAAGATCTGCCATTGATCTAACGATTTACGGAAATCGGGTCTCGGAATGGAATCAGGGTCCGGGCTATGAAGTGACCCTAGCTTATTTTGTCCCGATTGATGATCCGTAAAGTCAGATCAAGATATTAATGACCTAAAACATATAAATCAATGATAGAGGGGGTTCTCACATGGATTTAACACACTAATTTATTTGTTGATTAAAACAAAACAAAATGGGGTGTCTACAGGTTTATGGTCAGCGAAAGAGGGATCGAAGTGGACCAGCAAAAGATCAAGGCGATTCAAGAAATGCAGCCGCCGACGACAGAAAGGCAGATCCGAGGTTTCCTTGGCAAAGTTCAGTATCTGAGACGGTTCATAGCACATCTGACGATGACGTGTGAACCCATTTTCAAGCTTCTGAAGAAGAATTCCTCGAAGAAGTGGAATGAAGAGTGTCAGCAGGCTTTTGAAAAGGTTAAGCAATGCCTATCCTTGCCCCCTGTTCTTTCACCAGTTATTCCAGGCCAGCCGTTGCTGTTGTACTTATCTATCACGGATACAGCGATGGGTTGCATGCTTGCTCAGCAGGATCTTGAGTCTAAGAAAGAAAGACCCATTTACTACATCAGCAAGAAGATGCTAGAGTATGAATTAAAATACACTGTTTTGGAGAAGACTTGTCTCGCATTAGTTTGGGCAACCCAGAGGCTTAGACATTATTTGCTTTCAAACAAGGTTCTTCTGCTTTCACGAATGGACCCTCTAAAGTACTTGTTTGAGAAACCTGCCCTTACAGGAAGGACTGCAAGGTGGTTATTGTTATTGTCTGAGTTCGACATCAGTTATGTCACTCAGAAATCAGTTAAGGGGCGGGTTATAGCTGAACAATTGGCCGATGCTCCAGTTGAGGAGAATGCTGTTCTAAGAGCCGAATTCCCTGATGAAGAAATTATGGATATCGAAGAAGAAGAGGTTCTCAGTACCAAGTGGTTAATGTACTTTGATGGAGCCGTAAACAGTCGTGGGCAAGGAGTAGGTGCAGTCTTGGTCTCTCCGAAGAAAGAATACATTCCTATCTCCATCAAGTTGCAGTTCGAGTGCACCAACAACATGGCAGAGTACGAAGCCTGTATTGCCGGACTTGAAGCAGCCTTAGCATTGCAGATTCAAGATATTGATGTGTTCGGGGATTCCATCCTGATCATTTACCAGATTAATGGGCAATGGAAAACTCGAGAAGATAGATTGATCCCTTATAATATGTATTTGGAATCTCTAGTCCAAAAATTCAAGAGCGTCACATTTACTCACTTATCAAGGACCAGAAATCATTTTGCTGATGCTTTGGCCACTTTGGCCTCGATGTTAGATATCTCCGCTACAATGGAAGTTCAACCGTTAGCCATCAGACTGCAATGGGCCCCTGCGCACGTAAATGCTATAGAGATTTCAGCTAGATGTCCAGATGGGAAGCCTTGGTACACAGATATCAGAAACCTCATTTCAGGCAAGGGTCATCCTCCGGAAGCTTCAAGCAAGGAAAGGAAAACTCTCCAGAAGTTATCTGCGAATTTCATCATTTGCGGTGAAGAGCTATATAGAAGGTCATTTGATGGCATACAACTCCTTTGTGTTGATGAAGATAAAGCTGCAGAACTTATTGAGCAGACTCATGAGGGTGTTTGTGGACCTCATATGAACGGGAAGATGCTATCTAGAAAGATCCTTAGACTTGGATTCTATTGGCCTACAATGGAAACAGACTGCTTCGCATTTGTAAGAAAATGCCATAAGTGTCAAGTCTATGCGAATCTTATTCATGTTCCTCCTTCGGAGTTGCACTCCCTGACTTCGCCGTGGCCGTTTTCGGTATGGGGAATAGACATCATTGGGAAGATTTATCCGAGATCCTCGAGCGGACATGAGTACATTCTGGTGGCTATTGATTATTTCACAAAGTGGATAGAGGCTGCATCTTATGCTTCCATCACTTCGAACACAGTTGCGAAGTTCATCCGTACCAATATAATTTGCAGATACGGAGTACCTCACGAGTTGATTTCAGATAATGGATCACATTTCAAGAAAGAAGTGTTACACCTGTGTGAAGAGTTCAGGATAAGGCATCACAAGTCGTCTCCTTACAGGCCGCAGACGAATGGGGCCGTTGAAGCAGCAAATAAGAACATCAAAGTCATTATCAGTAAGATGACTGAGACATATAAGGACTGGTCGAACAAACTTCCTTATGCCTTATGGGCTTATAGAACATCGATCAGGTCTTCAACAGGCGTGACTCCGTATTCTTTGGTGTACGGAATGGAGGCTGTTCTCCCTGTTGAGTTAAGAATCCCCTCTTTGAGAGTGATGGTGGAGGCCGATCTGCCAGAGTCAGAATGGGCGAAGGCCAGACACAATGAGCTACAGATGATAGATGAGAAGAGGCTGAGAGCCTTATATCATATCCAAGGATATCAGAGACGGATTGAGAGAGCTTTCAATAAGAAGGTTCGTGTCCGAGATTTGAAGCCTGGAGATCTTGTATTGAAGTCCTACAGGGCACCGGTATTTGACCCAAGAGGAAAGTTCAGGCCAAACTGGTCTGGTCCTTACATTGTTGATGAAGTCCTGCCTGGAAAAGCCGTAAGACTGCTCAATGAAAATGGAGAAAAATTAAATGAACCTACAAACCTGGATCAATTAAAAAAATATTATGCTTAAGTACACCAGGAGGCCATCCTTGGACGATTTGAGCTTCAAGCCAATACCCAAATGTTTTAAACTATTTGCAAACCCGTTGGGCCTAGAAAAAAATGAATAATGAAACCCCTTTCCGCTAAAAGAACCTGTGAGCCAAAAGCAAAATCAAAATTTCTTTGTTAAACTTAAACCAGGGGCATCTTTTATGACTTTCGTCATAAAAGATTTTAAACCCGAACTACGCGTGACCTGATTCCCAATTTCTTTAAGGATACGTAGGCAGTCTGGAGGATCCAGATTCGGTCCAGATACATGCAAACATACCAAAGTCTAACCGGTTTGAACCTAAGCCCACCCGAAAGTCCTTCTGGTGTACTCAGGCCCAAGTTTGTAGAGAAACAGAAAGAAAGAAAAATGATGGAGTCTTAGACCCGCTAGACTGAAAACCCGCAAGGGCGGTCTAGGCAAAAGTTAGGGTCATTCACCCGCTAAGCTGAAAACCCGAAAGGGCGGCTTAGGCAAAAATCAGGGTGCTGAGCCTGCTGGATGGAAAATCTGCAAGGGCAGACAGTCCAGGCAAAAATTAAGGCATATGGTCCGCCGAATCGAAAACCTGAAAAGGCGATTTGGTCATGGCAGTGACTTCATGGAGAGAGGACAAGGCTTTAAAAAGCCAGCTAAACTTTCGATTTTCTCTGGCACCTTCTCAAAGTCTAAGTAAGCACCATCAAGACTTCTTTTGGTACTCTTTGAGCCAGAGAAGTTGAAATCGAGCAATCTGAAGGGAGGATAACCATGGCAGAAATCCTGAAAAGAGGGTTGAAACACCTTTAAACACGGTATTCAAAAGACTCTAAGAGAGTGGCTTTTACCATTTTTTTTGTTTAAAAAAAAAAAAAAAAAAAAAAAAAAAAACCCTATCAGACTAAGAAGCAGATTTCAGTCTATCTTGGTATTTGAGTCAGGTGTCCGTCAATGTCCTCGTTCGTTGTTTGTCAAAGTCTTTCCTTTGTCAAGTCGAGTTCAATTCTCCAGAGTCCTGTTCCTCCCCAAGCCGGGGTGGCAAAAAAAAAAAAAAAAAAGAGAGAGGAGGGAAAGCAGAACTCTCAGAGAAGCAGAGAATTTATGGCCCCTGTGAACAAGTGCAAAGCAGAGCAATTCAGAGGTTGATAGGCTTTCAGCCCAATTCCAGCATTAGCAGATGGTAGTGATGAAGCAGGATTTTGAGCAGAACCATGTTCTTGTATTTTTAAGAGCCTTATAAGCCCAAGTGTTCATCAGAAAAGTTTGTAACCCCAAGTGTACATTAATGAAAGCCTTTGGCCCATTTTTCTTGTGTTGCTCTCCAAATGAATTTTGTTATGGAAGTAATCATACTAGGGGCATCTTTTATGACTCACGTCATAAAAGATGTCAAATACACATTGATATTTGAAATGGACATTCTCCTCAAATAGAGACTAGAGAGTTTGAACACGCTCTTTTTGTTCAAGCTCTCCTGTCGAGTATTTGGCTCGTGTTGCTTTGGTAAAGCTTCAATCTCTAAAAATAAAAAATAAAATAAAAATAATAAAAAAAAATAATAATAAGAATGACTCTTTGAGTGTGACATTTGGGACTTTTTAAGTGTCCGCAGTGTGTCCCTACCTAACAAGTTGGGAGTCAGGCATACCTGCGAGGGGGTTTGTATGGATCCGTGTTGCATGACGGGCATACAAATCTGGATTTATATGGAACCGTGTTACACCACGGGCATATAAATCTGGGGTCTTATGAGATAATTTAGCAATTCCTTTGTTGATGTGAGACTCTTTGAGTAGTTAAGACCCTTCGAGTGTTACAGACTCTTCGGGTAGTTGAGACTCTTTGAGTATAAATGTTTTGTGTTGATTTGAGACTCTTTGAGTAGTTGAGACCCTTCGAGTGTTACAGACTCTTCGGGTAGTTGAGACTCTTTGAGTATTAAATGTTTTGTGTTGATTTGAGACTCTTTGAGTAGTTGAGACCCTTCGAGTGTTACAGACTCTTCGGGTAATTGAGACTCTTTGAGTATAAATGTTTGGTGTTGATTTGAGACTCTTTGAGTAGTTGAGACCCTTCGAGTGTTACAGATTCTTCGGGTAGTTGAGACTCTTTGAGTATAAATGTTTTGTGTTGATTTGAGACTCTTTGAGTAGTTGAGACCCTTCGAGTGTTGCAGACTCTTCGGGTAATTGAGACTCTTTGAGTATAAATGTTTGGTGTTGATTTGAGACTCTTTGAGTAATTGAGACCCTTCGAGTGTTACAGATTCTTTGGGTAGTTGAGACTCTTTGAGTATAAATGTTTTGTGTTGATTTGAGACTCTTTGAGTAGTTGAGACCCTTCGAGTGTTGCAGACTCTTCGGGTAGTTGAGGCTCTTTGAGTATAAATGTGTTTTGTGTTGATTTGAGACTCTTTGAGTAGTTGAGACCCTTCGAGTGTTGCAGACTCTTCGGGTAGTTGAGGCTCTTTGAGTATAAATGTGTTTTGTGTTGATTTGAGACTCTTTGAGTAGTTGAGACCCTTCGAGTGTTGCAGACTCTTCGAGTAGTTGAGACTCTTTGAGTATAAATGTTTTGTGTTGATTTGAGACTCTTTGAGTAGTTGAGACCCTTCGAGTGTTACAGACTCTTCGGGTAGTTGAGACTCTTTGAGTATAAATGTTTCGCGTTAATTTGAGACTCTTTGAGTAGTTAAGGCCCTTTGAGTATTACAGACTCTTCGGGTAGTTGAGGCTCTTTGAGTATAAAGATTTCTGTGTGTTTGAAGCTCTCTGAGTGATTGATTTGAGACTCTATGAGTGTTACATACTCTTTGAGTAATTTGATTTGATATTCTTTGAAGGGTTGATTTACGTCTGCATCGATAGTGGTCTGCTTTCTTTGAGGTAATTTCATTGGGTTCGTTTTCTTAAAAGCTTTGTTATAAAAGAGTATGTTTGTGTTTGCTTTAATAGAGTCTTTGCGTATTGATTTAAATAGTTGAGTTGTGAGTATTAGAGAGAAGCCATCTCACTGAGATGTCATGATTGCCGAGTTATGGGTCGGTGAGAGGTTATCTCCCATTTGCTTGTTGTTTATGAGTCTCTTAATGTTACTTTGTTGTGTGCCCTTGTGAATACCATCCTTAGAACCCGAAAACCCAAAAAATTGCTTTGCTTTCGGGTCAGCCAAAATGTGTCGTCTGTTCAGCTTTGCCATTCGCGTGTTACACAGGCTTTGCCAAAGAGGGGCATCTGTAGACACCCCATTTTGACCGGACCCAAGTTCGCTATGCTTGGGCGTGTAGACACCCCATTTTGCTCTGCCTTAAGAAATTAGGGTTTTTCCATCGGTTTTCCAATGTCCTTCCTTCCCGCGTCCGTTTGTTACATTTCTAAATATTTTTGGTCGTTTCCGTCATGTTTCGTATTTTTCCGTTGAGTATTGAGAAGGGTTATTCATAAGAATCCGAGCAAAAGAGAATGTGGGACCCGCTGGTGTGGGACCCGTTTGTGTGGGACCCGCTAGTGTGGGACCCGTTTGTGTGGGACCCGCTAATGTGGGACCCGCTGGTGTGGGACCCGTTTGTGTGGGACCCGCTGATGTGGGACCCGCTTGTGTGGGACCCGCTGATGTGGGACCCGCTTGTGCGGAACCCACAAAGTGGGACTCACCATTAGCATGACTTAACTTTCTCTACCATTTCCACTAACTTCATTTTTCCCTTTAAAATAACATCATTATCTCCATTACCATTATATATTCCATTATTCCCACCACCATTCCCACCATTACCATTATATATTCCATTATCCCCACCACCATTCCCACCATTACCATTATATATTCCATTATTCCCACCACCATTCCCACCATTACCATTATATATTCCATTATTCTCCACCACACCCACCATTCTCATTATTTATTTCCACCTCTCCACTAAGTTTTTCACTATATAAAGAGAGGTGATGAGAAGGAAAAGAGGGAGAGAAAAAAAAAGGAGAGAAGGAAGAGGGAAAAAAAAAAGAAGAGAAAAAAAAAAGAGGAGAAGGAAAAAAAAAAAAAGAAGAGAGGGAGAGAAAATAAGAGAGAAAGAGAGAGAGGAAAATATAAAAACAAAGAAGGAAGCGGAGCGGATCGCACGTCGGCCGGATTTTTGGATTTCTTCGGCTCTTGGATTCGGCGAGGAACTCATCACAGGTAGGTACACTGTTTTCGGAATTTTTTAGAATTATTTGGTATATTTTCGGATTTTTGCATGATTTTTAACAAAGAAAACTAAAAGATATACTAAACAGATTCCACAAATAATGAAATTTCGTGGGAAAATAATATGATAATGATACATTCTACCATGAATTTGTGAGAATTTTTGGATTTTGTTTGGTATATTATTTTATGCATTCTTTGAAAATTATCAGATTTTGGGAGAATTGTTACTGATGTCAAATCACAGATACAATTCTCCAAATTTTTACAGTAGTCTTAAATTCTATACTTCTTGCTTCTGTAAAATTTTCAAGTGATTTTGATCTTGTTTCATATGAGCTGTAGTGTTAATTCATAATCTGGTTTGAAATTTAAAAAATCCGAAACTGATAGTAAATAGTTTTCTAAATTCATGGAAATCTTACAGCATGCTATTTTCACTTATATCTTACTAATGTAGAAATTTCATGGAATTTAGATTTTTATTTCTAGTAGTTTCTGTGTTATTTTTGTAATCTGGTCTTATTGTTGTTAAATCAAAATTAAATATGAGCTTAATGTACAAATCCACAAAATTCATCCCGTAAGCTGCATGGATACCCATCTTACTGCTGTAGAAATTTTGATTCATTTCGAATTCGTTTGCTACAGTTTCACTTGTAAAAACACTCATATGTTTAAAATTGATAAAATCCATTGAAAATCCGAAATTAATTGAAAATCATCTGAAAATTTCTAAAGAACCTTAAATCTCTGTCACATGTTAACTCATTAATCCATTGAAACAGAAATCTTAGGGTCTTTAGATTTCCCTCGAAAAATGGCCAGTGCATCCATAATCGTATCCCAATTGCAACCAATCTTTGACAATTTAGATATTTAAGCTATAACATGTTATTGGCTCCGAGGTTACTGTCCACGGAAATCCTGAGATCTGCCAGGCAATAAGATGCTATAACCTAAGTATTAAATTGCGCAAGGAAAGAGCGCACGATTCCCTCCCTTGGATGCCATTCTGGGCCGAAATTGGTGTACCCATAGGAGGCATGCTTTGCCTCATATAAAAGTCTTTGACTCATTTGTTTGTGTGATGTTGTTGTCAGTGAGTCTTTGACTTGTGTTTCCATCTCTTTTAGGGAGTCTTTGACTCGTCTATCCTTTAGTTGTTATCAGTGGAGTCTTTGACTCGTTTTTCCACCGCTATTAGAGAGTCATTGACTCATTTGCTCATTTGTACCCTTCTTTAATATTTTTAGTTAGGAGTTTCTCCTTTAGAGTTGTTGATTACTTCGCTTTAATTAGAGGCTAACTCAGTCTTATTAGAGCTTTGCTTGCTTGGGATCTTGGATCGTTTTCTCTCTTCTTGGGACGCTATCTTTCTTGTTATGGTTCGTCTCTTTGAGACGTTAGTTGTTTGTTCGGGGTTTCCCCTTTTGGATTTAGGGCTTTGCCCTAGTTTGTGGTTGTTCTTGCGTGTTCCCTTTAAGATTGAAAACATCTAAAGGTCCTGAGCATTGGAAAAGCTTTAAAATCCAAAAACATTAGAAATTTAAAACTCAAAAACATTTGAAAACTTTAAAAATATCAAAAACATTTGAAAATATAAAAAAACCTTAAAAAATCTGAAGTGTGAGTGTTTCTTTTAGAAGCGTAGTTTGAGAGTTCGTTTCGAACTACGTTGGCTTGATCCTCTTCCGAGGTACGTAGTGCAGCTTGGGATTTACATCCCAAGTCCAGCCAAACTTTTTTTGTAAATAAACGTTTTAAACTTTCTTCAAAAACCTTTAAAATCTTATTTTCAAAAGATCTTCTTCTAGAGTTAGGAGTTTCTCCTAAATAGAGAGTTTTAGAGTTAGGGTTTTTCTTTTGATAGGTTGTTTGATTGTTTGTTTGTTGTGTGCTTGTTTTTAGAGTTAGGGGTCTGTCCTAGAGTTATAGGAGCGCCTCCGTCCGGTCAGTCGGCGATCCATATCGCCGAGTGATGACTAGAGTATGATACGCTAGTCCACCCTTGGTTTTCCTTAAGAAATACAGCCTAGTCACACATAGGTTGTAAGAACCACCTGCATTAGTTTAGGGCTAATCTGCATTTAGTTAGGGCATATAGGGTGTCATAAAATCCACAATTCACTGAAATTTAAATAATCGTACAAGAAACTTTAATAACCGGTTCGGTCTTTTAGATCGAGTCTAGGATAGAAGTCTAGGTGTCTTAGGCATCCTAGCTTAGAATAGGCGCGGAGAACTACGTTGCCTTGATTCTCGTGGAGGCGGGGATACGTAGGCTTCTTTGGATGAATACCAGATCATCTGAGGACTCGGGCTAATCACTTTTAAAACTGTTGAAACAATCAAATCACTTAGGATTTTCCATGAAATTAGAATTTTAGGAGAACTTTCACTTAGATTGAATCCAAACCAATTAAGAAATCAAGATACACATTTAGGATTCACATTGAAATTAGATCATAGGATGCATGTCACATAGATAGCACATTAACAGAGAGTTGAATGAGCCATTAAAAATGAATTTAAAAGAGTTAACTTTTGGAATTGAAGACCGATTATCGGGCAGGAATGGTGCATGTGGTGGATAAATCCCCATACCTTCCATTCTTGTAACCAGGTAGCGAGTCTAGATTTCTGGTTAATTATGGGTCCTAGATCCCACATCTAGGTGGCGACTCTGTCAGTCTCTTTTGTGTGGAATTCGGATTGCCTTAGTGATCCCAAGTTCACATAAAAGATGAATTAAAATTAATAATAAAAGGCACACGCCAATCGCGTGGGTACGAGAGACCAAGAGATAGTGCGTGGCGGCGGCTCGCGCCCCACGCCCCTCTCGCGGGATCGGGTCCCACAATATGGACCCAACCCATTTGACATTTATGGTGCATCCCTCACACATGATCGGACCATCTTTTTTGGAAAACAACTTTTCGGACCTATTTGACTGTTAGACATCCAAATGCGACCAAAATACCCTCAGATTGGTTCACCCCTAAAGGGAAAAATTAAAATTGGGTCCTTTCGGTGAGCAACATTAAATAACATCATTTGGTATCCCCTGAAAATACCCAAAATGCCCTCAACACTTAGAATTTCTAAATTTAAGCGAAACTCCTGAGAAATTCTAAATTTAGCAGGTTTTCCAAAATTCAGAAAATCATTCATAATCTCTCAGACATATTTCGGGGATCAAAAGAATTACACAGGAAAAGATCAAATTACCCCGAGGTGCTAGAATTTGGCGAGACTAGGGAAAACCTTGAGAAATTCTAAAAACAGCAGATTTTCGAAAATTTATGAACGGACTCAAGATTTCTTAGACACAACTTAGGGGCTAAATATGATATGTTTGGAAATGTCTAAAATACCCCCGAAGTGCAAGACTAAGAGAAAATCTTGAGAGATCTAAATTTAGCAGGTTTCCCAAATCTTACGAAATTACTCCTAATCCATCAGCCGTACCCTCGAGATGGTTTTGGACATATGAGAAATGATTGAATATCCATAAGATGATGAAAATATGGAAGCCCCATGAGTTTCTAAAAATAGCAGCTTTTTCAAAATTTGTAAAATCACTCAAGATTTCACAAATATAACTCGGGGGTCAAATGAGACACATCGGGAATGACCAAAATACCCCTGCAGTTCAAAATAGGCAAAAATGAGGGAAACCCTAAAAATTCTAAAAATAGCAGGTTTTTTCATTTGCTTGGAAACTTGAACTTTCATCTTCTAGAGGCCAAAGGAACCCCTTAGAGACCTTCAGGATCGCGAATCAACTTCAAAACTCCCATAATGAAATGAAATCTACCCTAAAATGCATGAATGCCTAATCTAATGCTGAATACGGATTCAAGACTCGATGATACTACCGAATCTTTTACTTTTTAAAGCGCAGCAAAATGGGGGTGTCTACAGATTTAATTACTTTTAATTTAAGGATTAATATACAAAACCCCACCACTTATGTGTGGAGCCGACTCGGGCTTGGTATGCCACTCAAGTATCCAAGTTGCCTACGTATCCCAGCCTCACTGGAATCAGAGTCGATCGTAGTTCGGTGCACCTGAACTAAGCTACTTATGCCTAACTCATCTGGGACACCGATCTAGACTGGATTGACTGTTTTAACAGTTTAAGAGAAATTATTTAATTCAAGTTGAAGATTTTATTATCCTAGGACTTCATCTAAGATGCTCTATGGTCCTATCTAAGTGCAAGTCGTCCCTTAGACTAATGCAGGTTAACCTACATCTTAGGTAACTAGGTTTGTCCTAGAGAAAAATTGGGTGACTAGTGTAACTAAATCTATGGCACGGTTGCTATCCATAGCAAACGGCCGTGATGAGGCTGGACTCCTAACTCTAGGACTCCCTAAAACCTACGACACAACGTGACGTAAGTGTTCCTAAGGGGCCCTAAAAGGTTTCTACGATAGGAGACCGCAATCCAACAGCTCCTAAGACTTTGATTAAGTTAATTCAATTTGTTGATATTGGTGATTTTTAGATTTGCTAATTTTTTATTTTCAAGGATTTTTTATTCCTAAATATCTAAGGGATACCAAAGGTTCTATGGTTTGTCAGTTTCGGCCTCGAATCGCAACCATGGATGGGAATCATACTCTCAACCATTGAATAATTTAGCACTTAAGTTATAGTATCTTATTGCCTGGCATGTTTCTCAGGATTTCCGTGGACAGTGGACCTCAGAGCCAATATTATACTATAATTTAGGCACTCCAATTATACAGGATTAATCGCAATTAGTATACAATTGTGGTTGCGATCTCAGCAGTTAGACTATCGCGGTAAAGCGAATTTACATGAGAGATCTATGAACCCTAAGGTTTCTGTTTCAAAAAAATTGGGGATTAAATTTATGATGTAAAGTTAAGATTTGTTGGAGGTTTTTACTGACTTTTGTGTTGATTTGCTATTAAATTATGATTTATTAACATTAAGACCAGATTGCTAGGATTACCCAGAAATCCTACGCAATCGAACTTCAAATCAGTTGAAACTTTTTCAGTAACAAGATATGAATGATTGTGTCTTACTAGAAAAAATTCATGAATTTTCATTAAGATTTGATATCAATCTCCGATTTTTTAAAATTCAAATCAGTTTATAGATTAACACAGTAACTTATAGCATATCAATTTCAAATTAATCCAAACTTTCAAAGAATAGAGATATAGATTATTATAGCTTACTGAAAATATTTCATGAATTGTCATTAAGATTTGATATCAATTTCAGATTTTTCAAAATTCAAATCAGTTCATAGATTAACACAGTAACTTATAGCATATCAATTTCAAATTAATCAAAACTTCTACAGAATAAATATATAGATGATTATAGCTTACTGAAAAATGTTAATGAATTATCATTTACGTTTGATATCAATTTCAGATTTTTTAAAATTCAAATCAGATTATAGATTAACACAGCAACCTATAGCATATCAATTTCAAATCGACTTAAACTCTTACAGTATCAAGATAATCAAGAGATTAGACTACTGTATGACTTTTATGGATTTTTATTACGATTGGATGCCAATTGAAATTCACACAAACATCGGATGAAACCAAAGAATTACTTAAAAAGCAAACCTAATGGTATCCTAAAATCAAATAAAAACTTTCAGTAGATATATAATAGATTATAAAATTTTCTATCAAAATTTCAAAACTTAAAACTTAAATCTCCTCCACAAAATTAATTTTTAAATAGAAAAGGGGAATTTGTTTCCTAGGAATTGAAACCCGTTTATTAAAATAAATTACAAAACCATATTAAAACTTTGCAAAACCAATTGAAAATTTTCTTTAACATTCCGTAAAGAAAAAGTTTGAAAATTTATTAATTTAATACGAAGACGAATTACGGCACGTAAACCGAAGAATCTATTAGAAAACAGTAAAGAAAACATTTCTTTCAAAATTTTATTCCATGAAAACTTCAATTTATAATTAAACATGAGTTATGGAAATTTTCATCAATTATTAAAATCATTTGATATTTATTAAAAATAACCCAAAATTAAAATAAATTAAAACCGGATTAAACAAAATAAAAAAATTCCAAATATTTTATGGTGAACTGGAAATCCAAAAATCGGTTTGGAACCAAATTTTCATGAAATTTGGACTTGATTTGACCCGTTTTCCATTTTATTCTTCAAGAAATAACCCTTTACCGGGTTATCTTTCGAAAAATAAAACGGAAATCGAGGCGGTCAAACCGTGGTACAAGATTTCACTTTCCAGTAGTTTTGAAATTTTTATTAACCTAAAAAATATTAATTTTGAAGAAATTTGGGCCAAAATCATTATAAATGGGAACCTTTTCGTTAGAAATTCAAGGGTACCAAATAGGTGCGTAAGAAAACAAGGGCTCACACACTCACTCTCATCCCTTGCATACATATTCTTGTTTTGTGGTTATTTTCTGCTATGGTTTGTTGTGGATGTGATATCAGATTACCTATCTTCGGTGATGTACTATCAGCAGGAACCATGAGAGCTATACCCGCTCTCACTTAGGTATCACCGCACCCATAGTACACTCAGTGCCTTGACACATCATATGTAAAACGGACATAGTTTGTATACTAAACGATGATCACAGTGTACAAGTAACTATACACCCGGCTAGGTGGACTTCACAGCCTTACCTCTGTTTATATATTGCAGTGTCTCTTGTTTGCATATAGGGACGGACATGTGTTTCTCACACATGTGGTGCCTAGAGTTAGAAGTCTTATCCCATTTAAAGACTAGGGTATCTCACTTTATGTGGCTACAACGCGGTCCTAGTACACTCATCAGTCTGTCATGAGTCAAGTTCCCTTGACTCTGCTAGATTAGACTAGGGTTGGTGCCCCTGGTTAGGATATATGTATATAAGTATATATTTCTATATCTATTGATTATTAGATTAGGGCCTTCTTATCTAGTGGAGATTCCCTATCTAATCCAGCAATTTTATTAGTTCATCTTTCAGATTTAGACTTGGTCAGTGGCCTCTAGTTGCCACTCTCATGACCATGGTCAATCTTTTGATCCAATGATGATAAATTCAGTCTTTATATTCCTTGCTTATTACACTAGGACCTACTTTTTAGTACTTATTCCTTGTCTAAATCAATCAAGCATATTCATCCATCATTCAGATTTTAGATCTGGTCCATGACCCTACTTTGTCATTATTATGACCATGGTCTTTTATTTGAGCCATTAACTATCAATGTGATCATTGTTTGTGTATCATCTATCTTTTTACCCTTCGATCATATCGACAATCATCGATGGAAAAAGTCTGATGTTACCTGTATCCTTTGAGTGCATGATTTATTTTCAATACCATTCATGTAAGCCCAAGGGTTCCCATGGGTTCAATCATTCTCCTTATCTTCTTGTTTTGATGCTAGCAAACACAAATTGATTAGCATTGTCAGACTGATGTGTTGCTTTGAGATGTTGTGCTCTACACAGGAATTTGATATGTTATATCGCCATTACACAACTCAACTCAACACATAGCTTGTGGATCAAAAAAGCAAGGAACAAAGAGCTTGCACCTACATTGAAGTCATCACCATTTGGAGATGATTAAGTCAAGGAGCTCAACATGAAGATCGTACAAGTTCCCAACAAATGTCAAGAAGGAGCTTGGAGTTGAACAAGTCATTGGTGACACCTCATGCACCTTCCAGCATATATTGAAGATTGGAGGAGTCACAAGAGTCAAACAAAGTTCAAGATGTTCACTCTCAAGATGAAAAAAGTCCGAGGAAGTGCAAAGGAGCCAAGACATTCCAAGAAGACTCAATGGTATACACTATTAGAATGTATTTGGAGTCCTCTTGATGTTATATTTAAAATGCACTCTCAAAAGGTTTTCAAAATGGTTTTCATATTTAACATTTTACATCTTTGAAAACCATCAACACACACCTAAAAATGTGTTTGAAAACCTTGGACTTACGCCCAAAGACCATAGCCCAAAAGCCCCTAGTTTTTAAAGTTAAAAATGAAATTTTACTCAGGGCCGGTCGACCGGGCTATGTCGGGCGACCACAGGATGCTAACTGGAAATCTAGGGCATCTCAAAATTTGTCGGGCCGGTTGACCGGGGTAAGCCAGGCAACCGCGGATACATTTCTGTTTCAGACTGAAACAATCCAGTATGGTTTGGGCGGTCGACCTCCATGGGTCCAGTCAATCGCGATAGTGTTTTTTAGCCGAATTTTTATTCAAACAAATTACCTTCACCGGGCGACCTCTATAGGGCAGGTTGACCGCGCCGGTATGGATTTTGAATTTCAAAAGAAGAGCCTGATAAGGGCGGGTGACCTCCGTGCCTCGGTCGACCGCTGCGGCTTGGAAATAGATCCATTCGGGCTTTCGCAGGTTGACTTTTTCAACCCTGTAATTTACAGTTTTACCCCCAAATGGTCATATTTTCTTGTGGGCTATATATACACTATCCAAACCTTTCTAAATAACTTTTTGGAAAAATCAAATCCTATCTTCTTGAACCTAAACTTTTATATAAAAGGTTAAACCTCTTTGAACTTGTATTTTTACATCATATCAAGAGGATCTCCATAGGCTTTACATTTGTATCTATTCCCTGGAGTGTTTGTGAGCTTTGATTGTTTGTAGTTGCCTCTAAGAGGCTTGAGAGCTTTCATTTCTTTCTTTCTTCCAATTTTTGTAAAGAGGGTTTCTACGCTTCTACCTTATAGAAGAAGAAGCTTGTTTGAGGAGAGGGTTTCACGCTTCGGCCCTTGAGAAAGGAGAAGCTTGTGAGAGGGGTTTTACGCTTTGGCCCTTGATAAAAGAAAAGCTTGGTTGTAAAGGGTTCTATGCTTCGGCCCACGAAAGGAGAAGCTTGATCATTTTAATTGGCTCATTGATCCGGCCATTTGATGGAGGATCGAGATAGTGGAACTCGCGCGTGGACGTGAAGAGTTGAGTAGGTCTTGTGATAGACCGAACCACTATAAATCTCGTGTACATTGTCTCATTCTCTCTTCTCTCCTTTGTGCAAGATTGTGGAGATATCTTTTACTTGTTCATTCATTAATCAACAAGGGCTAGTCGCACTTTAAATTTTTGGGGCTTAAACAAATTGCAAATTATAGAGATTTTTAATTAGACCCAATTCACCCCCCCCCCTCTTGGTTTGCCTATTGGGATTTCATTTGGTATCAGAGCAAAGGCTCTTAAATAGATTCTCGAGCCAAAAATCTACAAGAGAAAGATTCATGGCAACCATCCCTTTGTTGTTAAGTCCCTCCGGGTTTGCCGAAGGTCAATGTTCAATTAGACCCCCATACTTTAATGGAATAAACTATGGATATTGGAAAATTAGAATGTCTTTTTATCTTAAATCCATAGATTTTGATATGTGAGAACTAATTGAAGAAGGATATGTTGAACCTACCGTAGAGAGGAAGAATTGGAGTGCTGCGGAAAGAAGAGGGCTTCATTAGATGCCAAGGGAGTGACACTATTGTTTTGTGCACTATCTCCCGAGGAATTCAATAGAGTCTCAAATTGTAAGACTGCAAGAGAAATTTGGACCACACTTGAGACAACCCATGAAGGGACAACTCAAGTTAAGAAATCAAAAGTTAATATGTTATTTAGTGACTTAATCTTTTGAAATGTATGAAAATGAGTCTATTTCCGATATGTTTACTCATTTCACTAACAATGTTAATGAGTTGAGTGCATTAGGAAAGATTTATACAAATTACGAGTTGGTCCAAAGGCTTCTTTGATGCTTCCCAGACAATTGGGATCCAATCATTATGGCGATCGAGCAATCTAAAGATTTGGATACCCTTAGACTTGATGACCTAATGGAAACCTCATTACCCATGAGATGAAGATGAAGAAGAGGGAAGGAAAAGGATATGTAGACACCCTCATTTTGCTACACTTTAACCAACAATAACCTAATATATTGATCCGTGGAATTTCATTGGTAAAGTATGCATCCTCAAATTTTCTGAAAACCGAAATGATAAAGAGATGTACCTGGTCAGATGATTAGATCCGAAAAATTGAAAAATACCCTGATTGGTGAATTTAGTGTGTTAAATCCATGTGAGAGCCCCTCTATCATGGATTTATATGTTTTAGGTCATTAATATCTCGATCTGACTTTACGGATCATCAATCGGGACAAAATAAGCTAGGGTCACTTCACAGCCCGGGACCTGATTCCATTCCGAGACCCGATTTCCGTAAATCGTTAGATCAAGGGCAGATCTTAACCTGGGTGTCTTTCCTTACTAAGAATTTGTGATCATTTAGTCAAAATAGGATCGATCAAGGTTAATCTCAAATTCAGATTAAACATTGTGTCACTTAATTGAGCAAAAACCTAGTGAAAAATCACGGATCAATGTGGATGAACGAGAGCCGTCAAAATAATTTAACCAAATTATCAACAACAGTGCTTTCAGTACTTTAATTGTTGTCAAAATTCATATTTCAAAGGTTAGGATCATTCATCAAAAATTGATTAAGTTGGTTGGATCAATCGAATCGTCAATTTGATCAACGGTTGAAAAAACGATTCGCTGTTAAAAACCGACGGCTCGTATTGGTCAAAAATTCTGAAAATAATATTTCTATGGCAACATTGGGCTTAAATGAAAGAGGAAAAATCAACGATTTTAATAGCGAAAGAATTATCGAAATCGGACTTCAAAATCTCCTGAAAACCGCGTTTTCCGATTTTTACATTCAAAATATTTGAAAAATCTTTTACAAGATTCTAGGAGATTTGGAGGCATCATCTCATCCATTCTTTCGATCGAAATTGATCTCAACCACCCAATCTTATTACATATCATTGCAAAGATTTCAGGATATTTGGAGACTCGATCTCGCCCGTTCTTTCGATCACATAGAGATTGCAGTTAATCGCAACCATCCAAATCGTTGTCATTCTCTACAAAGGCAACCAAATTGGACATTTACCTTACTTGAAATTTGCTTCCAAAATCTACAAAGATTCCAAGGACAAATGACATCATCTTGGACCTTGAATTGTTCCTAAATCTTTAGTACTTGATCCTGGCCGCATAAGTGGCTGCCATTTTTAACATAGCCATGGCTTAAATGGAAGATGCCAAAGAAGAGGGAGAATATTCTAGAAAAATCCGATATTGGCCATTCTTTCCCCTTCCTTTTTCCATCACTCAATCTCCACCCTACACCTCTAGGCCCTAAAGATGGCAACCTGGCTCATCCCTCACCTATAAATACCCATGCTCTCTTCTTTGAAAAAGGGAGAAAAAAAGAGGAAGAAGACTCAAAGAAAACTACTAGAGAAATCCTCCATATCCCCGCCTTCAAATCTTGTCCTATTCAAAGGATACCCAAAATCTCCATCACAGGTAGGTGCACTATTCTCAGATTTTTTCAGGATTATTTGATATTTTTTAATGTATTTTTGCACGATTTTTAGCATTTAATTGAATTTAATTCAATATTATATGTGTGTGCTCAAAATCACAATCTACATGAGTGTTTCAATTCCGATTCGTCCCGAAATTTAATACACTGATCTATTTAAATAGACTAAAATAACCATCGGATTGGATCGGACATTGAATCAAAGGATTTCAAAAATTTGAGTGATGAGTGGAATTTTATTTAAAATAATGGCTGAGAAATTACAAAATTCGAAAAAATAGCCATCTCACGATGATCTATTTTTTTGGAATTTTAAATTTTTCTTGTGTTCATCATATTAGAACAAGATTAAAGGACGTTTTTCGGAGTCGTAATTTCCTCAAAAATCGTGTTTTAAAAATGGAAAACTCTTCAAAAATATCTTTTCGACGAAGAAAACTAAAATATATACTAAATGGATTCCAAAATTAATAAAATTTCGTGGGAAAATAATATGGTACTGATACATTCTACCATCAATTTTTAAGAATTTTTGGATTCTGTTTGATATATTATTAAATGCTTTCTTTAAAAATTATCAGATTTTGTGAGAATTTTTACTGATAGCAGATCACCATTAAAATTCACAAACGTTTTACAGTAGTCTTATATTTTATATTTCGTTCTTCTGTAAAATTTTCAATTTATTTGGATCTTGTTTCCTATGGGATGTAGTGTTAATTCATAATCTGGTCTGAAAATTGAAAAATCCGAAATTGATAGTAAATAGTTTCTAAAATTCATGAAAATCTCACAGAATGCTATTTTTACTTATATCTTACTACTGTAGAAATTTCAATGAATTTAGATTTATATTTCTAGTAGTTTCTATGTTATTTTTGTAATCTGGTCTCGTTATTGTTAAATCAAAATTAAATATGAGCTGAATGTAAAAATCTGTAAAAATCTTTCAGTAAGCTACATCTCATCATATCTTACTGCTGTAGAAGTTTCAACTCATTTCAAACTCGTTTGCAACAGTTTCACTTGTAAAATCACTCATATGGTTTAAAATCAATAAAATCCATTAAAATATCGAAATTAATTGAAATTCATCTGAAAATCTCTAAAGAACCTTAAATCTCTGTCACATATTAATTCCTTAATCCATTGAAACAGAAATCTTAGGATCTTTAGATTCTCCTGAAAAAATGGCCAGTGCATCCATAATCGTATCCCAATTGCACTCGATCTTTGACAATTTGAATATTTAAGCTATAGCATGTTGTTGGCTCCGAGGTTACTGTCCACGGAAATCCTGAGATATGCCAGGCAATAAGGTGCTATAACCTAAGTATTAAATTGCACAAGGAAAGAGCGCATGATTCCCTCCCTTGGATGCCAGTCTGGGCCGAAATTGGTGAACCCTAGAACCATTGGTATTCCTTAATTGTCCATAAACTGAAAATCCTTAAAATCTGAAATTCATTAACTTCAAGAACTGAAATCGATTCATCTCGTGTCTCTCGGAATCATTGGATTTTGGTTTCCGTCGTAAGAACCATTAGAGTCCAATTTAGGAACACTAGTGTCAGGTCGTGTCCTAGGTTTTAGGGAGTCTTAGGTTTTAGGGAGTCCTAGAGTTAGGAGTCCAGCCTCATCACGGACGCTTGCTATGGATAGCAACCATGCCATAGGTCTAGTTACACTAGTCACCCAATCTTTCCCTAGGACAAGCCTAGTAAACTAGGATGTAGGCTAACCTGCATTAGTCTAAGGAACCATTTGCATTTAGATAAGAATCATATAGCATCTTAGATGAAATCCTAGGATAATAAAATCCTCAACTTGAATTAAATAACTCCTCTTAAAACTGTTGAAACAGTCAATCCCATCTAAGTCGGTGTCTTAGTTAAGTTAGGCATGAGTAGCTTAGCTTAGGTGCACCGAACTACGTCGACTCTGATCCCAGTGAGGCTTGGGTACGTAAGCAGCTTGGATGTCTGATGACATACCAACCGCGAGTCGGCTCCACAACAAATTATGGGGTTTTTTATATTAATTTTCTTGTAAATGCTTAATTAAATCACTTAGGATTTTCCATGAAATTAGAATTTTAGGAGAACTTTCACTTAGATTGAATTCAAACCAATTAAGAAATCAAGATACACATCTAGGATTCACATTGAAATTAGATCATAGGATGCATGTCCCGTAGTTAGCACATTAACAGAGAGTTGAATGAGCCATTTAAAATAAATTTAAAAGAGTTAGCTTTTGGAATTGAAGACCGATTATCGGACAGGAATGGTGCATGTGGTGGGTAAATCCCCATACCTTCCATTCTTGCAACCAGGTAGCGAGTCTAGATTTCTGGTTAATTACGAGTCCTAGATCTCACATTTAGGTGGCGACTCTGTCTGTCTCTTTTGTGTGGAATTCGGATTGCCTTAGTGATCCCAAGTTCATATAAAAGATGAATTAAAATCAATAATTAAAATGCACATGCTAATCGCGTGGGTACGAGAGACCAGGAGAGATCGGGTCCCACAGGATAAGGCAAAGAGGAAGAAACAAGGAAGAGAGGAGGATTTGACTAAAGCATTGGATCTCCTCACCAAGAAGATGAACAAGCTTGGGAGATTGAACTGGAAGAACAGATATGCTAGAAGAAGCAACTCCCCAAGACGACAAGAAGATGATGATTCCGTCCAATGCTATGAATGTGGGAAAGCCGAAACTTTCACCCGGAGTGCCCTTATCTTAAAAAGGACAAGACTAGAAGAAAAAGAAAAGAGGACAAGAGAAAGAAGAGCTTTAGCGCAAATTGGGATGGCTTGAGTGACTCATCCAAAAGCAACTCAAGTGAGGATGAGAAGTCCAACTTTGTATGCTACTTAGCAAGCGATCTGTCTCAACTCAATGTAAGTCAAATTTTATCTTCTTTCCTTGAAAGTGATAGTGATAATGGTAGTGAAAATGATAGAGATATAGAAAAACCTACCATGGAAGAATTAATTGAAGTTTGTGAAGAAGCTAAAGAAGCTTTACTTCTTGTAGTTTCCAAAAGCTAAAAATTCAAAAAGTCTCTTGAAAAGATAACCAAGGACTTCGGAAACTTGAAAAATGAATTTGATTCGAAAATCTCCTTAAATGATAAATTAATTATGGAAAACTATTTATTGAGTGGAAAAAATGAAAATCTTATTTGTAAATTTAATCATTTGAAGGAAGAAAATGAAAAGCTTCACAATGATATTGATAAGTGGTGTTTGGAGAATAAGAACCTAAAATGTGATTATGATAAGCTTATTCTCAAACATTCTTGTGGCAAGAACGAACTTAATGAGATCTTAGAAAGTAAAATTTGGAAAGAGTGGTCTCGGTCACCAAAATTTTCAAAAGAAAGTTGCTTACAAAAATAAGTTTGTCAAGTCCAAAGTTTCATATGCTAGCTATTCTCATGTTTATACTCATGCTAGCACAAGCATCTTCATCTCTTCATGTCACTATTGTGGTGTACGTGGACATTTCAACTATGCATGTAGATTTAGAAGATCGTCTCACCATATTTGGATGAGAAAAGACAAGTCTTGCGAAACTAACATAGATGAACCCAAAAAGGTTTGGGTACCTAAAACTAAGACTTGATCATTTATCTTGTAGGGTGTGCTTAAATGAAATATCTTTTTGAAAATAATTTTTAAATGCATGTGTATGATAAATTATTTCATAATCTCGTTTAGAAATCATGCAATTTTGTAGCCCAAGAGTTCTTCTTTACCTATTCTCATTGTTATCCCTTAAGGACTATGTTTGGACATCTCTTAGACGCATCCATTGTATGAGTCATTATCTAAGGGGGAGTTTTAAAGGTATATATGTCTCATTTTGGTCATATTATGTGGCACCTCATGTGTTTAATATCTACCCTTGATAAGTTTCAAATGTTGAGCCTTAACTTGCAATTTTATTAAAACTCATTTGATTAATCATTTATCCTATGTATCTTTATGCTTATCATGTATTTTTGAAGATATAAACATCTATCTCCATGATGAGTTTGTCCAAGATAAGCTATAATTGTCATATCTCTATCTATCTTGTTTGTTATGCCCTATTACATAGGTTCTACCTAGGGCCAATGACAAATTCATATGGGGAGAGCTAAATGATAATATATTCACACTGAAAAGAGGAGAAATGGAAGATGAAACTTCGATCTAGAGGCACTTTCGCTTTTTCTCTGAAAGGAAAATAAATTTTTAATCCAGATGCACCTTCGCTTTTTCTTTGAAAAGAAGAACAAATGAATTTTCAATCCAGAGGCACCTTCGCATTTTCTCTGAAGAGAAGGGAAAATGGATTTTTAATCCAGAGGCACCTTCGCTTTTTCTCTGAAAAGAAGGGAAAAGGGATTTTCAATGCAGAGGCACCTTCGCTTTTTCTCTGAAAAGAAGGGAAAATGGATTTTCAATCCAGATACACCTTCGCTTTTTCTCTGAAAAAGAAAGGAAGAAGAATTTTCAATCTAGAAGCACCTTCGCTTTTTTTTGAAAGAAATGAGAGAGAATTTTCAATCCAGAGGCACATTCGATTTTCTCTAAAAAGAAAGGAAAGAGAATTTTCAATCTAGATGCACCTTCGCTTTTTCTCTGAAAAGAAAGGATTTTCGATCGAGAGGCACTTTCGCTTTTTCTCTGAAAAGAAAGGATAGAGAATTTTCAATCCAGGGGCACCTTCCCTTTGTCTCTGAAAAGAGAGGATTTTCGATCCAAAGGCACTTTTGTTTTTTCTCTGAAAAGAAAGGAAAATGAATTTGCTTAGCACAACTATTATTCATCTTGACACCCCACTTGCACTTTCACTTATTTATCCCTACCATTTTGTTCTTACCAAAATGGGGAGAATTTTGGGAATTGATTAGGTAGTCCAATTGTATATGCACCATATGTTTTACAGTCATCAATTATATTTGTGCATATAGTGAGAGGGAGCTATGCTCTATTGTGTACATCATATCATGCGTATTCATCTATTGGTTGATATTTCCTTCCTCCGTAATCAATTTGTTTGCCATCATAAAAAATGGGGAGAATGTAAGCCTAAGGGTTCCCATGGGGGACATAGGTCCATCTTACAACACCAATTCGTCCTGTTATAAAATATGACCACTTCATTGCCCGAAATATCATGGAAGATTGGGATCATAAAACAATGGAGTCATCATGGGGCATGCGAGGCAGGACCTATTGTGGAGTGTTCGAAGGGTATTATCAATGGTTATTGGAGGACATCGAAAATCGTAAGCCTAAGAGGACCAGATTGGAAGAAAAGGAAGATTGAGAAGTTTTCATTTGTCATAAACATCTTATTATCCGAAGCTTTCATTGTTATGACATACTATCTTTCATTTTACCTGTTATTTTTGTAACCTGTTCAGACATCATCAATGAAATGTGTTCATGCTTTATCCTATTTTTATTTGATCAGAATACATTATCTCGATTATCAATGTTTTAATCTAGTGTTTATACTTCCATTTTCAGGATTCTTGAGTGAGCAGTCATTGCTTCTAAGAAAACCCTCATTTCAAAACCAACCTGGTTCCGTCAGTCATCAAATTCCAGGTTGAGAAGAAAGTCTTTATCACCACCTTCTTTTACTTCTCCTGTGTTACCCTTTTCAAACTTCCAGGAAATACTTTCACCAGTTCAACCCACACCTGAACAAATGGCTAAATCTGGAAATACTCTGGCTGAAATGAACGAAATGATGAAGGTTATGCTCCTACAGATGAGTAATATGAACGAAGAAATAGCCCGTCTTAAAAGTGATAAAGGATCTACCTCCAAGGAGCCTGCACCTCAACACCCTTCAATTATACCTCCTCCACTTCTTGTGGCAACTAGGCCTGCTGTATTCATCGTTGAGGATGACTTTGATGATGAACAGTAAGCAGAAGAGAAATGTCTCCCTCATCTAGATAGACCCGACAAAGGCAAAGGGATTGTGGACAGGTTGGATAAGCTAACCCAAGAAATGAAAAACATGAAGTTCCAAGGCCCTAAGAAGCTAAATATGGCCAACTTCATAATATACCCAGGGGTCACACTACCTCCGAAATTCAAAGTACCAGATTTGGATAAGTACGACGGGACCGGGTGCCCTATGAGCCATTTAAAGTCAGTTATCCCTCTTTTACGACATCATGGGTTGGCCCCAGAGTAGATTGCTCTTCTGTTTCCTAGATCTCTGGTTGGAACTATGAAGAATTGATTTTTTAGCCTAAAACCTGAAAAAATTAGAACTTTTGAAGATATTGCAAACAGATTCGTCGAGCAATTTTCTATGGAGGAGGGGATAGATGTGACGAAGAGGGATTTAAAGATGCTGAAACAAGATTACAATGAAACCTTCACTTCCTTCATCCCCAGATGGAGAAGGAAAGCTGTGCAGATGAGCCATCGTCTGTCATAAGAGGATCAAATTAAGATTGTGGTAAAGAATCTGTCTCCACAATACTATCATCACATGGCTATCTAGTACTTGATTTCAATCACCTCATCAAGACTGGGACCCAGATAGAGAATGCATTGTCCAAGGGCCTAAGGTCGAGAACTTCTTCTGATTCAAGGGAAGGAAAAAGACCTATGTTAACGCCTAAAGAGGTTCATAATGTAAATACTGCTCAACCAGCAAGGAGGACAAACTTTGGTGAAGGTCGCCCAGAGAGGAAGGAACCGAGACGATTTGATCCTTTGCCGTATTCTCTTTCAGTGTCGTTAAAGAAATTATTAAGAGATAAGAAGATTACTTTGCTGGCACCTAGAGAAGTTCTGAACCCTCTCCCAAGATACTGCAGGAAGGACCATTATTGTGAATACCATCAGAGCATGGGACATTTGACTGATAGATGCATGGCATTAAAGCACAAGACCCAAGACATGATTGAGGAGAAGGATATTGTTGTTGAAACCCCTAATGTTACTATGAACCCTTTGCCGACACATGCAGCTCCTCCACCAAATGTTTATTCAATCTTCACAGAGGAAGTCACTTTAGATCATTCCTGTATCTGTGCTGTCATTTCTGAAAAACTGTATGTTCTGAGATGGGAAGAAGAGGATGAAGAGATCGAAAACAAGAAACCTTATGTGTTGTCTGCTCGGGATGAGGGATTAGCAGAACCCTCTGAGTGCTCCTATGTCCTCAAATATGAAGAAGAAGAGGTAGAAGAGAAAGTCCTATATGTTTTAAGGCTAGAGGATGAAGATTTGTTACTTCTGAATGACCAATGTGATGAGCTCCGCCATGTTACACGTGGTGGACGTGTCTTTAAACCGGTAGAGTTGAGAGTTGAAAATCCTGCCGAAGTTGCAAGAGCTATAGAAAATCAGAGACAGAAACTTAAGGTTAAAGAAGAATAAGATAACTTGCTGAAGCAGTTGAAAAAGACACAAGCTAATGTTTCCATTTGGGGTTTATTAATGGTGTCACCAAAACACAGACAAGTTGTACTTCGTAAACTGAATGCGTCACAAGTGTCAGTTGAGATCACTCCAGACGAGTTGGTCAACTTAGTGGCTATGGCAAGGGCTTCCAGAGCTTTATCTTTCACGGATGAGGATCTGCCTCCCAAAAGTAGGGATCATACTCGCCCTCTCAGAATTACCATAATCTGCAACAAGAAGAAAGTGCATGAGGTGTTAGTTGATAACGGATCAGCTCTGAGCGTGTGTCCCTTAAGTACTGCTACTACTTCAGGGTTTGGGCCAGACGATTATATCCCGTCAGAATAGGGGATATTAGCATATGATGGAACCAAGAGAGATGTCATCGGGACATTAGCCACAGAAATTGAAATTGGACGTGAGCTTTTAGAAGTGGAGTTCCAAGTCTTGGCTATTAAAACCTCCTTCTTCCTTCTCCTCGGCCGACCATGGCTTCGTAAAATTGGAGACATTCCTTCCACGCTTCACCAAAAATTGAAATTTATCAAAAAAAATAGAGTGATCTCAGTCAGGGGAGATCCTGAACCGGAAATCGGACAGATATCTCAGGAGCTAGTTACTAAACATAAGCGATGTTAGTCTGACAGGATTTTCAATGGAGGTTTCAACTATCATCATGAAAGAAGCTATGAGTGAAGAAATTATGTTTCTCTCTAGCACCAATACTCAAGTGATTAAGATGATGCACCGATATGGGTATATCCCTGGAGTTGGTATGGGAAGGAATCTGCAGGGCCCAACTGAGTGGTCAGAGATGAAAGTAGTTGATGGACTCTTTGGTTTGGGGTATGATCCGAATCTGAAATAAATTCGAGAAATGGAAGCTTACATGCTGAAATGGGCCGAGTGTCGTTGGGTTGAGAATCTTGAGCCATAGCTCCTGAACTCTCTATTTCAGATTGAGTCACCAGTCATTGCAATGATTGGAGGAGAAACATACTTCGAAAATCTAAGAGACCGCATTACCTCAGCTGAGGGACCCCTTGATAACTGGACCTCACAAGATATTCCCCAGGTAGTCCTCCAGTACAGTCAGGTTTCCCCAAAAGAGTCAGTCGTTTCAAAACATGTGTCAGTTTCTGAGTCTGACTTAGATTATGTCATTTTAACTTTTCTTTTGATGCAGGTACTGTAGAGGTCGAGTCGGTTTCCGGAGTCGGTGACGAGTTTTTTCTATGAGATGCAAAGTCTGGCGAGATGTTATCTGATGAGTCTGACATTTCATGTATACATAGTCATATTGAGTCTATCAATGTCAATGTTTTCATCGAGTCTGTAAATAGTAGTAGTGAGTCTGTTGATGTTTCCAATGATGTTGTAAGCAATTCTGCTTCAAAGTCCATTGTAACGCCTGCTGTGGGCCAGTCAATCACCGATGTAATCATTGATTCTACTAATGAAATAAAGGACTCTTTCATGTATATTCATGTCTCTGCTTCTATTTCTGATTCTGTTTCTAAACCTGATCAAAAAAATTAATAACGACAATCAAGACTCCCCCTCAGATGAGGATGCCGTCAAAACTCCTTTTGAAATCAAACATATGATCCAACAGGAGGAGAGTTGTCGAGCTAAACCACTTGAAGAGAAAATTGAAACTGTAAATTTTGGTGATGAATCCTTAATTCGGGAGATACGCATTAGCAAAACTTTATCTCCTGAGGAGTGTGAGGAATTGATCACCTTGCTTAAAGAGTTTAGGAAAGTTTTTGCATGGTCTTACGATGACATGCCAGGATTGAGTGAGGATATTGTACAACACAGATTACCTTTAATCCCTGGAGTTAAGCCTAAGAAGCAAAACCTTTGCAAACTCAAGACAGAATGGGAGTGCCTAAGAAGTAAAAACTTGGCAAACTCAAGACAGAATGGGAGTTGAAAGTCTATGAGGAAGTAAAGAAACTTTTGGAAGTAATGTTCATCCAAGTGGTGGAATATCCCGAATAGCTTGCAAACATCGTACCGGTGCCCAAAAAGGATGGTAAGGTCAGGATGTGTGTCGATTTCAGAGACTTGAACAAGGCGAGTTTAAAGGACGACTTTCCTCTTCCGAAATTGATCTCCTGGTGGAGAATACTGCTAGACATGCTCTATTATCCTTCATGGATGGGTTTTTAGGTTACAATCAGATTAAGATGGCACCCGAAGATATGATGAAGACATCATTTATAACCTAGTGGGGCACGTATTGTTATAGAGTCATGCCTTTTGGACTTAAGAATGCTGGAGCTACCTATCAGAGGGCCGCGACTACTCTTTTTCACAACATGATTCATAAAGAGGTTGAAGTGTACGTTGATGATATGATTGTTAAAGGAAAGGCTCGACCAGAGCATACAGTTGCCTTGAGAAAGTTCTTCGAGCGAATTAGAAAGTACCAGCTCCGCTTGAATCCGAGTAAGTGTGTATTTGGAGTCACATCAGGAAAATTTTTAGGATTCATGGTTAGTGAAAAAAGAATCGAATTGGATCCTCCAAAGATCAAAGCAATTCAAGAGATGGAGCCACCAAAAATAGAAAGGCAAATTCGGGGTTTTCTTAGAAAAGTGTAGTATTTGAGGAGGTTCATATCTCATTTGACTATGACATGTGAACCTATCTTTAAGCTTTTGAAGAAGAATTCTCCGAAAAAGTGGAATGATGAATGTCAAGAGGCGTTTGAAAAAGTTAAACAGTGTTTATCTTTGCCTCTTGTTCTTTCACCAGTTATTCCTGGCTAGCCATTGTTGTTGTACTTGTCGATCACAGATACGGCAATGGGTTGTATGCTTGCTCAGCAGGATCCTGAGTCTAAGAGGGAAAGGCCTATCTACTATATCACTAAGAAAATGCTTGAGTACGAGATAAAATACACTATCTTGAAAAAGACATGTCTAGTATTAGTTTGGGCGACCCAAAGACTCGGCATTATTTGTTGTCAAATAAAGTACTTCTGCTCTCACGGATGGATCCGTTGAAGTACTTATTCGAGAAACTCGCCCTTACAGGAAGAACTGTAAGATAGTTATTATTGTTATCAGATTTTGATATCACTTATGTCACTCAGAAATCTGTTAAATGGGGAGTTATAACTGAGCAGTTAGCTGATGCTCCTGTTAAGGAGAATACTGTTCTAAAGGCTGAGTTTCCTGATGAGGAGATCATGAAACTTGAAGAAGAGACTCCAAGTATCAGATGGCTAATGTACTTTGATGGAGCTGTAAACAAACAAGGACAGGGAGTAGGGGCAGTGCTTGTATCACCGAAGAAAGAGTACATTCCGATATCCATAAAGTTGCAGTTTGAATGCTCGAATAACATGGCAGAGTATGAGGCATACATAGCAGGACTTGAGGCAGCTTTAGCTTTGCGAGTTCAAGATATAGATGTGTTTGGATATTCAATCTTGATCATCTGCCAAATTAATGGGCGATGGAGAACAAGAGAGATATGGTTGATCCCATATAACACATATTTAGAATCTCTGGTCAAGAAGTTTAGGAGTATCACTTTCACTCAATTGTCAAGGACCAGAAATCACTTTGCTGATGCACTAGCTACTCTGGCTTCAATGTTAGACATTTCTGCGACAGAGGTCTAGCCTTTAGCTGTGAGGTTACAATGGGCTCCAGCACATGTGAATGCCATAGAGATATCTGCTAGATGTCTAGATGGAAAGCCGTGGTACACGGACATCAGAAATCTCATTTCAGGCAAGGGATATCCTTCAGAATCTTTGAGCAAGGAGAGAAAATCCTTCAGAGGTTAGCTGCTAACTTCATCATCTGTGGTGAAGAGTTGTACAGAAGGTCATTTAACGAGATACGTACAACTTCTGTGTGTTGATGAGGATCAAGCTGTAGAACTCATAGAGCAAACACATGAAGGTGTTTGTGGCCCTCACATGAATGAGAAGAAAGATCCTTAGACTTGGTTTCTATTGGCCCACAATGGAAGCAGATTGCTTTGCATTCGTGAAGAAGTGTCACAAGTGCCAAGTCTATGCGAATCTTATTCATGTGCCTCCGTCAGAGTTACAATGTTTAATCTCGTCATGGCCGTTCTCAGTATGGGGAATAGATATTATTGGAAAAATCTATCCAAGGTCCTCGAGCGGACATGAGTACATTTTGGTAGCTATTGACTACTTCACGAAGTGGATAGAAGATGCTTCATATGCTTTCATAACTTCCAACACAGTTGCGAAGTTTATCCGTACAAATATTATCTATAGATACGGGGTACTTCATGAGCTGATTTCTGACAATGGATCTCATTTCAAGAAAGAGGTAGTGCATCTGTGTGAAGAATTTAAAATCAAGCATCACAAGTCATCTCCTTACAGACCTCAAACCATTGGAGCTATAAAGGCAGCGAATAAGAACATCAAGGTTATTATTAGCAAGATGACAGAGACTTATAAGGACTGGTCAAATAAACTCCCTTATGCCTTGTGGGCATATAGGACGTTGATCATGCCCTCTACAGGTGTAACTCCATACTCTCTAGTGTATGGAATGGAAGCAATCCTCCCTGTTGAGCTGAGAATCCCTTCGTTAAGAGTATAACGGAGGCGAATCTGCCAGAGTCTGAATGGGCAAAGCCAGACATGATGAGTTATGATCGATGAAAAGAGACTGAGAGCCGTGTATCATATCAAAGGGTATTAGAGAAGAATTGAAAGGGCATTCAACAAGAAAGTCAAGGTCCGAGACCTGAAACCAAGAGATCTCGTCCTAAAATCTTATCGGGCACCGGTGTTCGATCCCAGAGGAAAGTTCAGGCCAAATTGGTCTGGTCCATATATAGTTGATGAAGTCCTGCCTGGAAAAGCCGTAAGACTCCTCGATGAAAATGGTGAAAATTAAATGAACTTACAAACTTAGACCAATTAAAGAAATAATATGCTTAGATACACCAGGAGACTGTCCTTGGTCGATTAGAACCTACAAGCGAACAACTCAAATGTCAAAAACTGTTTGCCAACACTTTGGGCCTAAAAAAAATACTTTTTGTTTGTCACACACAAACTAGGGGCATCTTTTATGACGAAACTTTCATCATAAAAGATAAGAGACCTGAACTAAGTCATGACCTGATCCCCAGCTCATCAGGGTACGTAGGCAACCTTATCAACTCAGGTTCGGTCAACCTTTGGGATAAAAGCTAAATCATCACCTTTCAAAATTTTGAAGCTAAAAGGTGGCAAGACCAGATACGGTCTAAATCATTTGAACCTAAGAAATATCCTACCCTTTTGAACCCAAGTCTACCTAGAAAGTCCTTCTGGTAAAACGAGCAAAGGTTAAAGGCAAACAAAAGTAAAAACAGAAAGAAAAGAAAAGAACGAGAGTCTGAAGACCCGCTAGGTTGAAAACCCGGAAGGGCGGCCTAGAGAAAGGTAAAAGTCAAGTACCTACTAAGTTGACAACCAAAGGGGGTTGGCTTATGTTAAAGCAACGGTAGTGGTCTGCCGGATTGAGAACCTGAAGAGGCAATCCAGTCAGGGGCAAAGACTTCCCATGAAGAGCGAGTAGCAGAGATATAAAAAGAGTTCCTCAGTCATGGAGGATTCCAAGGTTTGAGTAGTGTGAACAATCCAGACAAAAGATGAGACAAATGGTTTGGTAGACCAGAAACCTGGAAAGCAAGAGTCATGATTACTTGCAAGGAGCGAGCCGATGAGATGGAGAAGCAATCTTTAAGTAGGGAAGGATCGCATAGACAGAAAGTTGATGAGATACAAAAGGAGTTCCTTAGTCATGAAGAACTCCAAAACTTGAGCAGTACGAGTGATCCAGAAAAAGTCAAGACAAGTGGTCTGCAAGAGCGAAACCCTGGAAGATAATAAGTCATGGCTTCTTGCGAGAGGAGAAATCAATGAGATGGAGAAGCAGTCTTCAAACAAGGCAGGATCCTGGAATCCTAGTAGAGTCAACAGGACTTACTTTGATACCTCCCTAAACTAGGGGCTTTAAAACTGAGCAATCCGAATGAGGTCATAACAACGACGGAAATCCCAAAGGAGGAAATTAGAGCCTCTTGACATGGTCTTCGAAATTACTTTGAGAGCGGCTAGTCTTACCATAAAAAATAATACATCAGATCTAAGGGTGAATCAAAAGTGAGTTGAGTCTCTTAAATCGTATAAATCATCTTTGATCGAGTTATTAGAAGTCTATTCCTCATTCTTATTCATTTTTCTCTCAAGGTCTAAAGTTGTCTAGCACTGGAAGAGCGAGAGTACACGTTCCAAAATGAGAAGAAAATTCAAAGTGAATCCTGGTTGGGAATCAAAGAAGGGGTAAGAGACATCTTGTTTAGACATGCCGGAGACATCAAAGCCTCAAGTAGTGAGCAAAAATAGAAGAGATTATCAGACTCAGCCATCATGGTGAATGTCTTATGCCTTCTCATATCAAAGAAAAGAACATGTGCGACCTTAACCCTTCACAGAGCGAAGCACTTTTTATTCAACCACCAGTGTACCACTTTTTCTTCAAACACCAGTGCACCACTTCCTCAGAAGAGTCCAGTCAACTTTCCCAAAAAATCAGTTTCCCCAGCAAAGTCTAGAATTTGCTCCCACGACCTTCAATCCCCAGCAGAATACAGTTCTCTTGGTACAAAAAGGAAAGTCAATACCCAAGTCTTAGCAAGTTATCTGAGTCTGGTTCTCAGTAAAGAACTCATACTCCCAATTATTCTCGGCAAGAGATAGCTATTCCATCGAGAGTCTGTCTCATCATTCAATTGAGAGTCTATCTCATTATCCATTGAGAGTCTGTCTCACTATTTAATTGAGAGTCTGTCTCACTATCCCAGCGGAGTTTCTCTACTCCCAAACGAAATTTGTAATCAAACCAAGCATTCAAACCCAACCAAGCTGCCTCTGAGCAAAAACCAAATTCTCTCTGAGAGCATCTGCCTCTGAGCAAAACCCAAATTCTCCCTGAGAGCATCTGCCTCTGAGCAAAAACTAAATTCTCCCTGAGAGCATCCGCCCCGAGCGAAGAACCAAATTCTCCCTGAGAGCATCCGCCCTTAGCGAAGAACTAAATTCTCCCTAAGAGCATCCGCCCTGAGCGAAGAACCAAATTCTCCCTGAGAGTGCCTGTCCCGAGCGAAGAACCAAATTCTCACTGAGAGCATCCGCCCCGAGCGAAGAACTAAATTCTACCTGAGAGTGCCTGCCCCGAGCAAACAACAAAACTCATTCCATTTCAAGACCCCAAAGGCATCCATTCCATTTCCAAGACCCCTGAGGCATCCATTCCATTTAAAGACTCCTGAGGCATCCCTTTCATTCAAGACCCCTAAGGTACCTATCCCATTTGAAGACCCCTGAGGCACCTATTCCATTTGAAGACCCCTAAGGCACCTATTCCATTTGAAGACCCCTGAGGCACCTATTCCATTTGAACACCCAAGGCATCCATTCCATTCAAGACCCCTGAGGTATCTGATCCTTCTGGAAGTTCAACCTTCACAAACTTAATTTCTTCATTTTTTTCTTTTTCTAATCAATTTTGGGCCAGTCAAAATGTGTTATCTGTTCAGCTTTGGCATTCATGCGACGAGCACACTCTGGCAAAGAGGAGCATCTAGACACCCCATTTTGACCGGGCCCTATCCCCTCTTGTTTGAGTAGAAACCCATCAAATCATTGAATTGGAACCTCAAAATTCACCCTAGGGCAGCTTAGGGTCCCACCAAGGTCCTTGAAAAATTCATCAAAATCCGAGCTAGTTTGCCTAGGGAACAACCTGCGATAGAAGCGTAGTGCAAATGCAGAAGCGGGGTGAATTACCCTGGGAGATGCAGCGAGAGAGAGAGAGAGAGAGAGAGAGAGAGAGAGAGAGAGAGAGAGAGAGAGAGAGAGAGAGAGAGAGAGAGAACCTTTGCTTAGACCCAAATTCATCACTGAAACCTTAGCTTTATCCATGCTTCATCTTCTCCGGCGAGATCTCGTCGGAATACTGTCGGAATCCTATTAAGCCTCCAAGAGATTCATTTCACTATCATCACCTCTTTTGCTTTTATTAATTCTCTCCTCCTTTCATCCATATTACTCTTTACAAAATCATTTTTCTTGTTGAAATTTAAACCCTAATTTCAGCAAGCTCCATGGATTCCGGCCGACTCCGCCGGAGCTGTGGCCAACCTCCGGCATCATCTTGTAGACACCCCATTTTGCTCTGCTTTGATTAAAAAAGAAATTAGGGTTTCGCTGTCAATTTTTCAGTGTTTTCTATTCCGGTGTTCGTCCCTTACGCTTTCTCAAATCTTTCTGGTCATTTCTGCAATGTTCTGTTTTTTTCCGCTAAAGTGCGGAGAAGGGTTATTCGTGAGAATCCGAGCAAGGGAGAATTTGTACCCGTTTGGTGGGCCCGCATTGAACATTTGTTTAAAATTGAATCAACCGGGGGCCCACATTATGGGGCCCACATTGTGGGGCCCACGTTGTGGGGCCCACGTTGTGGGGCCCGCGTTGTGGGGCCTCAATGGGGCCTCTTGTGAGGCCTCTTATGAAGAGCAATGATGGTAGCTCTCCACTAAGACAACATGATGGGCCTTCCACTAAGAACAATAATGATGGATTCTCCACTAAGAAACATGATGGGCCCTCCACTAAGAACAATAATGATGGATTCTCCACTAAGAAACATGATGGGCCCTCCACTAAGAACAATAATGATGGATTCTCCACTAAGAAACATGATGGGCCCTCCACTAAGAACAATAATGATGGATTCTCCACTAAGAGGGACAACATGATGAGCTCTCCACCAACATATCTCTCTCTCTCTCTTTCTCTCCCTATATATATCTTCCTTCCCATCCATAAAAAAAGAAGAGAAATTTATCTTCCATTATCTCTTTCTCTTCCATTATCTCTTCTAATCACTCCCTCCAATCCCTTTCCTCAATATATTCTTCCATCCCTCTCCCTAATATTCTTCTTCCATTATCTCTTCACTCCCTCAATCACTCCCTCTAAACACTCCAGAGAAAGCGAAAGACGGCGGAGCGGATCGGCGGCGGCAGGATTTTTTATATTTTTTTGGATTGGGCGGAGATCTTCACCACAGGTAGGTGCATTGTTCTCAAAATATTTCTGTATTTTTCCGAATTTTTCTGATTTTTTTCCGCAAATTGTGTTTTAAAAATGGAAAACTCTTCAAAAAACATCTTTTGACGAAGAAAAATTAAATTATATACCAAACAGATTCTAAAATTAATGGAATTTCGTGGGAAAATAATATGTTACTGATTCATTTTACCATGAATTTATAAAGATTTTTGGAGTTTATTTGGTATATTATTTAATATTTGCTTTGAAACTTATCAGATTTTAGGAGAATTTTTACTAACATCAGATAATCATTAAAATTCATAAAATTTTTACAGTAGTCTTATCTTCCATATTACTTGTTACTGTAAACGTTTCGTGTTATTTGGATCTGTTTTAATATGGGATGTAGTGTTAATTTATAATCTGGTCTGGAAATTGTAAAATCCGAAATTGGTAGTAAATAATTTCTAAAATTCATGAAAATCTCACTGCATTCTATTTTGATTCATATAGTATTTCTGTAGAAATTTCATAGAATTTAGAGTTATATTTCTACTAGTTTATGTGTTAATTGTGCAATCTGGACATTTAATGGTTTAATCAAGATTAAATGTGAATTTAATGTAAAAATATGCAAAACTCATCCTGTAAGCTACATACATTTTCATCTTGCTGCTGTAGAAATTTCAAATCATTTCGAATTTATTTGCAACAATTTCACTTGTAAAACCGCTCATATGCTTAAAATTGATAAAATCCATGGAAAATTCGAAATTAATTGAAAATCATATAAAAATTCCTAAAGAACTTTAAAATTCTGTCACATGTTCACTCCTTAATCCATTGAAACAGAAATTTTAGGATCTTTAGATTTTCCTGGAAAAATGGCCAGTGCATCCATAATCGTATCCCAATTGCAACTTGATCTTTGACAATTTGAATATTTAAGTTATAGCATGTTGTTGGCTCCGAGGTTATTGTCCACGGAAATCCTGAGATTCTGCCAGGCAATAAGATGCTATAACCTAAGTATTAAATTGCACAAGGAAAGAGCGCACGATTCCCTCCTTTGGATGCCATTCAAGGCCGAAATTGGTGAACCCTAGAACCATTGGTAATCCTTAAATGTCTAGAAACTGAAAATCTTCGAAATCTGAAACTCATTAACCTCGAGAACTTAAATCGATTTATCTTGTGTCTTTCGGAACCATTGGATTATGGTTTCCAATCTAAGAACCATTAGAGCCCAATTTAGGAACACTGGTGTCGTGCCGTGTCCTAGGTTTTAGGGAGTCCTAGAGTTAGGAGTCCAGCCTCATCACGGACGCTTGCTATGAATAGCAACCGTACCATAGGTCTAGTTACACTAGTCACCCGATCTTTCCCTAGGATAAGCCTAGTAAACTAGGATGTAGGCAAAACCTGCATTAGTCTAAGGGACAACTTGCATTCAGATAAGAATCATATAGCATCTTAGATGAAATCCTAAGATAATAAAATCCTCAACTTGAATTAAATAATTCCTCTTAAAACTGTTGAAACAGTCAAATCCGTCTAAGTCGGTGTCCTAGTTGAGTTAGGCATATGTAGCTTAGCTTAGGTGCACCGAACTACGTCGACTCTGATCCCAGTGAGGCTTGGGTACGTAGGCAGCTTGGATGTCTGATGGCATACCACCCGCGAGTCGGCACCACAACAAATTGTGGTGTTTTGTATATTAATTTTCTTGTAAATACTTAATCAAATCAGTTAGGGTTTTCCATGAAATTAGAATTCTAGGAGAACTTTCACGTAGAATGAATCCAGACAAATTAATAAATCAAGATACACATCTAGGATTCACATTGAAATTAGATTCTAGGATGCATGTCACTTAGTTCGCACATTAACATAGAGTTGAATGAGCCATTTAAAATAAATTTAAAAGAGTTAGCTTTTGGAATCGAAGACCGATTATCGGGCAGGAATGGTGCATGTGGCGGATAACTCCCCATACCTTCCATTCTCGTAACCAGGTAGCGAGTCTAGATTTCTGGTTAATTACGGGTCCTAGATCCCACATCTAGGTGGCGACTCTGTCAGTCTCTTTCGTGTGGAATTCGGATTGCCTTAGTGATCCCAAGTTCACAGGAAAGATTAATTCAAATCAACATTAAAATGCACACGCCAATCGCGTGGGAACGAGAGACCAAGAGAGAGCGCGCGGCGGCTCGCGCCCCACGCCCCTCTCGCGGGATCCGGGTCCCACAGTCTGGCGACTCTGCTGGGGATCACCTAACTTCATTAAAATTTCAAAAGATAATTCATTTGAATTTAATTTAACTGGCTCATAAAAACTCTATACTTGTTAGATTAGTTTGTCTCGTTTTATTTTCTCATCATATTTTACTCGAACTTAATTTAACAAAACCTGAAGGCATCATAGATTGCGCGAACTTATTGCACACACTTACATCACTTGCATCTAAACCCTTGCATTTCACATGCACACACGTCCTATTTTAGGAACCCGGAGTGTTATCTAGCATGGTTGACTGGGATTTCATCACCTGGTGCCTCTGTGCTAGAGAAGCATTCCACCCTTAGCCTAGTACCTTTATGGTACGTAAACGGATCTCTTGTTCACGTACTGATACGCCGGACACTGGTACAGTATATCGAACAGGGATTCGCGCTAAGGGAACTCTTGGCCTTACCCCTAGATTAACCCACACATGCATGTAGTATACGAACACATGTGCATCACGTGTGTGAGCCTAGTTTAGGATATCTTACCCATTTGTGTCTAGATTAGGCCGTAGTCCATTTTCCAATGGCTACGATCGGTCTTTAGATACACGAACAAAGTCATGAGTCGAGATCCTCTCTCCACTCCGCTAGATTAGGAGTAAGGTTGATGCCTTCAGGTAACACTGTTAAAATGTGCGAAGACTAAAAACTTTTCCTTTGGGGTTAGGATATAAATCCCATCATTTCCAAAGATCTCATAGGATTAGTCATTCATGATCTATCTGTTGAAAGCAATCTTATACTATCTTATCTAATCTCTTGATCGTGCGTCTTTCATTCTCCTGTCATACGATTCGATCGTATCTTCATGCCATCCCCTAACTGGCAGGAGCAGAATCTCACAATCTTTCGATTATGCAATCTCATGATCTGATCATGCCTGGTCCAGATGATCCAATCTTGCTTGTACCTTTGGTCCTTTCTTACTCTAAGGGCAACCTTTTTCAAGAATATTTTGCTAAGTCCTTCAGAGTTCACTATCATAATCCTTGAACTAGGGGCATTCCCCTATGCGAATCAGTCATCATGGTCAGTACAATTGTTGAGTCCGGTCTTACATTTCAAGGTCAATGCCTAATCCAGGCAACTCATCTCTCTTTTTTATTTAGAGTTGTGAATCCTGAGCATGTTCAGGATAGGTCGTGTCCAATAATTCACTTGTGTCTGTTTCTTAAGTTTGCTTCTGATCTTAAAGTAAGACTCCCTCCTCAAATGAGGACAAAATTGACGAAACTCCACTTGAGTCACAGCAATTACTTGAATAAGAGGAGGAGCGCCAATCTCAGCCTTTCAAAGATGAAATTAAAGTGGTAAACACTGGCACTGAAACCTTGATCCAGTAAATGCCGATTGAAAATACATTACCCTCTGAAAAGTGTGAAGAATTGGTAAACCCATTTTGAGGATAAAAAGATGGTCCGGTAAGTGTTACCATTAATGCCAAGAGAAAGACCCAGATAGAAGGTTCAAGAAAGAATGAAGTGAATATCATATGCTATGCAAGGGGCATGGAGTGGAAACAACTTTCATATTTCCAATCAATGACCTTGGTTCTCAAATTCATAACATGAAGCTAACAAATTCAAGATAAGAAGTTCAAGAGCAAGTATTGAAAAGTGGTCATCAGATATCAAGAGTTACAAATCCATAAATGGACGATGTCAAAGAACAAGTTTCGCTCTATGAAAGTCGAAAGCACGTATTAGAATCTTGAAAGAAGAAGATTTATTATCTCTTACCTGGAAATGCCGTCAAGCTCCGTGAAAAAAAAATAAAAAAATAAATAATCAGTACCAGAGGGACTCTAGTAAACTAGATCGACTCCCAATCTGAACATCGGAAGGCCTCCTTTGGCCGAATAAATCCCAAAATCAGAACCCAACGTCAAAAGAATACTGGTTTGCAAACCCTTCGAGCCTAAATGAAATTTTCTTGAAAACCCATCAAACTAGGGGCATTCGCCCCGAACTACGCGAGACCTGATCCCTACACTGGGGTACGTAGGCAGCTCGGTTAAACTGAGTTCGGTCAATTCAAAAAAAAAAAGCAATTCAATCAATCCAAAAAAAAAAAAAGAAATTCAATCCTTTCAGAAAAAAAAAGGGGACAAGTTCCTAAAGAAGAGAAGTCAATTATTCCAGAAAGAAGAAAAAAAAAGAAAAATCAATTAACCTTCAAACAATTTATCTTCAAACTAGGGGCATTCGCCCTGAACTACACACGACCTGATTCCTACCTTGGGATATGTAGGCAACCTGTTCACAGGTTCGGTCGAAATCTTTGTTGAACCTTAAGCCATTCTTTGAAAAGCCCTATCCTACCTATAAAGTCCTTCCGATGTTCAGAACTAATGATCTAGGTCCCGAAAAAAAAAAAAAAAAATGATGATGAATAAAAAAAAAAATGGAGTTTGAAGATCTGCTAGACTGAAAACCTGAAAGGGCGGTTTAGGCAAAATTTAAGATCATTCCCTGCTAAGTTGAAAACGCGAAAGGGCGGCTTAGGCAAAAGCTAAGGGGATAGCCTGCTGAATCGAAAACCTAGAAGGGCGGTTCAGGCAAAAGCTAAGGGGATAGCCTGCTGAATCGAAAACCTAGAAGGGCGGTTCAGGCAAAAGTTAAGGCTACCACGGTCCGCCAAGTTAAAAACCCTGAAGAGGTGACTTGGTCATGGTAAGAGAATCATTGTAAGAAGGCTACAGCCGGTATCAGGACTGAAGATCAACTGAAGTTCAAGCAAATTCAAGTGACATCCTCAAAACTGGGGGCATTGGAGCTAAGCAATCCTAGGAGTTGTAATTAAATCATTGAGCCATTACTATTTTAAGGAAAAAGTCCAGTGTTTACCAATTAAAAAAAAATATTCCTTGAAAGGATAGACTTACCAAATAAAACGTTAACTAAGTCAGAAGCATTACTGTGTCTGTCAGTGTAGTTAATCAATCGTTGTTATTCTATGTTCATTCCTTCAGAGCTCCTCAATCCTTTGAGTAGTGTCTTTTATCTAAGTTTTCTCTTTAAAAAGAGTCAATCGTCGTCCTTGTGTCCAAAATGATGCAACTGTCTCGGTGAAGGAGGCCCGGCTTCGTCAGCTCCCTGCGATTGTACCTGAAAGAGCTTGAGAATCCAGTCAAACAGCTTCATTTCAAAGATGATCAACTCAGAAGAGTTCAGAAGTAGAAACATCAGGAAGCCCAGCTTCCGTAAAAAGATCATACCTTAAAAAGGCATCTTAAGCTTGGAAGAGCCTCAGATGCAATGATGGTCGAGCCAATTTCTCAGAAAGATGAACCGTTAAAATTCAGAATTTCCTTCCAGTTAGTTAAATACTATCCTGGTCAAGAAATATTTATCTAAACACCTATCAAGAGGCAAGTCCCACTTTTCCATGATTATATCCAAGAGAGCCATTGTTCTAAATTACCAATCTCAACTGTCTTGTTCAAGGTTTCAGTTATCAAAATCCCCAGAAGACAAGACCAACAGTCTCATTGAGAAAAATCTTGTTGAAGTTTCATAAAAGTGTTTCTAATCCATTCTTGTTAGTAATGGTTCTTCGGTTTGCCGTTTCATCATTCGTCAAAGTCCTAGTTTCCGATATCTTTGTCAGGCACGATCTATAACATCCTCGATTTCATTAAGTTCAAAAAAATCAAAAATTCATCAAATCCAATCCTATGTCAAATTCAAGTTCATGAAAAATCTCTAAATTCTTCGTTATTGAATTCATCAATCAAAGCTATCTTGTTTCTTTGAGCCTGTTTGTGAACGGTGCCTCTTTTCTCGAGTCCATTTGTAAATGGTCTCGTCTTCTCCTTGAACCCGTTTGTGAACGGTGTCTCATTTTTCTGAGTCCATTTACGGTCTCATGTCCTCCTTGAGCCCGTTTGTGGACGGTGCCTTATTTCTGAAAAATCAAAAATTCATCAAATCCAATCCTATGTCAAATTCAAGTTCATGAAAAAACTCTAAATTCTTCGTTGTTGAATTCATCAATCAAAGCTATCTTGTTTCTTTGAGCCTGTTTGTGAACGGTGCCTCTTTTCTCGAGTCCATTTGTAAATGGTCTCGTCTTCTCCTTGAACCCGTTTGTGAACGGTGTCTCATTTTTCTGAGTCCATTTACGGTCTCATGTCCTCCTTGAGCCCGTTTGTGGACGGTGCCTTATTTCTGAAAAATAAAAAATTCATCAAATCCAATCCTATGTCAAATTCAAGTTCATGAAAAAACTCTAAATTCTTCGTTGTTGAGTTCATCAATCAAAGCTATCTTGTTTCTTTGAGCCCGTTTGTGAACGGTGCCTCATTTCTCGAGTCCATTTGTAAATGGTCCCGTCTTCTCCTTAAGCCCGTTTGTGAACGGTACTTCATTTTCTGAGTCTATTTGTGAATGGTCTCATGTCCTCCTTGAGCCCGTTTGTGGACGCTGCCTTATTTCTGAAAAATCAAAAATTCATCAAATCCAATCCTACGTCAAATTCAAGTTTATGAAAAATCTCTAAATTCTTCGTGGTTGAAGCTATCTTGTTTCTTTGAGCCCATTTGTGAACGGTGCCTCATTTCTCGAGTCCATTTATGAATGGTCTCATGTTCTCCTAGAGCCCGTTTGTGAACGGTGCCTCGTTTCTCGAGTCCATTTGTGAATGGTCTCGTCTTCTCCTTAAGCCCGTTTGTAAACGGTACCTCATTTTCGAGTCCATTTGTGAATGGTCTCGTCTTCTCCTTAAGCCCGTTTGTGAACGGTACCTCATTTTCTGAGTCTATTTGTGAATGGTCTCATGTTTTCCTTGAGCCCGTTTGTGAACGGTGCCTCGTTTCTCGAATCCATTTGTGAATGGTCTCGTCTTCTCCTTGAGCCCGTTGGTGAACGGTACCTCATTTTCTGAGCCCATTTGTGAATGGTCTTTTTATTCTCCTTGAGCCCGTTTGTGAACGGTACCTCATTTTCTGAGTCTATTTGTGAATGGTCTCATGTTTTCCTTGAGCCCGTTTGTGAACGGTGCCTCGTTTCTCGAATCCATTTGTGAATGGTCTCGTCTTCTCCTTGAGCCCGTTGGTGAACGGTACCTCATTTTCTGAGCCCATTTGTGAATGGTCTTTTATTCTCCTTGAGCCCGTTTGTGAATGGTACCTCATTTTCTGAGTCCATTTGTGAATGGTCTCATGTTCTCCTTGAGCCCGTTTGTGAACGGTGCCTCGTTTCTCGAGTCCATTTGTGAATGGTCATGTGTTCTCTTTAAGCCCGTTTGTAAACGGTACCTCATTTTCGAGTCCATTTGTGAATGGTCTCGTCTTCTCCTTGAGCCCGTTTGTGAACGGTACCTCATTTTCTGAATCCATTTGTGAATGGTCTCTTATCCTCCTTGAGCCCGCTTGTGAAAGATGTCTCATTTTCTTTAAAAAAAAAAAAAAAAAAAAAAAAAAAAAAAAAAAAAAAAAAAAAAAACCGCTTGAGAACGATCTTTGTTCTTTCTGTTCGGAATCCATTCGAAAGTGTTATCTCATTCTCTCGTTGCCCGTTTGTGAACGGCACCGCATCAGGATTTCTTATTATGTTCTAATTCTAGGATTTCATTTAGGGCCTTGCATTAGGTAGTAAATGTTTGCGTCTAAGTTCCGTTTGTGTAGAGTATTTTGTCGATTAAAGCTACGCAAAATGGCTCTGTCATTTTGACTTTGGTATTCGATGACTACGTCATCTCTACCAAAGAGGGGCATCTGTAGACACCCCATTTTGCTCTGCTTTGATTAAAAAAGAAATTAGGGTTTCGCTGTCAATTTTTCAGTGTTTTCTATTCCGGTGTTCGTCCCTTACGCTTTCTCAAATCTTTCTGGTCATTTCTGCAATGTTCTGTTTTTTTCCGCTAAAGTGCGGAGAAGGGTTATTCGTGAGAATCCGAGCAAGGGAGAATTTGTACCCGTTTGGTGGGCCCGCATTGAACATTTGTTTAAAATTGAATCAACCGGGGGCCCACATTATGGGGCCCACATTGTGGGGCCCACGTTGTGGGGCCCACGTTGTGGGGCCCGCGTTGTGGGGCCTCAATGGGGCCTCTTGTGAGGCCTCTTATGAAGAGCAATGATGGTAGCTCTCCACTAAGACAACATGATGGGCCTTCCACTAAGAACAATAATGATGGATTCTCCACTAAGAAACATGATGGGCCCTCCACTAAGAACAATAATGATGGATTCTCCACTAAGAAACATGATGGGCCCTCCACTAAGAACAATAATGATGGATTCTCCACTAAGAAACATGATGGGCCCTCCACTAAGAACAATAATGATGGATTCTCCACTAAGAGGGACAACATGATGAGCTCTCCACCAACATATCTCTCTCTCTCTCTTTCTCTCCCTATATATATCTTCCTTCCCATCCATAAAAAAAGAAGAGAAATTTATCTTCCATTATCTCTTTCTCTTCCATTATCTCTTCTAATCACTCCCTCCAATCCCTTTCCTCAATATATTCTTCCATCCCTCTCCCTAATATTCTTCTTCCATTATCTCTTCACTCCCTCAATCACTCCCTCTAAACACTCCAGAGAAAGCGAAAGACGGCGGAGCGGATCGGCGGCGGCAGGATTTTTTATATTTTTTTGGATTGGGCGGAGATCTTCACCACAGGTAGGTGCATTGTTCTCAAAATATTTCTGTATTTTTCCGAATTTTTCTGATTTTTTTCCGCAAATTGTGTTTTAAAAATGGAAAACTCTTCAAAAAACATCTTTTGACGAAGAAAAATTAAATTATATACCAAACAGATTCTAAAATTAATGGAATTTCGTGGGAAAATAATATGTTACTGATTCATTTTACCATGAATTTATAAAGATTTTTGGAGTTTATTTGGTATATTATTTAATATTTGCTTTGAAACTTATCAGATTTTAGGAGAATTTTTACTAACATCAGATAATCATTAAAATTCATAAAATTTTTACAGTAGTCTTATCTTCCATATTACTTGTTACTGTAAACTTTTCGTGTTATTTGGATCTGTTTTAATATGGGATGTAGTGTTAATTTATAATCTGGTCTGGAAATTGTAAAATCCGAAATTGGTAGTAAATAATTTCTACAATTCATGAAAATCTCACTGCATTCTATTTTGATTCATATAGTATTTCTGTAGAAATTTCATAGAATTTAGAGTTATATTTCTACTAGTTTATGTGTTAATTGTGCAATCTGGACATTTAATGGTTTAATCAAGATTAAATGTGAATTTAATGTAAAAATATGCAAAACTCATCCTGTAAGCTACATACATTTTCATCTTGCTGCTGTAGAAATTTCAAATCATTTCGAATTTATTTGCAACAATTTCACTTGTAAAACCGCTCATATGCTTAAAATTGATAAAATCCATGGAAAATTCGAAATTAATTGAAAATCATATAAAAATTCCTAAAGAACTTTAAAATTCTGTCACATGTTCACTCCTTAATCCATTGAAACAGAAATTTTAGGATCTTTAGATTTTCCTGGAAAAATGGCCAGTGCATCCATAATCGTATCCCAATTGCAACTTGATCTTTGACAATTTGAATATTTAAGTTATAGCATGTTGTTGGCTCCGAGGTTATTGTCCACGGAAATCCTGAGATTCTGCCAGGCAATAAGATGCTATAACCTAAGTATTAAATTGCACAAGGAAAGAGCGCACGATTCCCTCCTTTGGATGCCATTCAAGGCCGAAATTGGTGAACCCTAGAACCATTGGTAATCCTTAAATGTCTAGAAACTGAAAATCTTCGAAATCTGAAACTCATTAACCTCGAGAACTTAAATCGATTTATCTTGTGTCTTTCGGAACCATTGGATTATGGTTTCCAATCTAAGAACCATTAGAGCCCAATTTAGGAACACTGGTGTCGTGCCGTGTCCTAGGTTTTAGGGAGTCCTAGAGTTAGGAGTCCAGCCTCATCACGGACGCTTGCTATGAATAGCAACCGTACCATAGGTCTAGTTACACTAGTCACCCGATCTTTCCCTAGGACAAGCCTAGTAAACTAGGATGTAGGCAAAACCTGCATTAGTCTAAGGGACAACTTGCATTCAGATAAGAATCATATAGCATCTTAGATGAAATCCTAAGATAATAAAATCCTCAACTTGAATTAAATAATTCCTCTTAAAACTGTTGAAACAGTCAAATCCGTCTAAGTCGGTGTCCTAGTTGAGTTAGGCATATGTAGCTTAGCTTAGGTGCACCGAACTACGTCGACTCTGATCCCAGTGAGGCTTGGGTACGTAGGCAGCTTGGATGTCTGATGGCATACCACCCGCGAGTCGGCACCACAACAAATTGTGGTGTTTTGTATATTAATTTTCTTGTAAATACTTAATCAAATCAGTTAGGGTTTTCCATGAAATTAGAATTCTAGGAGAACTTTCACGTAGAATGAATCCAGACAAATTAATAAATCAAGATACACATCTAGGATTCACATTGAAATTAGATTCTAGGATGCATGTCACTTAGTTCGCACATTAACATAGAGTTGAATGAGCCATTTAAAATAAATTTAAAAGAGTTAGCTTTTGGAATCGAAGACCGATTATCGGGCAGGAATGGTGCATGTGGCGGATAACTCCCCATACCTTCCATTCTCGTAACCAGGTAGCGAGTCTAGATTTCTGGTTAATTACGGGTCCTAGATCCCACATCTAGGTGGCGACTCTGTCAGTCTCTTTCGTGTGGAATTCGGATTGCCTTAGTGATCCCAAGTTCACAGGAAAGATTAATTCAAATCAACATTAAAATGCACACGCCAATCGCGTGGGAACGAGAGACCAAGAGAGAGCGCGCGGCGGCTCGCGCCCCACGCCCCTCTCGCGGGATCCGGGTCCCACACATCTCTATAGTCATTACTACTAATTCCACTATCAAGCTTCTTCATTAGACCCTTACAAAAACCATTTTTATCACATCTATCCTCTAACTTTCAGATTTGCTCCTATCTCCAACTCTAACCGCTGGTTTTTCACAATTTTCTACATCATCGGAGAGCAAAGAAGTTCCTTTAAACCCCAAATTTCGTGGAGAACAGAAGAAAAAGGAGGGAACTCTTCGATTAGAATTGAGCAGAGGAAGAAGGAATGTGGCCTTCCTGTTTCTTTTATTGAGGAGAATCTAGATTCAGAGAAAGAAGAAAAATTACAGAGAATTAAGGGAGATCAAAAGAGAAATTACAGAGAGATCCTCATTTGGAGTAAAAAATCTGAGAGAGAGAGAGTGAGATTATCTTCTCCGGTGACTTTTCTCCGAAAAATTGAAGCTTCGGCCGGTCATTGTTACGCTTCGCCGTTAAAAATTTGAGATTTGACTTCACCTTTATCAATTCCGTTGAGATCCCCATGGATTCCGGCGAGCCTTATTAACTCCAGGAGAAGGAGATTAAGAAAGAAGAAAGGAAGAGGATTCGAAACTCTGATCATTAGATTTAATCTTTTCAGTCGCTAATTCCGGCCATTGCTGTTGAATTTGATTTTGACCTTATCACTGTGATTATCTTCTCTGAAGATTTCTACAGGAAACTTACCCTCCAGCAGATTGTGTCCTTATTCACTTTTTAATAAGCTGTGTTCAAATCCAAATCCAGCCAAATCAGTATCGATACTGACTTCTGAAAGTTGAATCTGAGGTTTGAAACTGAAGAAGCAGATGTAAAGAAAATATTAGTTTGAGCATGGGTTCTGCTCTCAATAGGGGTTATGAGGAAAAGACAAAGAAGATTAATATGGGTTTTGGAGTTTCCATGAGAGACAAGGGGAAAACATCAATAACAGGTACTCTCCCTTACTCTTTTCTATATTATTCTAAAGCCATGGGTGATTGTATTTGTTTCTAGTTAGATGATGGTTAGTTCATGAGCATTTTTTTTCCTTTCCTAGTCTCATTTTTCTAGTAACTTTGGAATTTGAATCATGTCATTTTCTTTAAATTTTAGTTTTGGTTTTGATATCACTGCTCTACCTGAAAAATTCATGAAGGGAATTATCTTCACAGATGGATTAACCCAATGAATTTAATCTTATTTGATTCTTTGCCTTTGAATTGGAGTACATCAGGAATTGGAGTACATCAGGCATAAATTTTGTATCCAGACAACCCGCTTATGATGATAATATTGTGATTGAGTTTTTACTTGTTTGTCATTGTAGAATGGAATCACTCACCTGGATCCCAATGCTTTATGAATTGTCCCCTGAAACTGAAATCTATTCTTATTTATTCTTCATTCTTTTCATAACTCATTTGTAGAAATGGTCATGTTATAACTTTGATCTCACCTTAACTCTAATCCCAAGAGAGTTTATATTGGCAGCCCTTATACCCTTGATAATGGCAGCCCTTATAGCTTTGTAAGCCCAAGGGTCTACTCTCCTATCTTGTTTTGATGATTCTAAACATAATTGATTGTGTTTTTGAATACTAATCAATTTGCTTTGAAGTGTTGTGTTTGAGATAGGATTGATCATTGAAGAAACCAACACACAACATGGTCATGCTTGGAGATATCCCATACAAGAGTCAAAGGAGCTAAGTGAAGCTCACCTCATCTCTCAAGCAAGCATACACAAGATGGAAGATCAAATTGAAGACCAAGACTAAAGAGAAGTTGAAAGCTACATAGGTATCATTGTACATCCTTTCTCTTTAGATTTTCAAGTCAAGGCAAAACGTTTTTCAAAGTGTTTTCAACTTGGTTTTCAAAGAACACTTAAGAACTTAAAATGCATTAGTGAATGGTTATGTGGTGGACCAACATGTTGGGACCCTCATAAACATTCCAAAATAACCATAGGAGTTGAGTTCCAAAAGCTAAAAATCAAACAAGCAATAAAAATCAAAAACTGCGGATTTTTAGGCTTCTCGGAACTCTGAGAATTTTTCTCGGAGCTCCGAGCTCGGAACTCCGAGAGTTCCCTCGGAACTCCGAGAAAAGGTCCAGTAGCATCTGGACATTTTCTCGGAACTCCGAGAAATGGTCCAGTAGAAATTTTATTTCTTCTGGCCGTTGTCTCGGAACTCCGAGAATATTTCTCGGAACTCCGAGAATTCTCGGAACTCCGAGAATGGTTCTCGGAACTCCGAGAACCTTGCGACAGCTCAAAAAAGAGCCGTTGGGTTTTGAATTAAAATTTGTTTTTTGTTATCTACACCCCCAAACGGTCATATTTTGAGGAGAGACTATTTATACAATATCTGGAGGATTATTTCCTCTCTCTTGATTTTTGAAAAACCCTCTTAAGCACTCAAGCAAACTTGCAACCCTTTCAAGCTTAAGATTTTTGGTTTTTCCCAAACTTGCCTTTCACTTGTGAACCTATTGAGTTTGGATTTAGAGCTATCACTTGCAATCTTTGTTGAAGAGCAATCAAGGAACTACAAAGGGCATCAAGCTTTCAAGAAGAAGCCAAGCTATCAAATCTTCCATATCTTGTATAGGTGGCTAGGGCATTCCTTTTTTAATTCCCTAGAGAGCAACCGCTTAGAACTCGGCGGAGAAGGAGAGTCTTTGTAAAGGTGTAAGGGCATCCTTGTTTAATATCCCTTGGAATTGTAACCGCCTCGGAGCCGGGCATCGTGGAGGTCTTCAATAGTGGAATCCCTCAAGTGCGACCTTGAGTAGAGTGGAGTAGGCCGTTGGCCGAACCACTATATATCGGTGTGTCATTTCTCACTCTTGCATTTCCATTATTGTCTTGGTTTGGCATTTCACTTTGTTCTTTCAATTATATTTGCACTAACCAAATATTTAATTAAGTGAAGAAAAATTCCAATTAGGGTTTATAGATAATTTTCAAAAGGCCTAATATTGAGTTAAATTCAATTCACCCCCCCTCTTGAGTATTTCAATTGGTATCAGAGCCTCGTCTCTAATTTTTAGAAAACCCTAACCGGTCTAGAGTAAAGATTCTAAAATGGCAAACTACCCTCAACACCATGAAGGTTATTCAAACACTAGGCCACCCTATTTTGATGGAACAAACTATGGTTTTTGGAAAACCAAAATGAAAATCTTTTTAACCCAAGACTATCAAATGTGGAGAGCAATTAATAATGAATACATCTTACCCACAAGAAATTTAAATGATTGGACCGAAGCCGAACAACAAGCTTCGAATTATAATGCCAAAGCCATGAATTCTCTTATTTGTGCTCTATCTCCCGGAGAATTCAATAGAGTATCAAATTTGAATTCGGCTAAGGAAATTTGGGACACTTTAGAAGTCACCCATGAGGGAACCAATCAAGTAAAAGAATCTAAAATGAACCATCTCTTTCGGCAATACGAACTCTTTCAAATGACATCCGATGAAACAATTGCCGACATGTACACTAGATTCACCAATCTTGTAAATGGATTAAGGGGTCTTGGAAAACAATTTTCCAATAGAGATTTAGTGACTAAAATCCTTAGGTTCTTACCTTTGTCTTGGGAATCCAAAACCTCCGCAATCACCGAAGCCAAGGACATGAACACATTGAACCTAGATGAACTAATAGGGTCCTTGATCACCCATGAAATGATTTTCAAAACAAAAGCACCCGAAATCGAAACTAAAATCGAAAAAGGAAAAGGAATTGCTTTTGCTTGTAATGTAGGTGAAAATGAAGATGCAAAAGAAGACATGGAAGATGAAGTTGCCCTCCTAACAAGAAGGATCAAATTCACGCAAAGGAACATGGGAGGGATGAGAAATAGAAGGACAAACCCTCCATTCAAGAAGAAAGAAGAACTCGGTGATGGATCTTCTCAACCACGATGTTACGGTTGCAAGAAGCTTGGACACATTCGCCCGGATTGTCCACTCAACAATGAACCCACTTCAAACAACCGCTTCAAGAGAAGAGAAGGCAAGAAAGGAATGACCGCCACGTGGGATGAAGAAATTGAAAGCGAAGGCGAACAAAATGATGGCGAAGATTGCTTGATAGCAAGGAACGTATGCTTCATGGCCTCAACAAACGACAACAATGAGGTAAACACTTTAAATGATGTTATTGTTTTAAAAGAAGTTCTTGATTCCCTACAAAATGCAAATGATGAACTTGAAATTCAATTTGATAAAATTGCATCTCTTGAAAATTCTCTTGCTAACATGACAAAAGAATTTGGTTGGTTGAAAAAGGATCATGAATTTTTAGATGATAAGAATGAAAAATACAAAGTAGAAATTCATGAGTTAAATGCTTCTATCAAAATCTTAAATAAAAACCGACAAGAACTCTCAAATGAAAACAACAATCTAAAGCATGAAAATGGTAGAATATCTTTTGAGTATGATGAACTAAAGAAACTTTTTGAAAAATTTGAAAATAGTTCATTAAAATTGGATAGGCTTGTAAATCTTCAAAGAATGTCAAGTGACAAAAGTGGACTTGGGCATAAATGGAACACCACAATATCCAACTATAAAACTAAACTTGAAAAGGTTTCTTCTAGCGGGACCAAAATTTGCTTTTATTGTGGTCTAGAAGGTCATTACAAGGTTGCTTGCTTACATGCTAAACAAGATAAGATTAAGTTGAACTCTAATGTGAAAACAAATGAACATAGCAAGATTAGGAAGATTTGGGTACCTAAGGGATCTCACTTGCCTATTCATATGTAGGTATGCCTTAAAAGCCACAACAAGAGGAACACATGGTACCTTGATAGTGGATGCTCTAGACACATGACTGGAGACCTCACTCAATTCGCATCACTATCACTCAAGGATGGTGGAGAAGTTACCTTTGGAGATGACAAGAAAGGAAAAGTCAAAGGTGAAGGCACCATAGGTAACTTTACCTCTCCCATACATGATGTACTCTTTGTTGATGGCTTGTCCCATAATCTTATTAGCATTAGTCAATTATGTGATAATGGTTTTGAAGTTGTCTTCAATCCCGATAAATGCATTGTTAAAAATAAGATAAATGGAGAAGTAAAATTCATAGGGTCAAGAGACAATAACATTTATACAATTGGACTAGATGATCTTAGACTCCAAAATGTGACTTGTCTAAATGCCATTAGTGAGGATTCTTGGCTATGGCATAGGAGGTTGGGTCATGCCGGAATGGATCTCATTTCGACCCTCTCCTCAAAAGAAAGTGTTAGAGGATTGCCTAAGTTCAAATTCATCAAGGATCACATTTGTAGAACTTGTCAATTAGGAAAACAATTGAAAAGCTCATTTGCACCTAAAAATATGATTTCAACTTCCTACCCCTTGGAGCTACTTCATATGGATCTTTTTGGACCAATGAAGACTAGTAGCCTAGGTGGAAAGAGGTACGTGTTTGTAGTTGTGGATGACTACTCACGATTCACATGGGTCATATTTCTAGCACACAAAGATGAAACTTATGAAAACTTCCTTACATTGTGCAATCAAATACAAAATGAAAAAGGTGTTGCTATCTCATACATTAGAAGTGATCATGGAACTGAATTTGAAAATGTACATTTGTAGACACCCCATTTTGACCGTGCCCTAATCCCTTCTTTGTTTGAGCAAAGCCTCATCAAATAAATGAGATAGAACCCCGAATTTCACCCCAAGCTGGCTTAGGGTCCCGGCTAAGCCCCTGCAAAATTTTGTCAAAATCCGAGCGCGTTTGCCTAGCAAACGAACCAAGGTGAAGTCGTAGTGTAAAGCAGAAGAGGGGGGGTGTGTTTATCCTGAGAGGGGGCGTTTTTTATTTTGGAATGTTATTTTTTTATCCGAATGGGACGCGCAAAATCGCGCGCCCATCATTCTGGTGTGCCAATATCAACAACCCATTATTTTCCTTATAAAACAAAAATCTCGTGCAGAAAAGAAAAAAAAAAAAAAAGGAGAGAAGAAAGAATTCGCAGAGAGGAAAAACGAGAGATTTTTTTTTCTTTTTTCTTCTCATTTCCGATCATCTGCTCCGGCCAGATCTACCGGAACTCCGATAGAATCTGCAGCCTTTGATCATATTCTCCATCTCTTCTCATTTCAACCTCAAACAGATCTTGATTTCTTTTTTCAGATCCGGTTGAAACCCATTTTCTCCGGTCACCTTCTCCGGTGAGCTCATCGGAGCTCCGTCTGACGTATTTCTCCTCCGATCTTTCCTTCGATTCTCGCAGATCAGAGGGAGAGAGAGAAAGAAACCCATTTTCCTTCGTTCTTCTTCTCCGATCATCTTGATCGGAGATCCGGCCTAATTCCGATCCGATCCAAATCCTAGATCTGTTACTCTCTTCCTTTAAAACAGCCGTTTAAGCCTTAGATCCTAAAGCTTTAAACCTTCAGCTATCATAAAAGGCCTTTGATCGGAGTTATTTTGTATTAGATCTGTTAATTTTGAGTTTAGATCTGAACTTAGAGAGAGAAAGAGAGAGTTTTAGAGAAGGAAAATTAGATCTGATCTTCTCCGATCGTCTTCTCCGACAGATCTCCAACCGATCTAGTCGGATTCCGGTCCATCTCTGTCTTAAAGCATCCGTCGGCAGCTAGAGAATTTTTGGATCTGTTCTTCCTCGATACGGTTCGAGCATTTTCATCTGTGTTTGCTTATCTCGATCAGAAGTTTTATTATTTTCTTCTTGTGACCGATCAGAGACATTTCAGAAAAGGTATTTTATTATTATTTCATAGATTAATGTTGATTTGTCTTAATAAGTTATGTGATAATGTATAAAAGATGATTATTTCTCTAGACCTGCAGATATTTTTTGTTTAAAGACTTATTAAATCACATCTAATTATGTTTTGTTTGAAATTAGGAGATGAATTTCTTTGTAACTTGAGCTGATCTGATAGCGTGTATTTGTGAGTGTATTATTTATTTGAAAATCAACATTTTGATGTATGATTATGACTCATTTAGGGAAATAATTTTATTTTTATTTAGGTATGATTATTAAGAGATGTGTGAAAGTGTCTATAGTATAATTAAGACCTAATAATGTTCACATCATTCTTTGTTCAGTTTAGTCACATTTTAGTAATTGTAATCTCTCTCCAAGAATCTTTGATTATTACTATGATATTGATTTGAAACATTCATAATACTTTGCTATCTTGTTTGTCCTGTTGACTACATGATAATACTCTAAAAGCAATTTTCATTTCATTACTAGTTGGACTTTCTTGATGTATTCTTCATTAAATTCTAGTGATCTAAGTTTAGTTTGGTAAGTAGGATTAAAATGATATAGCTATTGGTAAGAAAGAGATTGTGAATTTCTAAGGTTATCTTAAACTACTTTGCTATGGATTTGTTCATAGAAGTGGGTTAGGATCATAACATAACTATAAAAAAAAAATGATGATTAGGCTGATGTCATTTCCTTAAAGGGATTCAAGTACAGATTGTGTGGAGTGCAGGGGGTAGTTTTATTTTGTTTGGATGTTTAAAGAGTATTATTTCCTGGGCCTTTTCCGATCATTTGTCGATAGAGAGATGCTTATTTTGTTTCAATGAATATTTTGTCATTAACCTCATCAGTATAAAGAGTTTGTCATTTTCGGTCAACACATTTGTAGTCTCGTTAATTGTATAATTCACATTTTTTATATTTATGGCACCACCAAATTTAGAATCAATGCACTTGTTACTGTAGCACTGTGTTGATATATGTATAAACTTTGAGGACCATACTGTTGAGTTCTTAATTATTGGTTATCTTAGTCATCCCTCATTGTGAAATTTTATATAAACCATTATACTAATTTTTATAAATTTTGGGTATGTCATCAGCTTGATACTTAATGAGATTTAATCTTTAAATGATCCTTATTGAGTGCTCTTTCATTTAGGAATTTCAATTGTCCCTATCTCTTAAGTGATTTTTGCTCATGATAATGTAGTGTAACCGAGAAAATTTTGATACATCAAATAATTTTTTGTTGAAAAAAAAAAAAACTTTGAATCAGTACAGCTAAGAGCTTTCATGGTGTTCACTCATTGAATAATGATTTTCATTGTGTTGCCGAGATAGTGTTGAACCCATAAATTGATTTTCATTCATAATTCTAGGTTTACATGCTTAGGAACTTTCACTGTGTTTACCTGTTAAAGACTTTATATCATGATTTTCATTGGGTTATCAAAGGATTGTGGGCTTACTAAATCTTTTCCATTAAATAAGTTGGGTCGGCCAGAACATGATACCCAAGGTATGCATATTTTCTTCACAATGTGCCCATGGTTTTATACATAATGGTGAAAAGGGAGGTTCAATTCAGTGGGTGTGATTCATTAGGCCAGTATTCTGATATTTTTTATTCGGTTATGGATTCAGCTGTGTTGATTTTTATATCAATCATTCATTTACCCTTTGAACTTGAGAGCTGCCTTTAAAGAGATAAGGACATTAAGTTAGTGTTACATTTTATGACAAATGCATTAGATTTGAGCTGAAATCAGGTTGAATATGTTTTGATGAAAAATATAATTTCGTTTCCCCCTGTAAATGCATGTGAGCTGAAATCAAGTTGAGTGTATTTTGATGAATGTATAGATTGTGACATGATATCAAGTTGCCTATGCTTTAGTTTTATTTCTTTTCTCTTGGCTTATATGAAATAACATTTGGATAGTCACATCCTGATATATATAAAGCTCATCTTCTACACTATTTTGGACACATAGTCAGCTCATTTTCTGCACTCTTTTGGCACTGAGTCAATTCATTTTCTGTATATTTCTGTACTGTTTCTGCATTGATTTGGCTCACAATCTAACCCTTGTTTCGCATAAGTTTAGCTTATAATAACATCCTTTATATTTCGTATAGCAGCCTTCTTCATAGTTGTCAAGAGATAAAAATGTCAGGAACAGTTTTCTTTTTTATAGCTGCTGCCCATTGATTGTTTTCACGAATATATAGCTACTATCCATTGATAATTCATTACTTGCTGCACATTATTCTATAATAAATGCTGCCCATTGGTATATAGCTGTTGTCCATTAATAGTTCACTACTTGCTACACATTATTCTATAATAAATGCTGCCCATTGATTGTTTTCACAAATATATAGCTACTATCTATTGATAGTTCATTATTTGTTGCACATTATTTTATAATAAATGATGCCCCTTGTTTGTTTTTACAAATATATAGCTGCTGTTCATTATGGATCATTGCTTGCTATCTTTTAGAATAGGGCGATGAAGGCGCTAGCTTAAGCCCATTTTTAGATGTTTTTTTTATTTAAATAAATTGTTTAAATAGGAAGAAGGAGATCAGATGACTACTCTATTCGATATTATCGACATGAGTACTGTCTGATTTCAAGGCGGGATGTGGAAATATTATCATGTGTATTATGATATCAGATGATTACTTTAGCATCATCTGATTTCATCCCCATTTTGGGGTGGTGTGTGTGGTTGGGAATAGAAGTGTTTGCTATTGTTTACTTTTATTTTATTAGGCTATCCAGCGGCTGGTCTGGACTAATTAATGTTGTTTACCATCTTATGATTACTATGTTCTTAAAAATTCTTCTTTGATTAACACTTGATTTATTTTTATAAGAATAGAATAAAATTTGCGATTATCTGATAGCCTTTTCTTCTCTTTTTGTTAGACTAACACAGTCTTATAGATTTCTGTTAAAATTATTTGATATTAGAATTCCCTCTCGTTGCAAGGGCGATGAAGGCGCTAGCCTAAGCCCATCCTTAGGGGACTCGCTTAGTCCAAATAGCATTCTATTTTCTCAAAAGACTTGCCTAGTCTTTTAGATCCAAATCTTTGGAGACAGGCATTGTCTCATTAATGAATCAACCTGATTTAACCTCTAGAAGACTACCTTTAGTCTCATAGGTCTTAAACCCTTCTCTTTGTGCGTCTCTTGGTTTTTGGAAGAACACCTTGCTCGGCTTGGCATCATACCCCTTACCCTATGGGTATTGGGTTGCACATTTGTTGCACCCTAGGGCTAGGTAGCTGTCCGGCCCGGCTAGGTGTTTTACCTTTGTCAAATATGCACAAAGTCTCTTTTTTCCTTGTTAATATTTTTCTCTATCCTACCTCTATGTCTAAGAGACTTACCTAGTCTCATTTTCTTGCTAAACCTCCTCTTTGTGTATCATTTGGTTTTGGGAGAACATCCTACTCGGCTTGGCATCATACCCCTTACCCTTATGGGTATTGGGTTGCACATTTGTTGCACCCTAGGGCTAGGTAGCTGTCCGGCCCGGCTGGATGTTTTACCTTTGCTAAATATGCACAAGGTCTTCCCTTATTACTTGCGAGCTTTATCTTAGCTTGATAGTCTCACTAGCACCCTTCTTTATCTCTTTTTCTTTTAGGAGACAGGCTTTGTCTCATTAGCGCCTCCTTCTTAGAATCCTGTTTTCAGAGTCAGTCCTTAGCATAGGAGTCTGTCCTTAGCTAGAGAGTCTGTTTTTTTTCTTTCAGGAGTCAATCCTATCATCATAGAGGTTAGGATTTATCCAACCTCTCATCAAATCTTGTGTTTTTCTATCCGCTCTTGCAAGGTATAGGATGCTGTCCAACCCTTGTAGAGCTGTGTTTCTGTTCTTTTCCCCCGCAAAGCATAGGATGCTGTCCAACCTTTGCGGGATATCGGGAGTCTGTCCTCCCCTTATGATGATAGGATTTATTCCCCTCGAGTCAAAAACACTTAAAAGCAACAAAAACATCTGAAAAACCAAAAATCTCAAAAATCTTGAGTCATTAGGAGAGTAGTTAGGAATTCTGTTTCGAACTACGTCGGCTTGATCCTCTTCCACGAGGTACGTAGTGCAGCTTGAGATTCTTATCTCAGGTCCAGCTAAACCTTTGTAAATAAATCATTTACCCATTTTAAGAAAAAATACCAAAAATCTTCAAAACCTTGTTTTCAATAAGATCTTCCTCTAGAGTTAGTAGTTTGTCCTAGATAAAGAGTTTTAGAGTTTTGAGTTTGTCTTTGATGTGTTGTGTGGTTTGTTTGTGTTTGTGTTAGAATTAGGAGTTTGTCCTAGAGTTATAGGAGCGCCTCCGTCCGGTCAGTTGGCGATCCACATCGCCCATTGATGACTAGGTCTAAGATGCGATAGATCCTACTGTTTTCCTTAGGATATACAGCCTAGCTACACATAGATTATAGGAACCATCTGCATTAGCTTAGGGCTAACCTGCATTTAGTTAGGGCATATAGGGTGTCCTAAAATCTACAATCCATTAGAATTTAAATAATCACACAAGAAGTTTTAAAAAACTAGTCTGGTCTTTTAGATCAAGTCTAGGATAGAGGTCTAGATGTCTTAGGCATCATAGCTTAGAATAGGTGCGAAGAACTACGTTGCCTTGATTCTCGTGGAGGCGGGGATACGTAGGCTTCATTGGATGAACATCAGATCATCTAAAGACTCGGGCCTAGGTATAGATTAGAGTCTTAGGGTCGTATGGTATCGAGTCATTTTCTATGTTTTGCAGTGTTTTTCTTACTTTATTGCGCAAACCTTATACTTTTTTGGTATGTCATGCATGTGTCTGCACACCAGAACTTAGACACCCATTAGGTATGTCACTTATAACCTAGTTATTCTCAGGTGACACTTTTATTTCTTTTATGTGTGTTTATTATTCCTCCGAGACATGCATGATTAGATAGACGTCTTCTCGGAGATTTGTGTTCCCATTTCATATGATTCTCGTCCAAAACTCTTCAAAATTATTAAGTAAATGGCATAAGAGACCAGGTGTTTGCACTTGGGCGGATGAGGTGCTCTTTAGACCTTCCGAATTCGTAACCAGGCACGAACCTTATTTTATATCTCTGGTTATCCGTTGCAACAGAGCATAGTATGGGATCCAGGGCCCATTTGCCTTTTTCCTTGGATAGCGACTCTTTTTTGTTTAAGGTACGCCTCGAATCTGGGCTAGTCCCCGAATCGAGAGGTATCTCACCTTTGTATCGCCACTCATGCTGTGAGAGGCATTTTCTTTCGAGAGTTCCTTGGTAGAGCTCTCCATTCACGTGGATGATCCATAAAGACTGTCTCGTGAGGGGCACACGTCCCTCACCTCTCTCTCGGATCGGGGTCCACAGGCTGGCGACTCTGCTGGGGAATTCTTGGAACATTGCCTAACTCTGTTAAAATGCCATTTGTTATTAATTTTGAAGGATTTTGAGCTAAAATCATTATAAATGAGAATGTAATCGCTTAGAATCCAGGGGCACCAAATAGGTGTTTAAAACAAGGGATTCACACACTACACAACATACATCATTTTTTATTTTCATTTTTCTTTTATTGATTTTGTTATTATGGGCTCCACGGGATAGATACAATGCGTGCCAGATGGGATGTCATTACCCTACTAGTACTATTGTATCTATTTCCAAGCTATGCGCCAGAGCTGCAGCCGTAGACACTGGGTGTGCTGGTGTTCTACAGCAGCCGATGAGCGATGAACATACTCTGTATAATGCTGGGTGTGCTGGCATTATACATCAAGGGTATGGTCATAAGCATAGTACCCTGCAGAAATGCCTGGGCCTTACTTTTATTTCATTATATTATGTATATATATTAGCTGCTCCCTTTAGAACCAAAATTAGGGAACCCTTGCTAAGACATTATATATATGTACTCATATAGGACGAACATGTGCGACCAGCATATGTGAGCCTAGGATAGAAGTCAACCTACCCATGTAGTGTAGAAGGGCAAGTCACGCCGTGATTGCCCGCCGCGTTATCTAGTACACTCACAGACACTTTTGAGTCAAGATTTTCTTGGCTCTGCTAGATCAGGTTAGGGCTGGTGCCCCTGGTTAGGGTATGTATGTATATATGTACGTGCATGTATTATATCTATTTGTAGATTAGGACCTGTATCCTAGATTAGGTTTCCGTATCTATCTCAAGTCGTGTATTCCTTCGGAACTGATCGATGACATTGCTTTTACTTGGTCGTCGCCTGGGTCGTGATCTATCCTGTGATTTTTTATCATATGATTATTCCAGTATCTTAGGTTTATGTCCAGAAGATTTCTTAATCTATTATCATCAGTTAGAGCTTTCTTGTTCTTTCAGTTGTGGGTTTAGCCGATGACTTTCTTTTATCACCTTTTATGGCCATGGTCTAATCCCTGATTCCTCGTTGTCCTGATCGGCCTTCCTGCTAACTTGTTAGACCAGGGTCTGTCTGTCAATAGAATTTTCTGGTCTAACTGTCAGCTACATAGCGTCATTCTTCAGTCTTCCAAAATGGTTAATCGTTTTCCCCAGTCTTTATCCTGATCATGGTCTATGTTTTGTCTCCTAAGTGTATGGTAGTGTTCCTTCGTGCATGTACTACTCATTGAGTCGATGTACAGTTTTGCTATCTTCTTGTACATACCCTATTTGTCGAGTCAGTCGTTCAGATTAGGCCCTTTTTGCAGTAGATGTTCCAGATCTGATTCATCCTATTTGCAATCTTTTGATGCATTTGATAGTGTTTCCTCTACTTGTGTTGGGGCTATATCTGCCATTTCGTCTTCAGATTGTACGAATCTTTTCTGTATATTCGGTTTGGTTGTTCGGTTAGATTAGAACCCTCCTTTCCAATGAGGGATTCCTGGTTTAATCATTTGCATGTACATTATCTCAAAGTCACATAATTAGTGGTCTATAATCGATCTTCTTATGGCCAATGATCTATTCATTCCCCTTGGATCATGAATTCATTCAGATTGAGTACACAGATACATGTCATATATGTATATTATCCTTCGACTGTGTACTCATTCTTTTGAGGTGCCAGGGGTTCATGCTGTGTATGGAAATTACTCATTGTGTTAGATTTTGCTATTTGCATGCTTTGTCTTAGATGTGGTTGATGGTTTGTCCGCTATCTCTGTGACCATGATCTACCATTATCGATCATCTTGATCATACAGTTGTCATTGTCCATCATCAGATTTGAGATCCAGTCTATGACCTACTTCTGTCATTTTGTGGCCGTGGTCTACTTTTCTGATCTATTCGAAAGTCTATGATTATTGATGAGCAAAATCAGTGTCGCCAGTTGTATCCTTCCCATATGATTGGTCGAGTTTATCCCCGTTATTTCATTATTCAGGATCATCTTCACTCTTTTCTGATCTTATCCTATCTGCGATCAGGTTGAATCATGTCGAACAAAGTGATGAGGAGCTGGATAAGTGAGTCAATTCAAGCTCTTCCGCGCGAGCGTGCAGAGTGGAGTATGGCCGACAAGTTCATCAGCACGTTTAATCATTTGAGCGCATCCGGTGTGAACTGGCAATTTCTTCAAGCAGCTGCAAAACTTTGGGATCCTATTCTTCATGTTTTTCAATTAGGTCCCTTTGAAATCTGTCCTATATTCGAAGATTGGTGCGCCCTGTTAGAACTCCCACCTGAGGGACTCTGGATCCAACCTTCGAGTATAGCGTCTCCTCGTTCCCTTTTTTGTAAGCTTTTCGAGAACAAAACTGTTGATGCTATACCCTATTTCAAGGAAACGTACGTGCAATTCGATGACCTCATTGAGCGTTTTTCTAAAAGCATTGACCCTACCGATTCCCGTTTTCAAAATTGTCGGCGCAATGCTTTAATCTTTGGTGTCCTTGCACGTCACGTTATTCGTGAAGACTCCAGTATTGCCCCAGTGACTTTACTGAGTGTGGTCGACCAAATTAGCGAAGGAAGGAATCCTGTCCCAATCATACTAGCGGAAACCTTCTCTGGGCTGGATCTTATTGCTCGGCAAGAGGTTAAAGATAACTTCCATGGGTGTGTCAAACTGCTTTATCTGTGGCTTTGTGAAAAACTCACCATCCTTCGGCCGCGGAGCTCCCTTCAGTACACCCTCAAGGATCACCTTTCGTGGCAACCAATGGCCAATAAACCCAAATCCATTGATGAGTGGCATAATTGGTTGCAGCACGTGGAGAAGGATCAATTCCACTGGGTGAGTCATTCATGTTTATACGTTATCACTAGTACTTACCCACACCCATTTGTGTATCTTATGGGTTTGAAGAAGTCAACCTTTTATGCACCCACTCGTTTACTTTACCAGATCACGGGAAATCCATGTCCTCCCGGATTTGTAAATCCTCCTCCTTGCGAAAAGCTTACTCCCGATCTCATAAAGTCTATTGTAGCTGCTTGGGGAAACAAGGTTACATATAAAAGATTTGCTTTATCATCTAAGGTCCATCGGAAAGAGTTACCAGAAGAGCCCGTGAGCAAGAGAGCTCGGATTGAGGAACCTTGAAAATCTATATCATGTTTTGTTTTTGTTTTATTTCTGCATTTCACATCATTGTCAGTCTGCTTATCCAGCTGTGATCAGAGAACAATAGTTTTCATCCTTTGTAATCACAATATGAATTTTGTTAATGAAAGTGTGTTTTCGTTTCTTTTGTCATTGTTTGATCAAAATAGTTTATCTCGATTATCAAAATTTTAATCTAGTGCTTATATTTCCATAACAGGATTCTTGATTGAGCAGCCATTGCTCCTAAAAAAATCCTCGTTTCAAAATCAACCTGGTCCCGTCAGTCCGCTGATTCCAGGCTGAGTCGTTTTTCTTCCTCACCAATTTCTTTTACCTCCCCTGCATTACCTTTCTCCAATATCCAGGAAATCCCTTCGCCTGTCCAATTTCCTATTGCACCGATGGCTGACTCTGGAAACGCTATAGCTGAGATGAGTGAGATGATGAAGGCTATGCTTCAACAGATGAATAATATGAATGAAGAGATAGCCCGTCTGAAAAATGACAGAGAGTCTACTTCCAGAGAACATGTAGCTCAGCACCCATCAGTTATACCTCCTCCCCCTCCTGCAATGGCCGGGCCTGCGGTCTTGAACGTCGAAGACGATCTTGATAATGAGCAGTATGAAGAAGAAAATCGTCATCCTAATCTGAATAGAGCCAATGAGGACAGAGCGATGGCGGACAGAATGGATAGGCTGGCCCAAGAGATGGAAAACATAAAATTTCAAGGCCCGAAAAAGTTGAACATGGCCGATTTTATGTTGTATCCGGGAGTCACATTGCCTCCTAGATTCAAAGTTCCGGACATGGATAAATACGATGGGACCGGGTGTCCTCGAAGCCATCTAATGTCAGTTCTTCCGCTTTTACAACAGCATGGTCTATCTCCGGAGCAAGTTGCTCTATTATTTCCTAGATCCCTTGTTGGAACAGCTAAGAAGTGGTTCCTGAGTTTGAAAACAGAGGAGATCCGAACTCTAGAGAGTATTGCAAACAGGTTCGTCGAACAATTCTCTATGGAAGAGGGGATCGATGTAACTAAGAGAGATTTGAAGGCTTTGAAACAGGGCCATAATGAAACTTTTACTTCCTTCATCCGTAGATGGAGAAGGAAAGCTGCTCAGATGACTCATCGGTTGTCAGATGAGGATCAGATCAAGATTGTGGTGAAAAACCTATCACCACAATATTACCACCATATGGCTATCCAATATTTCCTTGATTTTAACCATCTTATTAAGACTGGGACTCAGATAGAAGATGCATTGGCTAAAGGCCTGAGATCTAGAGTACCATCTGATGGCAAAGAAGGGAAGCGACCTGTGATGGCGCCGAAAGAGGTCCATAATGTCAATTATGTCAGGCCGCCCCCACCCAGAGTAGTTACTGAAGTAAGAAGGCCGACAATGGAGCAGAAGCCTCTTCGTCATTTTGATCCCCTTCCGTATTCTTTGTCCGTAGCTTTGAAGAAGCTATTGAAGGACAAGAAGATCAAGTTGCCTGACATTAAACCTCCTCCCAACCCGTTGCCAAGATCCTGGAGAGAAGATCAGTTCTGTGATTATCACCGCAACACTGGCCATATCACTGACAGGTGTTTAGCTTTGAAACACCAAATTCAGAACATGATCGATAGGAAGGAACTGTCAATCCAGTTACCAAATGTAACTAGAAACCCCCTTCCTACGCATGCAATGCCGCCTCCATCCTCGGTCAATGTCATTTGCGCCGAGGAGTCTATCATTGATCCGGCTTCCTTCATATGTGCTGTGGAATCCGAAGAACCCTATGTCTGGAAATTTGAAGAAGGAGATCAGTTGGCAGAATCCGAAAGGCCATATGTTTTATCCTGGAACGATCCTGATGTGGCTGGGCCATCAAACCAGTCATATATTTTCCAGTGTGAAGATGAGGAGAAAGATTCTGAATCTCTATATGTCTTAAGGGTGAGTGATGATGAGGGAGAAGAAATAAAAACCCCATACATCCTTAAGATAGATGATGAAGATTTGTTGCTCCTGAACGATCAATGTGATGAACTCCGCCACGTCACACGAGGTGGACGAGTATTTAAGCCAGCTGAACTCAGAGTTGATAATCCAGCTGAGGTTGCAAGAGGGGTTGACAATCAGAAACAGAAACAGAGGCTTGAGGAAGAAGAAGACAATTTGTTGAATCAGCTCAAGAAGACACAAGCTAATGTGTCCATTTGGGGTTTATTGATGGCATCGCCGAAGCACAGACAGGTTGTACTTCGTGAGCTGAACTCGTCCCAAGTATCTGTTGAGATTACTCCAGATGAGTTGGTCGGCCTGGTAGCCATGACCAAAGCTTCAAAAGCTTTGTCTTTCTCAGATGAGGACTTGCCTTCAGAAGGAAAGGATCATACTCGTCCTCTCAAGATTACCCTGCTTTGCAATCAGAAGAAAGTATCAGAAGTACTGGTAGACAATGGGTCAGCTTTGAACGTGTGTCCTCTGAGCACTGCCACTACTCTGGGGTTTGGGCCTGAAGACTTCATTCCGTCTGAGCAGGGTATACTGGCATATGATGGAACCCGAAGGGACGTTATTGGAACCTTGGCTACTGAGATTGTCATTGGAGGAGAAACCTTTGACATTGAATTTCAGGTGTTGGATATCAAGACTTCTTTTTGTCTATTGCTTGGTCGACCTTGGCTACACAAGGTTGGAGTTATCCCTTCCACACTTCATCAAAAACTGAAATTCATTCGAAACAATCGGGTGATCACAGTTAAAGGAGATCCCGAGCCAGAAGTCGGACAAATATCTCAAGAGCTTGTTACTGAAAATACAAGAGATATCAGTCTGACAGGATTTTCAGTGGAGGTTTCAGCTATCACCATGAAAGAAGCTATGAATGAAGAAATTATGTTTCTTTCTAGCACTAATACTCGGGTAGTCAAGATGATGCGCCGATTTGGGTATCTCCCAGGGGCAGGTTTGGGAAAGAATATGCAGGGTCCGACTGAGCGGCCCGAGTTGAAAGCATCCGATGGTTTGTTTGGGTTGGGATACAAGCCAACTCGCAAGGAGATACAAGAAATGAGAGCCTACATGTTTAAATGGGCAGAATGTCGCCGCAAAGGTTTAGAGTTTCCAATGGGACCTTTCAGCAAAGTCATGAATGGTAGATTCCGAAAAGAGGGAGCTGATTGCCCTTATTATGGTTTCTCAGAGCCATGGTATGATGAGAATGGGACCAAGCTGCCGGGTCTTGAGATTTTCTTTGCAGATGAGCTGCCAGCAGAATTTTACAGTAAGCAGATTACAGAGGCAGTAGTGACAGAGGAACCAGACTCAGACTGGGTTGAAAATTTTGAGCCAGAATTCCTAGATTCTTTGTTTCAAACTGAGGCACCAGTCATTGCTATGATTGGAAGAGACGCACCTTTTCTGAACCCAGAGGACTATATCACCCCAGCCGAGGGACCTCTGGATAACTGGACCTCACAGGTTATACCCCAAGTAATCCCTCAGTACATTCTAGTCCCTTCAAAAGAGTCAATTATTTCAAAGTATGTGTCAGTTTCTGAGTCCGTCCCAGAGTCTGTTATTTCTAACTTTTCTTTTGATGCAGGTACTGTAGAGGTCGGGTCTACCTCTGGAGTAGATGACGAGTCTGTCCTTGATGGTGTCGATTCCAAGTCTAAGGACGTATTCATTGATTCTTCGTCTGTGTATATTTCTGGTTGTGTCGATACTGATGTCGACTTATTTTTTCATTCTGTTTCAGAGTCTGTAACGCCTGATGTGGGCAAGTCATCTGATGTAATCATTCATTCTGATGAAATAAAAGATTCTTTTGCTTACATTCCTGTACTTGTCTCTTCTACTGATCCTGCTTCTAAACCTGATCAAGTAACTAATAATGATAATCAAGACTCCCCCTCTAAAGAGGAAGCCGACGAAACTCCCCTTGAAATCAAGCATATGATTCAACAAGAGGAGAGTCGCCGCGCTAAACCACTTGAAGAGGAAATTGAAACCGTAAATATAGGTGATGAAACCTTAATTCGGGAAATACGAATTGGCAAAATTTTATCTCCTGAGGAGCGTGAAGAATTAATCACCTTGCTAAAAGAGTTTAAGGAGGTTTTTGCTTGGTCTTACGACGACATGCCGGGATTGAGCGAGGATATTGTCCAACACAAATTACCTCTAATCCCTGGCATCAAGCCTAAGAAGCAAAAACTCCGGAAACTTAAAACAGAATGGGAGTTGAAAGTTCATGACGAGGTTAAGAAACTACTCGAAGTGAAATTCATCGAAGTAGTTGAGTACCCTGAATGGCTTGCAAATATTGTACCGGTGCCCAAAAAGGACGGGAAAGTCAGGATGTGTGTCGATTTCAGAGATCTGAACAAGGCAAGTCCAAAAGATGATTTTCCGCTTCCAAATATTGATCTCTTGGTTGACAATACTGCTGGACATGCACTCTTATCCTTTATGGATGGATTCTCAGGGTATAATCAGATCAAAATGGCGCCTGAGGACATGATGAAGACGGCATTTATTACTCAGTGGGGGACATATTGCTACAGAGTGATGCCATTTGGTCTCAAGAATGCTGGTGCCACCTATCAGAGAGCTGCGACTACTCTTCTTCATGACATGATTCACAAGGAAGTCGAGGTCTATGTAGATGACATGATTGTCAAAGGCAGGACTCGGCCAGAGCATACAGTCGCTTTGAGAAAGTTCTTTGAGCGAATCCGAAAGTTTCAGCTTCGCTTGAACCCTAATAAATGTGTATTTGGGGTCACGTCAGGGAAGTTGCTTGGATTCATGGTCAGTGAAAGAGGAATCGAAGTAGACCCTCAGAAGATCAAGGCTATCCAAGAAATGCAACCACCAAAGACAGAAAAGCAGATTCGTGGATTCCTTGGCAAAGTGCAATACTTGAGGAGATTCATATCTCATTTAACTATGACATGTGAACCCATCTTCAAGTTATTGAAAAAGAATTCCTCTAAGAAATGGAATGAAGAGTGTCAGGAAGCGTTTGAAAAGGTCAAGCAGTGCTTGTCTTTGCCTCCTGTCTTATCCCCGGTCATTCCTGGTCAACCGTTGTTGATGTATTTGTCCATCACGGAAACAGCAATGGGTTGTATGCTTGCTCAGCAGGAGGCAGGGTCTAAGAAAGAAAAGCCCATTTACTACATCAGTAAGAAAATGTTGGAGTATGAAATCAAGTACACTGTCTTGGAAAAGACGTGTTTAGCATTGGTCTGGGCGACTCAAAGGCTTAGACATTATCTTCTGTCGAACAAGATATTTTTGCTCTCACGGATGGATCCGTTGAAGTATTTGTTCGAAAAACCCGCTCTTACTGGAAGAACAGCCAGATGGTTGCTATTATTGTCTGAGTTTGACATCACTTATGTCACTCAGAAATCAATTAAGGGGCGGGTCATCGCTGAGCAGCTAGCTGATGCTCCTATTGAAGAGAATGCTTTTCTGAAGGCTGATTTTCCTGATGAAGAGATTATGGACATTGAAGAAGAGATTCCGAGTTCCAAATGGCTTATGTACTTTGACGGAGCTGTCAATAATCACGGTCAAGGAATAGGGGCAGTTTTGGTATCTCCAAAGAAGGAGTACATTCCATTATCCATCAAGTTGCAATTTGAGTGCACCAATAACATGGCTGAATATGAAGCATGCATCGCAGGACTTGAGGCAGCTTTGGCTTTGCGAATTCAAGACATCGATGTATTTGGAGATTCAATCCTGATCATTTGTCAAATAAATGGGGATTGGAAGACAAAAGAGGCGAGGTTGATCTCATATCATACTTATCTCGAATCTCTGGTCAAAAAGTTCAGGAATGTCACCTTCACTCATCTGTCGAGGACAAGAAATCACTTTGCTGATGCTCTGGCTACTCTGGCATCAATGTTGGACATTTCTGCTACAATGGAGGTTCAACCTTTAGCTGTAAGGTTGCAATGGGCTCCAGCACATGTGAATGCCATTGAAATATCTGCCAGGTGTCCAGATGGAAAGCCATGGTATACAGATATCAGAAATTTCATTTCAGGCAAGGGGCATCCGCTTGAAGCTTCCAGCAAAGAGAGGAAAACTCTTCAGAAGTTCGCTGCCAACTTCATCATTTGTGGTGAAGAGTTGTACAGAAGGTCATTTGACGGTATTCAGCTTCTGTGTGTTGATGAAGATCAGGCTGCAGAGCTCATAGAGCAAACACATGAAGGTGTTTGTGGTCCTCACATGAATGGTAAGATGCTGTCAAGGAAAATCCTTAGACTTGGCTTCTATTGGCCCTCAATGGAAATAGATTGTTTCGCATTCGTGAAGAAATGTCATAAATGCCAAGTCTATGCGAATCTTATTCATGTGCCTCCGTCAGAGCTGCATTCTATGACCTCGCCATGGCCATTCTCAGTATGGGGAATTGATATCATTGGCAAAGTCTATCCTAAATCGTCAAGTGGGCACGAGTACATCTTGGTGGCCATTGATTATTTCACGAAATGGATAGAAGCTGCTTCATATGCTTCCATAACTTCCAATACAGTTGCGAAGTTCATCCGTGCGAATATCATTTGCAGATATGGAGTACCTCATGAATTGATTTCTGATAATGGATCTCATTTCAAGAAAGAGGTAGTGCACCTGTGCGAAGAGTTTAAATCAAACATCACAAGTCATCTCCTTACAGACCGCAGACCAACGGGGCTGTAGAAGCAGCGAATAAGAATATCAAGGTCATAATCAGTAAGATGACCGAGACTTATAAGGACTGGTCGAACAAGCTTCCTTTTGCTTTATGGGCTTACCGGACATCGATCAGATCCTCTACAGGTGTAACTCCATACTCTCTAGTGTATGGAATGGAAGCAGTCCTCCCTGTTGAAGTGAGAATCCCATCTCTAAGAGTTATGATGGAAGCGAATCTGCCAGAGTCTGAGTGGGCCAAAGCCAGACATCAGGAATTACAGATGATTGATGAAAAGAGGCTGAGAGCCTTGTATCACATCCAAGGGTATCAGAGAAGAATTGAAAGAGCCTTTAACAAGAAAGTCAAGGTCCGAGACCTGAAACCAGGAGATCTCGTCTTGAAGTCTTACAGGGCACCGGTGTTTGATCCCAGAGGGAAGTTCAGGCCAAATTGGTCTGGTCCTTACATTGTTGATGAAGTCCTGCCTGGAAAAGCCGTAAGACTCCTCAATGAAAATGGAGAAAAATTAACAGAACCTACAAACCTGGACCAACTAAAAAAGTACTATGCTTAGATACACCAGGAGGCCGTCTTTGATCGATCAGAGCTCAAAAGCCAACAACCTCAAAGTCAAAAAACCATTTGCAAACACTTTGGGCCTAAGTAAAAAAAAAAAAACACTTTCATTCTTTGATAAACTCAAACCAGGGGCATCTTTTATGACTTGCGTCATAAAAGATAAAAACCTGAACTACGTCATGACCTGATCCCTCTCTACAGGGTACGTAGGTAGCCTGATTAATTCGGGTTCGGTCAAATCCTTCAAACCTTTCAAATCCTTAAAAAAAAAAAAAGAGAAGGAAAGAAAGAACAAAATAAACAATTTTTGAAACCCAAATGGGCGAACTACGCGGACCTGATTCCCATTTCTTTGGGGATACGTAGGCAGTCTGGAGGGCCAGATTCGGTCAAATACATGAAAACTTACCAAATGTTAACCTGTTTGAACCCAAGCCTACCTAAAAGTCCTTCTGGTGTACTTAGGCCCAGGTTTGTAGAGAAACAGAAAGAAATTAAAAAAAAATAATGGAGTCTTAGACCCGCTAGACTGAAAACCCGCAAGGGCGGTCTAGGCAAAAGTTAGGGTCATTTGCCCGCTAAGCTGAAAACCTGAAAAGGCGGCTTAGGCAAAAATTAAGGCATACGGTCCGCCAAATCGAAAACCTGAAAAGGCAATTTGGTCATGGCAGTGACTTCATAAAGGACAGAACCTCTGAAAGCCAGCAAGACTTTCATTTCTTCGGCAGCACTACTTCAAAAGTTTGAGTAAGCACCGACATAAATTCTTCTGACACTCTCAAGGCTAAGGGGGTTAAGACTAAACAATCCAAGAGAATAATAACCATGATGGAAATACCGGAAAAAGGAATGAAACACCTTTAAATACGGTTTTCAAAAGATTTTAAGAGTGGTAGACTGTACCATTTTAAAAATACTTATCAGACTAAGAAGCAGATTCAGTCTCTCTTAGAGTTTAAGTCATTGTGCCCAACGAAGTTCTCATTTGCCGGTTGTCCAGGTCTTTTTCTATGTCGAGTCAAGGTCAAATTCCAGAGTTCTGTGTGGTTAATATTCCTCCCAAGGCTGGGGTGATAAAAAAAAATGATGAATTTGTATCCCCTCAAGGTTGATGCGCAGCAGAGTGAAGTTCAGAAGATGATTGATTCTCAAGTCCATATGGCAGTCTTCAAGCCCATATGAAATGGCAGAGATCGTCAGAATTGAAAGGCAATTGTCGGGCAGATACAGCTTATTGTAAACCTGAAAGCTTTGTAACCTCAGATGTTCAATGAAATGAAATTTTTTAACCATTTCCTGTGTTTTGCTCTCTTATGAATCTGTTATGGAAGTATTTCATACTAGGGGCATCTTTTATGACTTACGTCATAAAAGATATCAAGCGTGATAATAACTAGGATAGCTATTCTCAGCAAATGAAAACCAGAGAAGCTTGAGTACAATCTTTGAGCCAATCTCTTCAATCAAATTATTTTCTTTTAAAGTCAAGTTTTCAGAAAATTTTATCCCTAGCGGAGTTTAGAATTTGCTCCTGCGATCGTCAAATCCTCAGCAAAATATTTTTCACTCATTCTAAAAGGGTCAATACCTGAAATTTTCTTCAAGTTCCTTGAGTTTTATCTTCGGCGAAGATCATGCATTTTCAATCATTCTTGGCAAAGAATGACTTATTCACCTTGTGAAATCGATCAAAGTTGGTCATTTCTTCAATCGTTTCAATGAATTTTCCTTTCATTTAAAAAATATATGTCCGCCAATGGCTCCGCGATTTGGAGTTTGGTCTTTTCTTTCACCATTTGAAAGATTTTTAAAAGTTGTTTTCGCCAATGGCTCCGCGATTTGGAGTTTGGTCTTTTCTTTCACCATTTGAAAGATTTTAAAAGCTATTTTTGCCAATGGCTCCGCGATTTGGAGTTTGGCCATTTCTTTCACCATTTGAAAGATTTTTAAAAGTTATTTTTGCCAATGGCTCCGCGATTTGGAGTTTGGTCATTTCTTTCACCATTTGAAAGGTTTTAAAAGTTGTTTTTGCCAATGGCTCCGCGATTTGGAGTTTGGTCATTTCTTTCGCCATTTGAAAGATTTTAAAAGATGTTTTTGCCATTGGCTCCGCGATTTGGAGTTTGGTCATTTCTCTCATCATTTGAAAGATTTTATTTCAAGGTATTCAAGTCCGTTTTCACACGGCATTCAAAGTCATTTAAGTCCATTTTCACATGGCATTCTAAGTCCGTTTTCACACGGCATTCAAATCATTCCAAGTCCGTTTCCACGCGGCATTCAAGTCCGTTTCTACACGGCATTCAAATCCATTTTCTCTCCAAATTTCAAGATCATTTACAATCAAATCTGTCATTTAATGTTTTGCAAGAGAGGCTATCTCATCAATATGTACTGAGTTAAGAGTTGGAGAGAGGCTATCTCACCAGCGTTTGCAGAGTCAGAGTCTGGTGAAAGGCTATTTCACCATGTATCTTGTGGATATCATTTTCAAAATTCAAAAAAATCATAAATTTTAAACTCTTTACTCTTGGGCCAGTCAAAATGTGTTGTCAGTTCAGCTTTGACATTCGCGCGACAAGCACGCTCTGCCAAAGAGGGGCATCTGTAGACACCCCATTTTGACCGTGCCCTAATCCCTTCTTTGTTTGAGCAAAGCCTCATCAAATAAATGAGATAGAACCCCGAATTTCACCCCAAGCTGGCTTAGGGTCCCGGCTAAGCCCCTGCAAAATTTTGTCAAAATCCGAGCGCGTTTGCCTAGGAAACGAACCAAGGTGAAGTCGTAGTGTAAAGCAGAAGAGGGGGGGTGTGTTTATCCTGAGAGGGGGCGTTTTTTATTTTGGAATGTTATTTTTTTATCCGAATGGGACGCGCAAAATCGCGCGCCCATCATTCTGGTGTGCCAATATCAACAACCCATTATTTTCCTTATAAAACAAAAATCTCGTGCAGAAAAGAAAAAAAAAAAAAAAAAGGAGAGAAGAAAGAATTCGCAGAGAGGAAAAACGAGAGATTTTTTTTTCTTTTTTCTTCTCATTTCCGATCATCTGCTCCGGCCAGATCTACCGGAACTCCGATAGAATCTGCAGCCTTTGATCATATTCTCCATCTCTTCTCATTTCAACCTCAAACAGATCTTGATTTCTTTTTTCAGATCCGGTTGAAACCCATTTTCTCCGGTCACCTTCTCCGGTGAGCTCATCGGAGCTCCGTCTGACGTATTTCTCCTCCGATCTTTCCTTCGATTCTCGCAGATCAGAGGGAGAGAGAGAAAGAAACCCATTTTCCTTCGTTCTTCTTCTCCGATCATCTTGATCGGAGATCCGGCCTAATTCCGATCCGATCCAAATCCTAGATCTGTTACTCTCTTCCTTTAAAACAGCCGTTTAAGCCTTAGATCCTAAAGCTTTAAACCTTCAGCTATCATAAAAGGCCTTTGATCGGAGTTATTTTGTATTAGATCTGTTAATTTTGAGTTTAGATCTGAACTTAGAGAGAGAAAGAGAGAGTTTTAGAGAAGGAAAATTAGATCTGATCTTCTCCGATCGTCTTCTCCGACAGATCTCCAACCGATCTAGTCGGATTCCGGTCCATCTCTGTCTTAAAGCATCCGTCGGCAGCTAGAGAATTTTTGGATCTGTTCTTCCTCGATACGGTTCGAGCATTTTCATCTGTGTTTGCTTATCTCGATCAGAAGTTTTATTATTTTCTTCTTGTGACCGATCAGAGACATTTCAGAAAAGGTATTTTATTATTATTTCATAGATTAATGTTGATTTGTCTTAATAAGTTATGTGATAATGTATAAAAGATGATTATTTCTCTAGACCTGCAGATATTTTTTGTTTAAAGACTTATTAAATCACATCTAATTATGTTTTGTTTGAAATTAGGAGATGAATTTCTTTGTAACTTGAGCTGATCTGATAGCGTGTATTTGTGAGTGTATTATTTATTTGAAAATCAACATTTTGATGTATGATTATGACTCATTTAGGGAAATAATTTTATTTTTATTTAGGTATGATTATTAAGAGATGTGTGAAAGTGTCTATAGTATAATTAAGACCTAATAATGTTCACATCATTCTTTGTTCAGTTTAGTCACATTTTAGTAATTGTAATCTCTCTCCAAGAATCTTTGATTATTACTATGATATTGATTTGAAACATTCATAATACTTTGCTATCTTGTTTGTCCTGTTGACTACATGATAATACTCTAAAAGCAATTTTCATTTCATTACTAGTTGGACTTTCTTGATGTATTCTTCATTAAATTCTAGTGATCTAAGTTTAGTTTGGTAAGTAGGATTAAAATGATATAGCTATTGGTAAGAAAGAGATTGTGAATTTCTAAGGTTATCTTAAACTACTTTGCTATGGATTTGTTCATAGAAGTGGGTTAGGATCATAACATAACTATAAAAAAAAAAATGATGATTAGGCTGATGTCATTTCCTTAAAGGGATTCAAGTACAGATTGTGTGGAGTGCAGGGGGTAGTTTTATTTTGTTTGGATGTTTAAAGAGTATTATTTCCTGGGCCTTTTCCGATCATTTGTCGATAGAGAGATGCTTATTTTGTTTCAATGAATATTTTGTCATTAACCTCATCAGTATAAAGAGTTTGTCATTTTCGGTCAACACATTTGTAGTCTCGTTAATTGTATAATTCACATTTTTTATATTTATGGCACCACCAAATTTAGAATCAATGCACTTGTTACTGTAGCACTGTGTTGATATATGTATAAACTTTGAGGACCATACTGTTGAGTTCTTAATTATTGGTTATCTTAGTCATCCCTCATTGTGAAATTTTATATAAACCATTATACTAATTTTTATAAATTTTGGGTATGTCATCAGCTTGATACTTAATGAGATTTAATCTTTAAATGATCCTTATTGAGTGCTCTTTCATTTAGGAATTTCAATTGTCCCTATCTCTTAAGTGATTTTTGCTCATGATAATGTAGTGTAACCGAGAAAATTTTGATACATCAAATAATTTTTTGTTGAAAAAAAAAAAAAACTTTGAATCAGTACAGCTAAGAGCTTTCATGGTGTTCACTCATTGAATAATGATTTTCATTGTGTTGCCGAGATAGTGTTGAACCCATAAATTGATTTTCATTCATAATTCTAGGTTTACATGCTTAGGAACTTTCACTGTGTTTACCTGTTAAAGACTTTATATCATGATTTTCATTGGGTTATCAAAGGATTGTGGGCTTACTAAATCTTTTCCATTAAATAAGTTGGGTCGGCCAGAACATGATACCCAAGGTATGCATATTTTCTTCACAATGTGCCCATGGTTTTATACATAATGGTGAAAAGGGAGGTTCAATTCAGTGGGTGTGATTCATTAGGCCAGTATTCTGATATTTTTTATTCGGTTATGGATTCAGCTGTGTTGATTTTTATATCAATCATTCATTTACCCTTTGAACTTGAGAGCTGCCTTTAAAGAGATAAGGACATTAAGTTAGTGTTACATTTTATGACAAATGCATTAGATTTGAGCTGAAATCAGGTTGAATATGTTTTGATGAAAAATATAATTTCGTTTCCCCCTGTAAATGCATGTGAGCTGAAATCAAGTTGAGTGTATTTTGATGAATGTATAGATTGTGACATGATATCAAGTTGCCTATGCTTTAGTTTTATTTCTTTTCTCTTGGCTTATATGAAATAACATTTGGATAGTCACATCCTGATATATATAAAGCTCATCTTCTACACTATTTTGGACACATAGTCAGCTCATTTTCTGCACTCTTTTGGCACTGAGTCAATTCATTTTCTGTATATTTCTGTACTGTTTCTGCATTGATTTGGCTCACAATCTAACCCTTGTTTCGCATAAGTTTAGCTTATAATAACATCCTTTATATTTCGTATAGCAGCCTTCTTCATAGTTGTCAAGAGATAAAAATGTCAGGAACAGTTTTCTTTTTTATAGCTGCTGCCCATTGATTGTTTTCACGAATATATAGCTACTATCCATTGATAATTCATTACTTGCTGCACATTATTCTATAATAAATGCTGCCCATTGGTATATAGCTGCTGTCCATTAATAGTTCACTACTTGCTACACATTATTCTATAATAAATGCTGCCCATTGATTGTTTTCACAAATATATAGCTACTATCTATTGATAGTTCATTATTTGTTGCACATTATTTTATAATAAATGATGCCCCTTGTTTGTTTTTACAAATATATAGCTGCTGTTCATTATGGATCATTGCTTGCTATCTTTTAGAATAGGGCGATGAAGGCGCTAGCTTAAGCCCATTTTTAGATGTTTTTTTTATTTAAATAAATTGTTTAAATAGGAAGAAGGAGATCAGATGACTACTCTATTCGATATTATCGACATGAGTACTGTCTGATTTCAAGGCGGGATGTGGAAATATTATCATGTGTATTATGATATCAGATGATTACTTTAGCATCATCTGATTTCATCCCCATTTTGGGGTGGTGTGTGTGGTTGGGAATAGAAGTGTTTGCTATTGTTTACTTTTATTTTATTAGGCTATCCAGCGGCTGGTCTGGACTAATTAATGTTGTTTACCATCTTATGATTACTATGTTCTTAAAAATTCTTCTTTGATTAACACTTGATTTATTTTTATAAGAATAGAATAAAATTTGCGATTATCTGATAGCCTTTTCTTCTCTTTTTGTTAGACTAACACAGTCTTATAGATTTCTGTTAAAATTATTTGATATTAGAATTCCCTCTCGTTGCAAGGGCGATGAAGGCGCTAGCCTAAGCCCATCCTTAGGGGACTCGCTTAGTCCAAATAGCATTCTATTTTCTCAAAAGACTTGCCTAGTCTTTTAGATCCAAATCTTTGGAGACAGGCATTGTCTCATTAATGAATCAACCTGATTTAACCTCTAGAAGACTACCTTTAGTCTCATAGGTCTTAAACCCTTCTCTTTGTGCGTCTCTTGGTTTTTGGAAGAACACCTTGCTCGGCTTGGCATCATACCCCTTACCCTATGGGTATTGGGTTGCACATTTGTTGCACCCTAGGGCTAGGTAGCTGTCCGGCCCGGCTAGGTGTTTTACCTTTGTCAAATATGCACAAAGTCTCTTTTTTCCTTGTTAATATTTTTCTCTATCCTACCTCTATGTCTAAGAGACTTACCTAGTCTCATTTTCTTGCTAAACCTCCTCTTTGTGTATCATTTGGTTTTGGGAGAACATCCTACTCGGCTTGGCATCATACCCCTTACCCTTATGGGTATTGGGTTGCACATTTGTTGCACCCTAGGGCTAGGTAGCTGTCCGGCCCGGCTGGATGTTTTACCTTTGCTAAATATGCACAAGGTCTTCCCTTATTACTTGCGAGCTTTATCTTAGCTTGATAGTCTCACTAGCACCCTTCTTTATCTCTTTTTCTTTTAGGAGACAGGCTTTGTCTCATTAGCGCCTCCTTCTTAGAATCCTGTTTTCAGAGTCAGTCCTTAGCATAGGAGTCTGTCCTTAGCTAGAGAGTCTGTTTTTTTTCTTTCAGGAGTCAATCCTATCATCATAGAGGTTAGGATTTATCCAACCTCTCATCAAATCTTGTGTTTTTCTATCCGCTCTTGCAAGGTATAGGATGCTGTCCAACCCTTGTAGAGCTGTGTTTCTGTTCTTTTCCCCCGCAAAGCATAGGATGCTGTCCAACCTTTGCGGGATATCGGGAGTCTGTCCTCCCCTTATGATGATAGGATTTATTCCCCTCGAGTCAAAAACACTTAAAAGCAACAAAAACATCTGAAAAACCAAAAATCTCAAAAATCTTGAGTCATTAGGAGAGTAGTTAGGAATTCTGTTTCGAACTACGTCGGCTTGATCCTCTTCCACGAGGTACGTAGTGCAGCTTGAGATTCTTATCTCAGGTCCAGCTAAACCTTTGTAAATAAATCATTTACCCATTTTAAGAAAAAATACCAAAAATCTTCAAAACCTTGTTTTCAATAAGATCTTCCTCTAGAGTTAGTAGTTTGTCCTAGATAAAGAGTTTTAGAGTTTTGAGTTTGTCTTTGATGTGTTGTGTGGTTTGTTTGTGTTTGTGTTAGAATTAGGAGTTTGTCCTAGAGTTATAGGAGCGCCTCCGTCCGGTCAGTTGGCGATCCACATCGCCCATTGATGACTAGGTCTAAGATGCGATAGATCCTACTGTTTTCCTTAGGATATACAGCCTAGCTACACATAGATTATAGGAACCATCTGCATTAGCTTAGGGCTAACCTGCATTTAGTTAGGGCATATAGGGTGTCCTAAAATCTACAATCCATTAGAATTTAAATAATCACACAAGAAGTTTTAAAAAACTAGTCTGGTCTTTTAGATCAAGTCTAGGATAGAGGTCTAGATGTCTTAGGCATCATAGCTTAGAATAGGTGCGAAGAACTACGTTGCCTTGATTCTCGTGGAGGCGGGGATACGTAGGCTTCATTGGATGAACATCAGATCATCTAAAGACTCGGGCCTAGGTATAGATTAGAGTCTTAGGGTCGTATGGTATCGAGTCATTTTCTATGTTTTGCAGTGTTTTTCTTACTTTATTGCGCAAACCTTATACTTTTTTGGTATGTCATGCATGTGTCTGCACACCAGAACTTAGACACCCATTAGGTATGTCACTTATAACCTAGTTATTCTCAGGTGACACTTTTATTTCTTTTATGTGTGTTTATTATTCCTCCGAGACATGCATGATTAGATAGACGTCTTCTCGGAGATTTGTGTTCCCATTTCATATGATTCTCGTCCAAAACTCTTCAAAATTATTAAGTAAATGGCATAAGAGACCAGGTGTTTGCACTTGGGCGGATGAGGTGCTCTTTAGACCTTCCGAATTCGTAACCAGGCACGAACCTTATTTTATATCTCTGGTTATCCGTTGCAACAGAGCATAGTATGGGATCCAGGGCCCATTTGCCTTTTTCCTTGGATGGCGACTCTTTTTTGTTTAAGGTACGCCTCGAATCTGGGCTAGTCCCCGAATCGAGAGGTATCTCACCTTTGTATCGCCACTCATGCTGTGAGAGGCATTTTCTTTCGAGAGTTCCTTGGTAGAGCTCTCCATTCACGTGGATGATCCATAAAGACTGTCTCGTGAGGGGCACACGTCCCTCACCTCTCTCTCGGATCGGGGTCCACAACATTTTGACACTTATTGTAATGAACATGGCATAAAACATAATTTTTCCGCACCTAGAACACCTCAACAAAATGGAGTAGTAGAAAGAAAGAATCGAACTCTCCAAGAAATGGCTAGAACTATGTTGCATGAAAATGATCTCCCTAGATATTTTTGGGCGGAAGCGGTTAGCACCGCTTGCTATATTATAAACAGGGTATATCTAAGGCCAATTTCTAAGAAAACACCGTATGAGCTTTGGAAAAACTTGAAACCAAATATAAGCTATTTTAGAGTGTTTGGATGTAAATGCTTTATTTTAAACATCAAAGATAATCTACACAAATTTGATAGGAAATCGGATGATGGAATATTCTTAGGGTATTCTTCTCACAGCAAGGCATATAGAGTATTTAATAGGAGAACCCTAGTAGTAGAAGAATCCATGCATGTGACATTTGATGAAAGAGAGCCAACATCACAAGAAATGCCACATGATGAGGATGAACCCATTGAACATCTTTTTCCAAAATTGAGTGCTCCTCCTCATGCATCAACAAGTCATACATTACCTAGTGAGGAAGTAGAAAATGAAATTGATGACTCATTGCCTAGGGATAGGAGAACATTGGTAGATCATCCTGAATCCCAAATTTTAGGTGATGCCACATTGCCAGTAAGAACTAGATCATACTATCGTAGTGTGAGTAACAATTTGGCGTTCCTATCCGAATTAGAACCAAAATCCATCAAGGAAGCTGAAAAGGATGAATATTGGTTGATGGCCATGCAAGAAGAGCTAAGTCAATTCGAAAGGAACAAAGTGTGGAGGCTAGTACCTAGACCTAGTGATCATCCAGTCATTGGCACGAGATGGGTGTATAGAAATAAATTGGATGAAAATGGAATTATCACTAGGAATAAAGCTAGGCTTGTAGCCCAAGGGTACAATCAGGAGGAAGGGATAGATTATGATGAGACATTTGCTCCTGTTGCCCTTATGGAGGCTATTAGGATACTTTTGGCATATGCATCTCATAAAGGATTTAAACTATATCAAATGGATGTCAAAAGTGCCTTCCTAAATGGCTATATCCAAGAGGAAGTGTATGTTGAGCAACCTCCAGGTTTTGAAGACTTCAAACATCCAAATCATGTCTTCAGGCTTGATAAAGCTTTATATGGATTAAAGCAAGCTCCTAGAGCTTGGTATGAGAGGCTTTGCACTTTCTTAGTTGAAAAGGGATTCGAGATGGGAAAGGTGGATAAAACCTTATTTATCAAAAGAGAAAATCATGATATCCTCCTTGTCCAAATCTATGTGGATGATACCATCTGTGGCTCAACTAATCAAAAATTGTGTGATGAATTTGCAACCTTAATGAAAAATGAATTTGAAATGAGCATGATGGGAGAGTTAACCTACTTCTTAGGACTTCAAATTAAACAATACAAAAATAGAATATTTTTAAATCAAGAAAAATATACAAAGGAGTTATTAAAGAAGTATGGCATGGATAGCAGTAAGACATCAAGAATTCCCATGAGTACTACTGCTAAGCTAGAAAAAGATGAATTTGGCAAATCTGTGGATCAGAAACTGTATAGGGGTATGATAGGTAGTTTGCTCTATTTGACAGCCAGCAGACCAGACATTATGTTTACTGTCTGTCTCTGTGCTCGATTTCAATCGGATCCTAAAGAATCTCACCTATCAGCAGTTAAGAAGATTTTCAAGTACTTAAGAGGAACCCAAAGTCTAGGACTGTGGTATGAAAGATCATCTTCCTTCACTCTCATCGGATATTCAGATGCAGACTTTGCTGGATGTAGAGTAGATAGGAAAAGCACTAGTGGGACTTGCCAATTCTTGGGTAAATCACTTGTTTCATGGTTTAGCAAGAAGCAAAATTCAGTAGCTCTGTCCACAACAGAAGCAGAATATGTGGCAGCTGGAGCTTGCTGTGCTCAAGTCCTATGGATGAAAAGCACATTGATGGACTATGCAATCAAAATGGAAAATATTCTCATCCAATGTGACAATACTAGTGCTATATGCTTAACAAAGAACCCCATACAACACTCAAGAACAAACACATTGAGATTAGGCACCACTTCATCAGAGATCACTCACAAAAAGGGGATATTTGCTTAAAATATATCAACACTGAAGATCAATTAGCGGATATCTTTACAAAACCCCTTAGTGATGATAGAATTTGTTATATCCGAAGTGCCTTAAACATTTGGAGTGCGGATCAAATTAAAGAAATTGCCAAATAAATACTTTGTGCCTTTAACCAGCTTATTTATATAGTATTTATATATATAATCTTTGTTTGGTAGTATCTGCATGAATGAGATGTCAAACCTTTAATCTTAAAAATCACTCAATTGATATTCTTAGCCTTCTTAGTTTTTCTAAGTTGGAGAGGTATCTTCACTTTAATTAAAATACCTAACATCTTGACATATGTCAACATCTCGATCATGAACAGGTATATGTGCATTACTTGGTTAAATATTTTTATACCATAAGCATTGATTTAGGGGGAGTTATCTACTCCTAAATTTTTTTTTTTACACACTTTCTGTCGATGACAAAAGGGGGAGAAGGTTTGAAATTGATTATCTATTCAAATTTACTATATGCACCTCATGCTTATAACTTGTATCATTTATATGTGTGCATATATTGAGGGGGAGTTCTAGTATTCACTTGCCTACTATGTCACTCCACACACACCTCATAATCAATTTTGTTTGTCATCATCAAAAAAGGGGAGATTGTAAGCCCAAGGGTCTACTCTCCTATCTTGTTTTGATGATTCTAAACATAATTGATTGTGTTTTTGAATACTAATCAATTTGCTTTGAAGTGTTTTGTTTGAGATAGGATTGATCATTGAAGAAACCAACACACAACATGGTCATGCTTGGAGATATCCCATACAAGAGTCAAAGGAGCTAAGTGAAGCTCACCTCATCTCTCAAGCAAGCATACACAAGATGGAAGATCAAATTGAAGACCAAGACTAAAGAGAAGTTGAAAGCTACATAGGTATCATTGTACATCATTTCTCTTTAGATTTTCAAGTCAAGGCAAAACGTTTTTCAAAGTGTTTTCAACTTGGTTTTCAAAGAACACTTAAGAACTTAAAATGCATTAGTGAATGGTTATGTGGTGGACCAACATGTTGGGACCCTCATAAACATTCCAAAATAACCATAGGAGTTGAGTTCCAAAAGCTAAAAATCAAACAAGCAATAAAAATCAAAAACTGCGGATTTTTAGGCTTCTCGGAACTCCGAGAAAAGGTCCAGTAGCATCTGGACATTTTCTCGGAACTCCGAGAAATGGTCCAGTAGAAATTTTATTTCTTCTGGCCGTTGTCTCGGAACTCCGAGAATATTTCTCGGAACTCCGAGAATTCTCGGAACTCCGAGAATGGTTCTCGGAACTCCGAGAACCTTGCGACAGCTCAAAAAAGAGCCGTTGGGTTTTGAATTAAAATTTGTTTTTTGTTATCTACACCCCCAAACGGTCATATTTTGAGGAGAGACTATTTATACAATATCTGGAGGATTATTTCCTCTCTCTTGATTTTTGAAAAACCCTCTTAAGCACTCAAGCAAACTTGCAACCCTTTCAAGCTTAAGATTTTTGGTTTTTCCCAAACTTGCCTTTCACTTGTGAACCTATTGAGTTTGGATTTAGAGCTATCACTTGCAATCTTTGTTGAAGAGCAATCAAGGAACTACAAAGGGCATCAAGCTTTCAAGAAGAAGCCAAGCTATCAAATCTTCCATATCTTGTATAGGTGGCTAGGGCATTCCTTTTTTAATTCCCTAGAGAGCAACCGCTTAGAACTCGGCGGAGAAGGAGAGTCTTTGTAAAGGTGTAAGGGCATCCTTGTTTAATATCCCTTGGAATTGTAACCGCCTCGGAGCCGGGCATCGTGGAGGTCTTCAATAGTGGAATCCCTCAAGTGCGACCTTGAGTAGAGTGGAGTAGGCCGTTGGCCGAACCACTATATATCGGTGTGTCATTTCTCACTCTTGCATTTCCATTATTGTCTTGGTTTGGCATTTCACTTTGTTCTTTCAATTATATTTGCACTAACCAAATATTTAATTAAGTGAAGAAAAATTCCAATTAGGGTTTATAGATAATTTTCAAAAGGCCTAATATTGAGTTAAATTCAATTCACCCCCCCTCTTGAGTATTTCAAGCTTATTTTGGCAGCCATCTCCTCATCGTTTGATAATGATAGCCCTCTCACCTTTTGTTATTTTCAGCCGTCTTTCTATCACACTCTCTCACTTCTTTGTTAGACCGACCAAATTTGTGCACATATCTTGGTCCCGCAACGCTTATATTAGACTAGTGAATGGTTCTTTAACTTTGACATTGATATTCCATCATCTTGTTGGATAATGAGATATATTTGTTTCTCTCTATATTACTCACCTGCGATTCCAAAGTTATTATCTGAAATATGATAGTGCTAATATCAGTTCCCATGGTCTTCAATTATAGCCGTTTTTGTCTTCCATTGCTATATTAGGCATGATAGCTTAGTGTAATGGTTATAGCATTATTAATTGGGTTGGCCCTGTTAGAATGATTTTGAATTGGGGATCTTGATATATTCATACCATCAGTTATGGGTAATGGTATAGAATTCTTCTTCACATTGAGTGGTCGGATTGAGTGTTTGTGAGAATTGGGAGTAATATTTGGTAATGCCATTAGATATTTGATCAGTTTTTGAAAGGGTTTCAATTGTTATACTAGAGTAGTCATTAGGGAGTATTTTTTTTTATGTTTTTGTGTGAATTAAATCCCAAAAATTTTAACTTAGATCTTGATTGACATTTTAATTAGGAACCTAGATTAGGGTTAGAATTTTAGATTTAAGAATTAGCGGTTTTTCACAATTTTTGGGTCAAATAATTAAAAGCTTGATTAAACTTAAAAACTGTTAAAAACCTAATTAAATGTGATAATTTTTTTAAAGATCTTAGATTTTCTGAGTCTTTTTCGAATTAATAAGATTCTGAAAATCAATCTTGGAATTCGAAATTTTCATAAAAATACATTTAAAAATAAAAAAAAGCTTTAGAAAAACCCTTTTTGAAAAAGAAAATTGGAATAAATAGAAAATAATAAAAAAGATTTAAGAAATTTTATTTCGAGCAATAAAATAAATTGGGAAAACTTCAAAAAGTATTACAACTCGATAAAGTTATTTTTTATTCGAGAAATCAATTTTCATCTGAAAAAGGCATTTTTTAATAAAATCAATAAAAAATACTAAAAATATTTCTCTGATGTCTTAGTTCAATTTTTATATATTTTTATTGAGTTGGATAATTTTCATTAATTAATAAAAGGGAATTAAATATCTCTTTAAAAAAGGAAAAAATATTTTTTAATATAAATTCAAAAAATAAATAACCTAGAGACCAAAGCTCTGAAAAAAATTCACAATTTTTAAATTTTTAGATGTAAATGTCAATTTTTACACATTTTCTATTTTTTAGATATAATTTTTGGTGAATTTTGGTAGTTTAATGTGAAACTTGAGAATTTGATGTTTCTACTTCTATTAGGAATTATTATTGTTAGAAATATGTTTTTCTAGTTTGCCATTATTTTTGAGAATTTATTTCTCATGATTTAAAATTATTTTCTAATCAATTCTCAATAAAAATAGAAAAATAATCGTTTTGATATTTTTATACCTAAAATAAATTTTTATTACTGTCTGGTCTCTAGAATAAGATTTTTTACCATGTATATATGATTGATGTTATTTTTATTGAATTTTCATGTATAAACATCTATTTTTGGTGATTTAAGCTTGAAAATTGCAATTTTCGGTATAATTCATGAAAAAATAGAAAATCACGGAAATAATTAATGAAAATTATCTCTCTGACGTGTCATGATATTAAAAGACCACTCTCTGGTCCCAGAAGTGTTTTTGACCATTTTTCATAATTAAAAATAATTAAATCATTGATTTGGCTTAATTGCATGTATTTCACCAAAAATGTTTAAAAATCTAGAAAAATACCAAAATTATAGAAGAACTTAGAGGTATAAAACATGTCAGAACCAACATAATTGGTAAATATTAAAGTGAAAATCAATTTTAAACATCAATAGTAGTTATCTCAACCCTCGAAAAGGCAACAAACCCCAAAAATTGTCGAAGATCCCTAATGGACTTCGATCAAAAATCTTTTAGGAATTCTTAGGCATTAGGAACCTCTGAACCTCTTGTCGGGTTAGTTGTATTTAAATCCAACTAAGCCCTAGTTTAGGTTTGACCAGATAGCCATTTTACGTCTTTAGGTCAAGTGTAGTTAAACGTAGGAGATAGGGTCCACTTGCATTAGTTTAAGATCATATAGACATTAATATCCTAGATGGAATCCTCAACATCACTCTCAACTCAAACAAAACTCAATCATTTCATAAGCTTTAATCACAAAATAGGTCAATAGTCAAGTCTAGTTAGTTGTCATAGGCACATAGCTATGTAGCTCAGCATAGGAACACCGAACTATTTTGGGCTTGATTCTTAGTGGCTAAGGTATGTAAAGAACTTGGCACGACCCGATTTCAGTCCCACACTTTTCACACACTTTCTTTTTGTTATACATTTTCACCTAGTTTACCTCTTCTATCCCTTGTCACTTTACCCTTTTAGATCAAATAGTAATTTAATTCAGGTCAAAACATTCAAATAAATCACTTAGGAACCACATCAAATTAGATCTCTTAGGTTGCATGTCACGTATCTCGAATATTCGAGAATTTGACAAGCCTCTTAACCATGTTTAAGGGAATTAATCTTTGAAATTAAAAACCGGTTTACCGGGCAAGAATGATGCCTAACACCTTTCATTCTTGTAATCAGGTAACAGACCTAGATATATGGGATTGTAGATTAGTATTGCAGTGTTACTTATGGGTTCTAGGTCCCTTAACTAGGTGGCGACTCTGATCATTTCTTTTGTGTGAAGTTTGGATTGGTTTTGTAGTCCCAAATTCACAGAAAAAAGAGTTTTTATCAATAGTCAATAAACTAGTAAAAAGGTGACTCCAATTACACCACTCTCGTGGGTCATGAAAGAGTAAGAAACTTGGAGAAAATCCTTTATTGGCTAAAGTGGAGTAAAATTGGGGTGTCTACACATCTGTGTAAAGGTAATGGAACCCAACGAAGAAGTGTTGTTTCCTTCTTCTCAATCGCATGATCTTAGAGGACGAAAAGGTTTCGGTCTTTGAACCAACTTGAATTGAGTTTCTGGATTCTTGCCTCGGTAGAGGGTGGCATGCCTGCACGTACTCACACGATCACTCATACACACCCTAGCTCACACACCCAGATCAAAGGAGGTCAAACCGCCAACAACCTCGTAGAACACTCGATCTCTTTTGCCTTACATATAGTTACTCTATCGTTTCATTGTTTAGGTCATTATTGCAAAGGGGATGTGATATATTCACTCCCCTTGCTTCTCCGGGACACCCCACCTCTAGTGTATTTATGACTACTATTTTTCACACTAAATGGGTGTGGCCTGGGCCAGAAAAGGAGTGGAATATATCGTTTCCTTGCAAAACAATAGGACTGTTACAGTACAAAAGAGATATGAGAGAAAAAGAGAGTGATTCTTTATTCACACTATAATTAGTGTAATAATCATTCCACAGCCATGTTATCGATCCAACGGTTGATATTTCACGATAGGGTGAAAGAAGACTTACATCCCCACCACACTTCCATAAAAATAGAAACTATATTTATTATCATTCCTGCCAAAGAGATATGAGAGAGAAAGAGAAGGATGACTTATTCGCACTACATAATTAGTGTTTATTATCATTCCAAAGTCAAGTTATCGATCCAACGGTTGATATTTCACCATAGGGTGCAAGAATCCCCACCACACTTCCACAAAAATAGAAACTATATTTATTATCATTCCTGATAAAGAGATATCAGAGAGAAAGAGAAGGATTCCTTATTCACACTATATAATTAGTGTTTATTATCATTCCAAAGTCATGTTATCGATCCAACGGTAGATATTCTTGCTAGGATGGTCATATTTCTCGCTAGGATGAAAGAATACTTACATATCCATCCACGCTTCAATAAAAATAGAAACTATGCACCACTGTATCATAATATCACAAGCCATTTTCATTACCCACTTGAGGCACTCATGGTCTAGAGTGTCTCTTTGAAGAACAGATTGAAGAACCAAGCGTATGGTAGTTCACATATCGACTTGGTGCGGACGGAGGCGGCCGGAAACCTTTCGGGAGGCAATTTCCAATCTCACGACCTCGAAAAACATGTCTTCTACTACGCGATCGTGGTCTCAAAGTCGCATAATCTCGAGATTTTAACACGAGGGGCCTCCCTGCCACTGCCACCGGAGATGAATTCCGGCCAGTGAAGATCATTCCTGAGGGAGAGAGCAAGAGGAGGAGGATGAGCAAGGAAAGGGGGAGAAGGGTAGTCATTTAAGATGGAGGTGGGGTTTTGAGATTGAAGACTGAGAAGAGACAGAGGGTTTATAAGAGGTGAAGAGGTGAAGAGCCTTAAATAGGCTCGTGAACACTGCTATGTAGATGGACACAGCTCATGTCTAGTAAGCATAGTTGGAATTGTCGTGAAGGCTTGTGAAGGATTTGCCTTTTGACTTGGGGAGGTGAGGAAGCTCGTGTTCTTCATTTATTTCTTTGCAATGTCAAACTTAGAGTTTTTGACATTGTAAAAAATGTAAAAGGGAGAAAGACTCGGTTTTTCTTTCAAGAACTCTAATAGTCAATTTGATACTTGCTAAATGACCAAAATGCCCTTTATAGGACTATCTAAGTATGGAGAAATTATATGGTGGATGGCCGTGCAGCCCCATAAAAGAGTGGGCTCCACATTTTTGGGTGATCCAAACCGTTCATTTGTTGAGCCCGGAGGTAGATAAGGTGTGCACAGAAAATCTTCTCCATAGATTGTTCCTAATCCTTCATTTGTGGAAGTCTCAAATGGACGGCATAGTATAAAAATTTTAATGGATCGGAGGGTTAGGATCATCCTATGGAGAAGATTTTCTAGAAAATCCTATCTACATCATGGCCCAACAAATGAACGATTTAGATCAACCAAACAATGTGGTCCCCATGGCTTTTTTTTTGCTATGCACGTGCATGCTTAGCTGGCCACAGTATAAGTTCCGGCAAGTAAGAAGGGAGAGATATTTTTGTACACTTGAATCTTGCTGAAAATTACAATCTCACGCTTTTCTAGGGTAAGATCGCAATTGGCGTGGGTCCATTTGTGTTTTGATTGTAGATGGAATTGCCTGGTTAGGTGATATTGATTGTCGATTTGGTGTACGCATTTTTGTTGCTGGGTTGATCCTAATTTTCCAATTGATTGTGTTTAGATAGACGGTTTAAAAACAAAATTGGGAAATGGATTTAGGGAATCAATATGCATCGACCCTAGAAATTAAATTGTTCAAAAGATCTTAGCCATCGATCGATATTTTGTATATTGAATGTGGATCACCGGCCTTTCATAGCTTGGATAATTCAACTAGTAAAATTGTAGTAGGGAAATGATATATTCATCCCCATTCTTCTGTGGGCCACCCCTTGTAGTGTAAAATGAGTAGTCATAAACATGGCTTCAAATTTCGGTTTCGGAATGCATTTCCTCCACCAAAACCGAAATTTGATGAAACAGTCAAATATAATATTTTATCTTATACGAAATTTCGGCCGAAAATATGAAATAGTTTAAAAAATTGAGATTTTTTGTTGGTTTTTCTTAAATTTCAGATGAAATTTAGCAAAAATTGAAATTTCGGTCGAAATCGTGTAACGTTTCGGGTATTTACAATTTCGGTTTCAGGGTTGACCGAAATCCGAAACCATGGTCATAAATATATTTGCGGTGATCGAGCCAAGGAAGAAAAGCCGAAAATATTAGATAGTTTAAAAATTGAGATATTTTGTTGGTTTTCCTTAAATTTTAGACGAAATTTCGAAAAAAAAATGAAAATTTGGTCGAAATCGTGTAACATTTCGGGTATTTACGAGTTCGGTTTTGGGATTGACCGAAATCCGAAACCATGGTCATAAATATATTTGCGATGGCTGACCCAGGGAAGAAAAGCGGGCAAATACATCACTTGTAGTATTTCCAAAATAGTAGGGGTGTAACTCGGGTCGGGTTGGATCGTGTTGAGGCCAACCCTAACCCAACCCGAGATAGCATTCCTTCAACCCTAACCCAACCCAACCCAACCTGGGCCTTGGGTTGAGGATGGTCAACCATAACCCAAACCACCTCTAAATTTCTCAACCCTAACCCAACCCATCTAACCAAAATCGGTTATGTTGGTTCAGGTTCACCTTAGGCAAATAGAAAAATACAATAACCCATAGAAAACCAAGATAAAATTAGAGGACAGAGGTCGGGTTACTAAGGCCTCAACCCTAACCCAGGCCGAAATTAAATCGAGTTGGCTTTTCCCAACCCAACCCAACCCGAGGAAATGCCAACTCAACCGGAGCCAAAAAATCGGGTTGAATCCATCAGGTTCAGGTTGAGCCTTACCCAAATTGCACCCCTACAAAATAGTGGGGTCTCTTGAAATCCGGGTAAATGATGGCCCTCTACCAGGGTCATTTTTGTCAATAAAAAAGTCCCAACCTCGACCAAACTGAAGTCTTCATTAGACAATTTGTCGAGATGAGTATTTGACTAAAAGTGTCAACTTGGTGACGTGAGACCTAAATATCCAACGTGGAAAAAAACTAATGGGCCACGTTGCAGTGTCAGCTTACAGTTGGCCAACCTACACGCTTACTACGTACAGGTCATCTTCTCACCTGTATGCTCCTATCCTCTGCCACGTGTTACCATCTTCCTTTAATCATCTGACACTTGTCAAGATCCAATGGGCAATAGGGGATCCAACTGATTTTAGGTTGTGCAATAACTTTGGGTTGGTATTGGGGAATACTAGATTTTGAGAAAATAATCAATGTTATGACTGCTACTTGGCAGAATTTTACTACGAGGACTTAAGTTTTCCAACGTGTAATGAAGCATTACATCGATCAAGGCTTGCAAAAATCAACGGCTCAAATAGGGAAAATACGAGGGAAATTGAGTCACCAAATCGCTGATGGCTTACTTATTTTTTAATTATTATCTATTTGGGTTTAGGCAGGGACGGAGGCACATATAGTATGAGAGGCCATGCGCGCCCCTCCCCCCCCCCCCCCCCCCCCCCCAATGAATTGCAAAATCCTTCTATGGCTTATGGCCTTACATGCATGCTCAGTTGGTTTAGTGGCTTTACATGCATGCTTAGTGGCAATGGCCCCCCAATAAGGGTGTCAATTTTGGCTCGGGCTCGGAAGCTCGGCTCGAAAAAAGGGCTCGAATCCTTAACGAGCCGAGCCGAGCCCGAGTTAGGCCACGCTCGGCTCTGCTCGGCTCGTTAAGGCTCATTAAGAATTTAATATATTTAATATATATATATATATATATATATATATATATATATATATATATATATATATATATATATATATATATATATATATTATATATTAATATATACACTAAAAGGGTTGTCTAGGGAGTGAAAGGGGGAGGCAAAATATGTCACTTCTTTTTTGGAACCCCATTTGTTACTTGGACCACCCTCCTAGTATAAAAAGAGTAGTAAAAAAACACTCGATAGGGCTGTCCAGGGAAGATGAGGGTGTAAAATTAATATAATTCAAGCCCGATAAGGCTCGTGTGCCACTCGCGAGCCTGACCGAGCCGAGCCGAACCGAGCTGAGCCTGGTTCGAGCCCGAGCCGAGCCGAGCCTGGTTCAAGCCCGAGCCGAGCCGAGCTTTTGAGCTTAACGAGCCTGGCCAAGCTCGGCTCGGCTCGGCTCATTTACACCCCTACCCCCAATGACCAATTCAGGCAAGTGTAAATTAGTCCAGGCCCAGGTGTAAATTCCTGGCTCCGACCCCTGACTCCAACCTGGGTTTAGGCATGTGAATTTTGATACTGAAGAAAACTTTCCTCCAGACTAAAGGAACTTTCCTCAAGATTGGTCTGGAGACCACTTTCTAATAGTCTGGTAGCAAGGGGTGTGGAAATATCAATTCCTTGTGAAAATAAAAGTAAGCATGGAATTAATTTCCACACTCCTTGCTATTAGAGGGGTTGGAGGAAGTTCCCGGTCTGGAGCCAAGTTTGTTTGATACCGGCTTGCATGTATGAGATCTTGTCCATGTGATTAAAACATTCAATTGGATGACCGTTTATTAATGGGTGATGATATTTTCACCCCCCCCTGCAGTACTTGCACACCCCTCTTATAACGTGATTTGACATAAAGTTGCCCACTTTTCACGTCAAATCAGGTTATAAGGGGGTGTGCACGTATTGCAAGGGGGTGAAAAAATCATCTCGAATGTACAATTGAGAGAAAAAAAATGTTGATTGGGTACGACCGTGACATTTTGACTGTGACATATCATATCATATAATATATATGTAAAATGGAATCCTGGACAACGAGGGTGCGCCACGTGGCACCCCTTCTATTCCCCTTTTTCCTTTATGTGTTTTCCTCTCCTCGAAAATAATTTTATCGTGGGTTTCCCGTCCTTATAAAATAGCTATAAAATCCTATAAAATAGCTATAAAATATTCGGCTGATTCTGTTTTGATTCCACCCTGTTTTCTTTCCTCATAGCATTCTCGAAAACGATTTTACCGTGGGTTTTCCTTCACTATAAAATAGCTATTAGCACCCCTTCTATTTCCTGTCCATATAAAATAGCTATTTATTTGGGTTTTGATTTATCACTAATCGAATACCCGCTAATTCTCTTTTGATTCCGTAGGGAGGAAACCTCTACTGAGAAAATAGTAATTTCCTCAAAGGATCCTCTTTATTTTGGACTTTTTTTCATAAATCCTCACACATTTTAGTAATTACCACAAAGGCTCTTTATTTTGGACTCTTTCTCATAAATCTTCACACGTTTCTCTAACAAGGGAAAGGATTTAAAGCTAACAAAAACTTCTATACCTGAGCATGGAATTCAGGTTTTCTAGGGTTCTCTTCCTTGAAAGTATGTGTATCTGTTTTCTTTGTTTCAGTTTCTTTGCATTGGTTTTTTTCCAAGGTATATGCATCCGTGGCTTTCGTATCAGATGCATGTTTTCCATTATTTCTCATGTTTTTTGGAATTTGTTTAGTGCCTCTTTGTTTGCAGGTTAGGTATTCCATTATTCTTCTCTGTTTTGACGGTGCTGCTTTGATTTGTAATGAAATAACGACTGACAAATATACAAGCTTTTTTTCTTTTTTAATGATTATTAAGCATAGGAATTTTTACCATTGTTAATAAAAACAGGATATTTGTTTCATGGGTTTATAAAATTTTATTGTAAGTTTCATGTGCTTATTGTAGAAGTTTTGTGTGCTATGGAAGATGGAAAGATTTCATACATGAGCACTTTGATGCTAAGAAATGTGAGAGAGTTCATGTCTTATTATTTTGTTTTCTGTTTTCGAAATGTCGGCATATATAGTCCTTATCGCTGTTCAAATAGTTGCTCTACATGTGATTCTACATACCGGGGAGCCCGAAAATGATATATAACCCAATTTACACAGGCAACCTACCCAATTGTATTTTCCACTACGTTAATTTCACATACAATTTTTGCATGTAAGTTATTTTTAATGGCCCTTTACATAGGTTTTTAAGTTTTTTTTCCCTTCACCCTTTACGCTGATTTTTATGGAGTTTCAGATATTTTATATTACTTTTTTTAATTGTTGCATGAAGGTGCTATTTTTTCTCTCTAAATCTTCCTTATGAATGCTTCTTCTTTCTATAAAGCTTTCTTTTTTAGGCCACCCCATGCATCGCACGGGTCTGCAACTAGTTTACAAGAAATAACGGGAAGCTCATATCCATTAGCCCTAATATTGGCCATCCCACCAACTATTATAGGATTTTTTGTCCAAATGATATAAACCCAAATCCAATTTAAGAAACTCTAATATTATGGAAACATCTATAGATAAAAGAGTTGGGATCATCCTATGAACATGAATTTTGGGGCACAACCTATTTCCATTGTGGCCCATCAAATGGATGGTTTGGATCATCCTACGGTGGTGGCCGTACTGTCCATTTTGAAAAAAAATACTTGACTAAACGGGCTTACACCATATAAAAACTCTATTCTTACAACCAATACTAATACTCTCTCTCTCTCTCTCTCTCTCTCTCTCTCTCTCTCTCTTAAAACATGAACCTTACTAGGGCCAACAATGAATGGCTCAGATCGTTGAAGGTGGTGTTGGAAAGTTTTTAAAAGTTTTGGGTTCCTAAACTTAAAAGTTTCCTTTGATTTAGACTCTCCAAAACAGATTGCCATGTTTAGAGTTACTAAAGTTGTATGGCGAAACCTTTCATGTTCAAAGGGAAATCCCTTGAATTTTGAAACGTTTGGGAAGGGAAAGATGCCTCTAATTGCACTTTCTAATTAGGATTTAATTGCCAAACGAATTTGGGCACTTTAGGAAAGCTCTATGAGAGCTTTTGCCTATAAAAGAGACCCTTGGTCCCTCTTGCCACACCCCACAACACTAGAACTCATTGAGAGAGAGAGAGAGAGTTCACTTTTGAGAGGTTTCCCATAGACATATTGGTGTGCCAGGTAAGAGAAAATAAATGGGCGTTTTGAGGCCTTCATTGTGCTTAGAAAAGATCGAAGACTCGTTGGATATAAAGCTTCAAAGTGGAGATCATGGTGAAAGGTACGTCAAACCCATCTCATTAAATTCAAGTTTTTCTTTGCTTTTCATTGCCCAAGATCCAAAGGGATCATTAAGTTAATGTTCAGAATAACATTTAGCATCAGAGCCAAGTTGTAGGCTTTGAAATCAGAGAAAATTTGAATTTTAGGTATAAAATACTAATTTTTGTACCTTGCTGGAAACGTAATTCCTGGCTGCGACCGGCCAACTTTTCCGATGAGTGGACAATACGGTTGTGTTCCCCTCCGTCCTCCGAACATACCCCTAAAATTTTGAAGTGTTTGGATGGTCAGATTGAAAGTAGTTAGGCTCTAAAGGTGATGGTAAATTTTATAATTTCACATAAAGTAGCAGGTTTAAAAAGAAAAGAAATGACCTTGAACCATAATTTTAAAGATATTTAACACTGATTGGTAATTATGAAAGTTTTGGAGAAGTACCATTGATTGTTAGTTTTTTTTTAAATCACCACCAGATTGTAATTTTGAACAAGTTTGACAACAAAAAACCAATTTGAGGAGTCTGCGATGCGGTGGAGAACTAAAGGGGGGTGAATTTATCCTCCGAGAAGTGAAAAACCAAAAGTGGGGTGAATTTATCAGAGACCAGAATCTTTCCAGGGCCGTTTCGGCCTTCTCCGGGCCGATTCTTGGCAAACCGAAACCGGTTCCGGGACCCTCTAGGTCCCCTCTATCTTCGGTAAAAATTTTAGGGCCATAGCCTTTCATTTTCTATGAATCTGAACTTTTGGCATATTTGGATTGCCCTACAACAAGATTTTTTATGCCATTTTTAGGAAATATTTTACAAGATAGGAATGTATCCTAAGGTTTTTCGGCGTTCCGGATCCATTGGCGTAGGTTTTGATGTCATCTGAGAATTGGATCTTATATCTCATGTGTAAACATGCTTGTAGGCCTCCCTTTGTGAGTTGTTTTTGGACCATTTAAGGTTCCCATTTTTGGTTAGTCACAACTGATAGTTGTTTTGCCTTGCTTAAATGCATTAATTACACAAATTAGTTTTTTGTAGTAAGCATGTTTAATATACATTTTATTCACCCAAACACATATTGTGGATTCTTTGTATGTCTCTACTTGATCTTTTTAACCATTTTTCTTCCTCGTTCTTGAGGTCTTGTGGCATACTATTAATTGGGTACATCTTAATTTTATTATTGGACATGAATCTAATATGAAGATGTATTTTTAGGCTTTTTAAATATCCAACTACATTTTACGTGTATTTTGTTTGGATTTAGTTGGATTACTTATGAAATATTTGTGCAATCTTTGTGAAGGAACTTTGGATTCATGCAACAAGGTTTTCAAAGTATTCTTACTATCTTTGAAGCACAAATTACAAGTCTAGTATTTGTAAACATATACTAAGGGATTGAAATCTTGTGAGTAGCATTATTAGTTGGTTGTGCATAAGCATCATTATTGCACTTGTATCTATTTAGTTTCTCTTGTGCACCCAACTACAGTTTCTAGATGCTCATTGTTCACATAAAAGGTTTTTGTGCCTATATTTAAATAATTATTTGGATTCAAGCAGCAAAGTTTCCAAAGGACCCTATTGGTCGTGAGGCACAAATTGAGAGGCTTACATATGTAAGCACACTGTGAGAGTTTGCAATCTTTAAAATTAGGTAAGGGCTTTGATCTGCCCAACGAAAGGTCATCGCTCCTATGTAATTTTCTGTATGTGATTGTAAAATTTCATAATTGTAGCCTCTATGCATGTGATTGAGATGTTGTATTTTCTAAGATAAATACTTCGTTGGATTTTATCTTCTATAGATAACTTTAATGATGCAATCTCCTTAAATTATTGTGTGTGTATGTTACAATATATTTTATGAGATCATGTTCAACTGGCTATCAGTCAAGCATGAAAAGGTTTAACTCAACTACGAATGCTTGTCAGGGTTGTTTGGGAAGTATAAGGAAGTTGCAGATGAATAGCCAGGCTTGAAATTCTATTCTGCCCAACGGTGATGGAATTCCTAGTGCTAAGTTGTTCATTTTCACTTGTCTGGTTGCGAGAGCCCACTTTGTGTCGTGGTTCTGCCCAATGGAAGGGCCACAATGACACGACGGGTGTCTCTACAAGATCATATAAGGATATTTTGAGTGATCTTGTAAAGATCTAATAAATCCTGGAATAATAGGTGTTAAAAGTAGTGAGCTTATTAGGAAATTTAGGTCCATAACATTGAACCCTAAAATGTGTCTATTTTGGATACCTAATTGTAAGACAGTGGTTGAAGAAAACTTTAGTGAGTGATATAACGGATCGATAAAGCTCCAAGCTATATGGATAGACTGCACATTACTAAAAGACAAGCCCACTGAATTCACATATGAAGAAAAGTTGTAAATAGTGGGAGTGCACTAATTGTATTAGTTTAAGAACTCCATCTTGACTGCAATCCAAGCTATTTATTCTGACTCGGAATGCAAAGGATGTTATGAATGCAGGCGATGAACTTTTCAGATGATCGTTCAGGACACTCATGAGTACCCACAGGATGTGATTGGATAACTCTAAGGTGAATTGACCAAAGAGGTCTATATGAGCATATTTTGAAGTCTTAGAATTAGCACTCTTAATAATGCTCAGTCAGAGGTCATTTCAAAGGCAACATATCAAGTCTGGTAGATATAATGACCTAGCAAGGTCAATTGATAAGATACCGAGATTTAGTATTTAGTGTCGCATTGTCGTAGATGGATGGCACATTAAGTATCTATACCTTGAGTTTGTGATGGCTGTAAAAATGTGATAGGACCCTATTTTTCCAAGTACTCCAAGAAATAAATTGATGGATAGATTCGAATCTTACTATTCATATTTAAATTTCACTTGAGGATTCTTATGAGTAGATTCTATGTAGAGGAAAATTGTATAAATACATTAGGGAATGAGAATAAATTATAGATTGAGGCCATTATTATTTTCTGTTAATTTCTGAATATGAGTTTCATTAATTTCAAAAACTTTATTTCAGGAAACTTGGTTCTTTCAGCTATGAATAACAGTTCGGAAGCATGGCAGGTTCTTTCTAATCTTTTATTCTCATTCAGTATGTAAGTGATTCTTTTTCAAGACAATCCATGAAGATTTGGATTGATTTCTTCTTATGACCAGACTCGAATTACCTTGCATGAGAATGAGACAGTCAGTAATGCTGAAAATAAGCAAATCAAGTGGATAAGAGCTTATTAAATCAGTGGCTCAAACATTAGGCCACATATCTATTACACTTGAGACCCTTTTAGTCTCAGTATGAAACCGGTATTAGGGTATTTGCACATATGATTTATTGGCCGAGGCAGTCTACAATTCCCAAATAAGGAAAATTGGACCCTAAATAAGGAGTTGATATTTAAGTGGTTATCTTAAAAGGTTTAAGGGGTTTTGGTTTTCTTGTCCTACAGATAGTACTTATATCTTAAAGATTAGATACGCCGAGCTTAGAATAATGACGACCTTAGTGGAAATGCCATAATCCCATCTTTTTCATCCAGCCATAATGGATGATCATTCGGCTCAGTGGCTTGACGCCATGAAAGAAGAGCTGCTCTCGATAAAAGGAACCAAATTTGGAAACTCAGCGTGTTGCCAAATGGAGTCAAGACAGTTGGTTATAGGTGGATCTTTAAGATCAATGTTTGACTCCAAGCATGACATTGAGATGCATAAAGAGTGATTGCAAAAGGCTGTACTCAGAAGAGAGGGATACAATATAAGGAGACTTTCTCTCTAGTTTTAAGGAAAGACTCTATGTATAGTCATGGCTTTTGTGGCTCCTTTTTTGTTCTAGATTAACGAGATGTCTCGGTAGTGGTACTTAAAGTTTTGCATATTAATCATAAGATTTGGGTTCAATAAAAATATCATGGATAAATGGATATATCTTAGGGATAGTGGGAGTGCAACCATGATTTTGATATTTGTGAGTTGACGGTATACTACTCTCTATTAGTATTATTGTGTCCATGTTGAATTGAGACCAAGCAAGCGCAGGCTCCTAGCTTAAGTAATTCTTCTGCCCAAAGGTGATGAATTACTCTAGTGTCATGTTGACTATGTCTTGGAAGGAATCTTGGTATAAAAAATTTATGTGGAACATTCTGTATGACAAAAATCTATGTTCACCTAGTTAGGACTTAAGGATTACTGAGAATACCTCTGAAAGCCTATAATGATAAAGGTTCATAAATTATCAACATGGATAAGTGATCCAATAGTGGTTCCTCTTGTGGTTAGGGATGATATATTCAGTCAAGTTTGTATGTCCCAGGATCGGACAGAGCAGATAAAGAGAATCCCCTATAGTTTTGCATTTGAAAATCTCATAAATGTTTGAGTTTGCACCTGTTTAGGCATAACCTATGTGGTGGGCCAGCTTAGAAAGTACCAATGTGATCTTATGAATGGATCATTGGAAAACTACCAAGAAGGTTTTGTAAGGGGCTGAAGGCTCTCACGTATAGTAGATCAGATGAACCTATGGAAATTGGTTGATCTGATTCCGACTTTGTAATTATCGGACACCTAGAGTTCTGCTTAAGGATATTTTGGTAGAAATATCTTGAATCGTGGAAGAACATAAGATATACACCATTAGTTGCTTCCACGTTGAGTTTGGAATTCATGGTGTATTACAAGGCCCTAAGCTATACCTTGAAGTTGCGAAATTTTGTCTCAGGCTGTTACCTTGTTGATAATCAACAAGTTACTGAGAATGTATTATGATAATTCCGTTGCAGTTTTACTTTTCCAAGAACGACAAATAAAGTAAGGAGTCAATGTGTTGACATATTGTTGTGAGGAATATAACTAAGCTCTAATCTGAGTGAGAACAAAGAAGAACTATTTGTATCGGAGCCTTGCCAGAAAAAGTGTTGGAAGAATGATGAAGAAGAGTCAGGGTTCGAAATTCCAAAATAATACAACAAGGAATAAATGGAACAAAGAGATGAAGGTAATAGCAATGGAGGAATGACCGCATCTCAGATGTTCTAGCCGGAATTTCACCGGATCCGGCCGGAGAAGACGAGGTTTAGATCGGAGAAGACAAGTTGTTGCCGGAAAAGAAAGGTAGAGATTTAAGGTTTGGATCAAAGTTCTAGGGTTTGGCAAGTAAAAAAAATAAAGTAGATCCAAAGCTTGTGAAGAAGAGGAAGAACCGCTCAAATATCTTGCCAGATTCCGGTGAAAACGACCGGAGAAGATGATCGAAGTACGAAAAAGAAGAAGAATAGGGTTTCAAAACCTCTCGTTCTCTCTCTCTCTCTCTCTCTCTCTCTCTCTCTCTGGAAATTCTTGGGCGGAAAATGAGATATCTCCCAAAAAATGAGTTTTCACGATTTTTACACACAACTTGGGATGTTGATATTGGCACTACTGATTTTGATGGGTGCACGGATGAGCAATTTTTGATAGGCACGAACGGATCGTGTCCTATTCGAAAACTGGGTCTGCACTGTTCAGGATAATTCACTCCCTTCTACATTTACACTACATACATTGCCCGGCTCGTTCGCTAGGCAAACGTAATCGGATTTTGACGAAATTTTGCAGGGACCTTAGTGGGACCCTAAGCTGCCCTAGGTGAAATTTGGAGCCATAAATCTCTGATTTGGTGCGGTTTTACTCAAACACAAGGATAAAGGAACTTTAGTGGGACCCCCTTTTGCTCTACAAATGCCCCTCTTTAGCAGAGTGTGCTCGTCACACGAATGGCAAAGCTGGCAAGACAACAAATTTTGGCCGACCTGAAAATGAAACAGATCAAATTCTGATTTTTGGTTTTGAAAATGATATCCACAAGATAAAATGGTGAAATAGCCTTTCACCGGACTCTAACTCTGCAAACGTTGGTCAGATAGCCTCTCTCCAATTCTGACCTAGCAACCATGACACATGACCGAGATGGCATCTCTTGCAAAATATCAAAGGATTGATTTGGCTGTGAATGATCTTAGAAATTTGAAGAGAAAATGGGTTTGGATGCCGTGTAGAAACAAACTTGAATGCAGTGTGGAAATAGACTTCGATGCTATGTGAAAACGGACTTAGATGCCATGTGAAAACGGACTTAGATGCCGTGTGAAAACAGATTTGAATGCCGTGTGGAAACGGACTTAGATGCCGTGTGAAAACGGACTTGAATACCGTGTGAAAGCGGACTTAAATCCCGTGTGAAAACGGACTTAGATGCCGTGTGGAAACGGACTTAGATGTCGCGGAAGGCAAGGTGAGGAGGGATGCTGTAGAAAGCAAATACTGGATGATTAGGAAAATTGGATTGGATTCGAAATTAGATAAGGATTTTGACTGACTCAACTGGGGATTGACTGATCATCTCTTGCAGAGAGAAATAAAATATAAAAAAAGTATGTGTTCTCTGCTGAGAACAAAACTTGAATGACTTGATAGGGTTTTAGGTATTGGCTTCCTTCCCTTTTTAAAAATATAACTGCATTCTACTGATGTGAAGATTATTTTGAAAACTGATTTGAGGAAGACTAATTTTCAAAAGCATTGACTTTGCTGAAAAGAATTTGACTGGAGAGTTGGATTCAAAGAATGTACTCAAACTCCTCTTATCTTCATTTGTTGAGAATAGCCATCTCAATTGCCATTGTTAGCTTGACATCTTTTATGACCTGATAACTCAGGTCATAAAAGATGCCCCTACTATAATTTTTACTTCCATGACAGATTCATAAGAGAGCAAAAAGTAACAGGGAACAACAGAAGGCTTTCATTTCATGCATGTTTGAAGTTACAAAGCTTTCCACATGTACAACAGAATGAATCTGACTGTTTGCTTTCTTTCATTTCTGCTAACCACTGCCGTTTCAAACGGATTTAAGAGCCTGCCAGATGGGCTTGAGGGCCTACCACCTTCTGAACTTTGTTCTGCTTTGTATCACCTTTTAAGAGACAACTTCATCATTTTTCACTTTTGTTTTCTTGCTTCTTGTTACGCAAACTTTGGGAAGGATACTGACCACACAGGATTCCCCACACTGAACTCTGAAACTTGACCTTGACTCGATAGAGAAAGGACTTTGACTATCAACAAACTAGGACTCCGACGGATACAATGACTTAAACTCGAAGAAAGACTGAATCTGCTTCTTAGCCTGATGAGTGTTTTAGGATGGTACAGTCTACCACTCTTAGAATCTTTTGAAAACCGTATTTAAAAGAGTTTCATTCATCTTTTTAGGATTTCCGTCATGGTTATTATCCTTTTGGATTGCTTAGTCTCAACCTCCTTAGCCTAGAGAAGTTTTAAAGAAGTTTTGCTGGCTCTTACTCAAACTTTGGAGTAATGCCACTACAAAAATGAAAGTCCAGCTAACTTCCAGAGGTTTTGTCCTTTTAAAAGTCACTGCCATGACCAAATCGCCTTTTTCAGGTTTTCGATTCGGCGGACCGCATGTCTTATGTTTTGCCTGGACTGTCTGCCCTTGCAGGTTTTCCATCCAGCATGCTCATCACTCTGATTTTTGCCTAAGCCGCCCTTTCGGATTTTCAACTTAGCGGCTAAATGACCCTAACTTTTGCCTAGACCGCCCTTTCGGGTTTTCAGTCTAGCGGGTCTAAGACTCCATCATTTTTCCTTTCTTTTTGTTTCTCTACAAACCTGAGCCTAAATACACCAGAAGGACTTTTAGGTAGGCTTGGGTTCAAACAGGTTTTGACTTTGGTAAGTTTTCTTACATTTTGACCGAATCTGGCACTGCAGACTGCCTACGTATCTCTAAAGAGAATGGGAATCAGGTCCGCGTAGTTCGCCCATTGGAATTTTAAGGTTTGTTTTTGTTTGGTTTCACTCTTCTTCTTCTTTTTGAAAGGTTGCGAAGAATGTGACCGAACCCGAATTGATGAGGCTGCCTACGTACCCTGTTGAAAGAGATCAGGTCAGAACGTAGTTCAGGTCTCTTATCTTTTGTGACGAAAGTCATAAAAGATGCCCCTAGTTTGTGTGTGACAAAGAAAGTTTTTTTTTTCGGCTCAAAGAATTGACAAACGTTTTTGACATTTGGGTTGTTGGCTTTTAGGTTTTAATCGATCAAGGACAGCCTCCAAGTGTATCTAGGCATAGTATTTTTTTAACCGGTCTAGGTTTGTAGGTTCATTTAATTTTTCACCATTTTCGACGATGAGTCTTACGGCTTTTCCAGGCAGGACTTCATCAACTATATATGGACCTGACCAATTCAGCCTGAACTTCCCTCTGGGATCGAACACCAGTGCCCGATAAGATTTTAGGATGAGATCTCCTAGTTTCAGGTCTCGGACCTTGACTTTCTTGTTGAATGCCCTTTCGACTCTTCTCTGATACCCTTGGATATGATATAAGGCTCTTAGCCTCTTTTCGTCAATCATCTGTAACTCATCATGTCTGGCTTTGGCCCACTCAGATTCTGGCAGATTCCCCTCCATCATGACTCTTAACGAAGTGATTCTCAGCTCAACAAGGAGGACTGCTTCCATTCCATACACCAGAGAGTACGGAGTTACACCTATAGAGGACATGATCGATGTCCATAAGCCCACAAGGCATAAGGGAGTTTATTCGCCCAGTCCTTATAAGTCTCTGTCATCTTGCTAATAATAATCTTGATGTTCTTATTCGCTGCCTCTACAGCACCATCGGTTTGAGGTCTATAAGGAGATGACTTGTGATGCTTTATCTTGAACTCCTTGCACAGATGCACTACCTCTTTCTTGAAATGAGACCCATTATCAGAAATCAGCTCATGAGGTACTCTGTCTCTACAGATAATATTTGTACGGACGAACTTCGCAACTGTATGCGAAGTTATGGAAGCATATGAAGGTGTCTCTATCCACTTCGTGAAATAGTCGATAGCTACCAAAATGTACTCATGCCCATGTGAGGACCTTGGATAGATTTTTCTAATAATATCTATTCCCCATACTGAGAACGGCCATGGAGAAGTTAAAGAGTGTAACTCTGACGGAGGCACATAAATAAGATTCGCATAGACTTGGCACTTGTGACATTTCTTCACGAATACGAAGCAATCTGCTTCCATTGTGGGCCAATAGAAACCAAGTCTAAGGATCTTTCTTGCTAACATCTTCCCATTCATGTGAGGGCCACAAACAGCTTCATGTGTTTGCTCTATGAGTTTTGCAGCTTGATCATCATCAACACACAGAAGTTGTATCCTGTCAAATGACCTCCTGTACAACTCTTCACCACAGATGATGAAGTTGGCAGCTAATCTCTGAAGAGTTTTCTTCTCTTTGCTCGAAGCTTCTAGAGGATGTCCCTTACCAGCAATAATGTTCTTCATATCCGTGTACCACAGCTTTCCATCTGAACATCTAACAGATATCTCAATGGCATTCACATGCGCTGAAGCCAATTGTAACCCCACAGCTAAAGGCTAGACCTCCATTATTGCAGAAATGTCTAACATTGAAGCCAGAGTAGCTAATGCATCAGCAAAATGATTTATGGTCCTTGACAGATGAGTGAAAGTGATACTCCTGAACTTCTTGACCAGAGATTCTAAATATGTGTTATATGGGATCAACCTCGTCTCTCTTGTTCTCCATCGCCTATTAATTTGGCAGATGATCAAGATTGAATCTCCAAACACATCTATATCTTGGACTCGAAGAGCCAAAGCTGCTTCAAGTCCTGCGATGCATGCTTCGTACTCCGCCATGTTATTTGTGCACTCGAACTGTAACTTTATGGATATCAGAATGTACTCTTTCTTGGGAGATACAAGCACTGTCCCTACTCCCTGTCCCTGATTGTTTACAGCTCCATCAAAGTACATTAGCCACTTGGTACTTGGAGTCTCTTCTTCAAGCTCCATGATCTCCTCATCATGAAATTCAGCCTTTAGAAAAGCATTTTCCTCAACAGGAGCATCAGCTAATTGCTCAGCTATAACTCGCCCTTTAACAGATTTCTGAGTGACGTAAGTGATATCAAACTTTGATAACAATAATAACCACCTTGCGGTCCTTCCAGTAAGAGCGGGTTCTTGAATAAGTACTTCAATGGATCCATCCATGAGAGCAAAAGTACTTTATTTGACAACAAATAATGTCTAAGCCTCTAGGTTGTCCAAACTAATGCTAGACATGTGTTTTCCAAGATTGTGTACTTCATCTTGTATTCCAGCATTTTCTTACTGATATAATAAATGGGCTTTCCTTCTTAGACTCAAGATCCTACTGAGCAAGCATACAACCCATAACTGTATTCGTGATGGATAAGTACAACAGCAATGGTTGGCCCAGAATAACTGGTGAAAGAACAAGATGCAAAGATAAACACTGTTTAACTTTCTCAAACGTCTCTTGACATTTGTCATTCCATTTTTTTGGAGAATTCTTCTTCAAAAGCTTAAAGATAGGTCACATGTCATAGTCAAATGAGATATGAACCTCCTCAAATACTGTACTTTTCCAAGAAAATCTCAAATTTGCTTTTCTGTTTTTGGTGGCTCCATCTCTTAGATTGCTTTGATCATTTGAGGATCTACTTCAATTTCTCTTTCACTAACCATGAATCCTAAGAGTTTTCCTGATGTGACTCCAAATACACACTTACTCTGATTCAGGCGGAGCTGGTACTTTTTGATTCGCTCGAAGAACTTTCTCAAGGCAACTGTATGCTCTGGTCGAGTCTTTTCTTTAACAATCATATCATCTACATAGACTTCGACCTCTTTATGAATCAAGTCATGAAGAAGAGTTGTTGCAGCCCTCTAATAAGTAGCACCAGCATTCTTAAGGCCAAACGGCATAACTCTGTAACAATATGTGCCCCATTGAGTTATAAATGTTGTCTTCATCATATCTTCAGGTGCCATCTTGATTTGATTGTAACCTGAAAACCCATCCATGAAGGATAACAGAGCATGACCAGCAGTATTGTCTACCAAGATATCAATGTTCGGAAGATGAAAGTCGTCTTTTGGATTCACTTTGTTTAAGTCTATGAAATCGACGCACATCCTGACCTTACCATCCTTTTTAGGCCCCGGTACAATGTTTGCAAGCCATTCGGGATATTCCACCACTGGGATGAACTTTACTTCCAAAAGTTTTTTTACTTCCTCATAGACTTTCAACTCCCATTTTGTCTTGAGTTTGCAAAGTTTTTGCTTCTTAGGCTTAACTCCAGGGATTAGAGGTAATCTGTGCTGTACAATATCCTCACTCAATCCTGGCATGTCATCGTAAGACCATGCAAAAACTTCCCTAAACTCTTTAACCAAGATTTCCTCACACTCCTTAGGAGATAAAGTTTTGCCAATCCGTATCTCCCGAATTAAGGATTCATCACCAATATTTACAGTTTCAATTTTCTCTTCAAGTGGTTTAGCTCAACGACTCTCCTCCTGTTGGATCATATGTTTGATTTCAAAAGGAGTTTCGTCGGCATCCTCATCTGAGGGGGAGTTTTGATTGTCGTTATTAATTTTTTGATTTGGTTTAGAAACAGAATCAGAAATGGAAGTAAAGACAGGAATGTACACGAAAGAGTCCTTTATTTCATTAGTAGAATCAATTATTACTTCAGATAACTCATCCACATCAGGTGTTACAATGGACTTCGAAGCAGAATTGCTTACAACATCATTGGAAACATCAATAGACTCACTACTGCTATTTATAGACTCGATGAAAACATTGACATCGACAGACTCAATATGACTACGTATAGATGAAAAGTCAAACTCATCAGATAACATCTCGCCAGACTCTGCATCACGTAGAGAAAACTCGTCATTGACTCCGAACACCGACTTGACCTCTATAGTACCTGCATCAAAAGAAAAGTTAGAAATGACATAGTTTGGGTCAAACTCAGAAACTGACACACGTTTTGAAACGATTGACTCTTTTGGGGAAACCTGACTGTACTGGAGGACTACCTGGGGAACATCCTGTGAGGTCCAGTCATCAAGTGGTCCCTCAGCTGGTGTAATGCGGTCTCTTGGGTTTTCAAAGTATGTTTTTCCTTCAATCATTGCGATGACTGGTGACTCAATCTGAAATAGAGAGTCCATGAGCTGTGGCTCAAGATTCTCAACCCAATCTGTGTCTGGTTCCTCTGTCTCTGTAAATTGATCAGTAAAAAAGTCCTCTGGCAACACGTCGGCGAAGAAGATTTCGAGACTCGGCAGTTTTGTTCCAGTTTCATCATACCATGGCTCAGGGAAACCGTAATACGGGCAATCAGCTCCCTCTTTTCTGAATCGGCAATTCATAACCAAGATGTACGATCCCATTGGAAATTCTAAGCCCCAGCGGTGGCATTCGGCCCACTTCAACATGTAGGCTTTCATTTCCTGCACCTCCTTGCGAGTTGGCTTGTATCCCAACCCAAACAATCCATCAACTGCTTTCATCTCTAGCCACTCAGTTGGGCCTTGTAGATTTCTTCCCAGACCGGCCCCTGGGACATAACCATACCGGAGCCTCATCTTAACCACTTGAACATTTGTGCTAGACAAAAACAGAATGTCTTCACTCATAACTTCTTCCATGATGATAGTTGAAATCTCCAATGAAAACCCTGTCAGACTAACATCTCTTGTGTTTTCAGTAACTAGCTCCTGAGATATCTGTCCAATTTCTGGTTCTGGATCTCCCCTGACTGTGATCACCCGGTTGTTTCGAATGAATTTCAGTTTCTGGTGAAGTGTGGAAGGAATAACTCCAACTTTATGAAGCCATGGTCGACCAAGGCGAAGAAAGAAAGAGGTTTTAATGTCCAAAACCTGGAACTCTACTTCGAAAATCTCACCTCCAATTTTAATTTCTGCGGCTATTGTCCCGATGACATCTCTCCATGTTCCATCATATGCCAATATCCCCTGTTCTGATGGGATAAAATCATCTGGTCTAAACCCTAAGGGGTTGGCAGTGCTCAAAGGACACACATTCAGAGCTGACCCATTATCTACCAAAACTTCTGGCACTTTCTTTTTGTTACAAAGAATGGTAATACGAACGGGTTTTGTATGATTCTGGCCCTCTGGAAGCAAGTCATCATCAGTGAAGGATAAATCTCTGGAAGCTCTTGCCATGGCCACTAAACTGACCAACTCATCTAGAGTGATTCTCAACTGACACTTGGGATGCATTTAACTCACGAAGCACAACTTGTCTGTGTTTTGGTGACGCCATTAATAAACCCCAAATGGAAACATTAGCTTGTGTCTTTTTCAACTGCTTCAGCAAGTTATCTTCTTCTTCTTCAACATTCTGTTTCTGTCTCTGATTTTCTGCAGCTCTTTTAACTTTGGTAGGATTTTCAACTCTTAGCTCTACCGGTTTAAAGACACGTCCCCCACGTGTAACATGGTGGAGCTCATCACATTGGTCATTCAAAAGTAATAAATCTTCGTCCTCTAGCCTCAAAACATAAGGGACCTTCTTTTCCACCTCTTCTTCATATTTGAGGACATAGGAACACTCAGAGGATTCTGTTAATCCTTCATCTCGAGCAGACAGTACATAAGGTTTCTTATTTCTGATCTCTTCATCTCCTTCTTCCCATCTCAGAACATACGGTTTTTCAGAAATGACAGCACAGATATGGGAATGATCTAAAGCGACTTCCTCTGTGAAGATTGCATAAAAATTTGATGGAGGAGCTGCATGTGTCGGCAAGGGGTTCGTAGTTACATTCGGCAGTTCAATTATAAGTTCCCCTTTGTCGATCATGTTCTATATCTGGTGTTTCAGGGCTAAACATCTATCTGTGATATGGCCAGTCCTGCGGTGATAGTCACAAAATTGATCATCTCTCCAGTATCTTGGCAATGAATTGGGTAGAGCCTTAATGTCAGGTAATTTGATCTTCTTATCCCTTAACAATTTCTTTAATGCTACTGAAAGATAATATGGCAAATGATCGAAATGTCTTGGTTCCTTCCTCTCTAAGCGACCTTCACTAAAGTTTGTCATCCTTGCTGGCTGGGCAGTATTTACGTTCTCAACCTCTTTGGCGAGTGCATCCTCTATCTGGGTTCTAGTCTTGATGAGGTAATTAAAATCATTGTAGTATTGAATGGCCATGTGATGATAGTTGTAGACACCCCATTTTGACCATACCCTAAAACCTTTGTGATTGAGTAAAACCCTATCAAACCAATGCTTTAGGACCCCAAATTTAGCCCCAAGGTAGGTTAGGGTCCCAGCTAGGTCCCCATAAAATTTCGTCAAAATCCGAGTGCGTTTGCCTATCAAACAAGCCGGGACAGTGAGCGCAGTGTAAGCAGATAGGGGGGTGAAAGATCCCGAGAGGTGTAAATCTGAAATCAAATAGGACACGATGGTCGGTGCATTTATCAAATTTCCGCGCGCCTTATCAAATGGGGTGCCAATATCTCTCCCTTCTTTATTCTATAAAGATCGGGAAAAACCCATTTTTACGGAGGAGGGTTTTCATTTTTGTCAAAAACAGATCTGAGAAAGAGAGAGAAAGAGAAAGAGAAAAATCTTGTCAAACCCTAACTCCCATCTTCTTCTTCTCCGATCACCTTGCAGAAGGTCCGACCAATTTCCAGCAAAAAAATTTTCTCCGATCATCTTCCCTATTAGATCCGATGGAAATCCGATCATCTTCGTCTTCTTTTTCTCAATCCAAACCCTCAAATCACAGATCCAAGCTACCAAACCCACTTTCATTACATTTAAAGAAGTAGAGAGTAGAAGAGAAGAGAATATGTTAGCTTCCCCCGGCAAGCTTCTCAGATTCCGGCAACATTCCCTCTTCCTTCTCCGGCTACATCATCAGAGCTCCGGCCAACTAATTCATTCTGATCTCATCATTTCTTAACTTCTTTCGTTGATTGAATGTTTAGATTTCTTTAAACCCTATTATAGCTATAGAAACCCTAAAATCTTTAGTTTCTTCTTCTCCGATTACTCTCCGGCCGTGCTCCGGCTATAAAAAATCAAAATCCTTCCTTTGATAAGCCTGAATATTTCGATTGAAGCTTGCAGCTAAGAGATTCTCGGTAGAAGCTGCAGATTTTGCTTTGAAATCAACTGACAAATTTCGGATTTAAGCAAGAATGGTTCAGATATGAGTATTCTCAGCTTTATACAGAGCCTTCTTGATCATTTGTGCCACTGATTATTACTCGGGTAATATCCTCTGGCATTCTAATAACTGGTTTGAGATTTATATACTTTGGTTACATTTAAAAAAAAATGATATTCAACTTTGAGATTGAGATTTTAGATTGGATTCTATTACAGAGGTTTTCAATTCTGTGTTCATTTTGAATCATTTTTTTTTCTTAAAAATTGAAAGACATGAGTAATATAATTTCAAGAAGATTTTAAGTAAAATAGCATGCTGATGATAAATGCTTTTATTTATAACCTTGCTGATTTCTGTTGGAATCCATTCCATTTTCTTTATCTTTACAGCTCAGAAGTATCAATTTCTATTTATATCCCAATGTTTTGCTCTATTCTGAATGTTGATTTCTGTGTTTCTTTTTATTTTGTCATGTATTTGAATGCTTGGATGTGGGACCTTTCACCCTCTTGTAAATTTATGTTTCTTATCTTCTTTTCATCTTGGATTTTCTTTCTCTGTCTTTATTTAGAAAATTAAAAGAGAAGGGTGTTAAGAGTTTAAATTTTCATAAAGGTTTTGGTAAATCATCCATGAGATTGAATCAGAATAAATTTATTCAGATTTTTCTTGATCCCAGAGTGCTGTATGGAGTTAAATGGTTGTTACAAGTAAAATATTATTGAGCTATTCAAATATCCCATCCTAAAGTGTTTAACATAAGCTCAGTTTCTCTGAACTGATCAGACATTGCTCACAAGTGAAGGTTCAATGTTGTTCGATTTTGTGTCATAATCCTATCTTCATTTAGCCCGTTTGTTTCAAAATTAGTGATCAAAGACAGGCATAATTTTAAGCTTTGGGTGCAAAGTAATGGTTGTGATGGAACTGTATGAATATGTGATAATGTGAATAGTGATGTTATTAAAACACAATGATGTGAGCATTATTACCCTCTAAATAAAGCCCTGTTCTATTATTTGCATTTGAATTGAGTCCTTCCTTTTTTAACATCTCTTTTATAAAACTCATAACCCATGCCTGCAATATATAAAATTGTGATTTTTTTTTAAAGATAAGTTTAGCTTATAATATTAATTGAGTAAGATAGTGATAACATTTTTGTCTTAGGTGACTGATGCTTGTACTGTTATTTTTAGTATTGGCGTTATTATTGTGTATTCCCTACATGTCATGGTTACCTTATATGTTATGAGTATAATCAGTTCTTCAGCTGCTTGCTATTGAGACTTATAATTCTTTTGGTAGGGATTTAATGGATTGATTCTTTTGGAGCAAATGCTCCTTTTACTGAAGTGATACAGGGTGGATTCGTATCTTAGGCTTGATATTTGCTGTCACTTTAGCACTCAAACTGTGTATTCTATGGTATTTAGACTATAGGGGTTAGTTTTGTTCGCCTGGCGATGAAGGCGTTAGCCCAAGCCCATCTTTAGAGAGACTTACCTAGTCGTGGTAGTGCTCCTTTCTTTCTTCTCTTCTCTCTATAGACTTGCATAGTCTTTAGAAACCTTTAGAATTTGTCCTTGTTCATTGCAAGGGCGATGAAGGAGTCATCCCAAGCCCATCTTTAGGATATTAGCCTAGTCTATATAGCGTTCCTCTCTATTTTCTTTCCTTTTAGAAGATTCTCTAAAATTTTAGACAACCCTCTATCATAGTATAGGGCTCTTTCAGTCTTATTATCTTGCTTGCCTTCTTCTTTTGAAGAAAGGTTTCATCTCATTTGTTTTAGGGATGTCACCTCCTTTAAACATATTTTATCTGATTAGTGTTTCATTTGTTTGTGATCATGCTAGTTTACTTGTTTGTGACCACACTGGTGTACCTATTTGTGAGCACGCTTGTTTACTAGTTTGTGAATCACACTTGTTTGCTTGTTTAGTGTCTTTGTCTCAGCATGTGTTTCCAACTACGTTGGCTTGATCGTCTTTCACGAGGTACGTAGTGCAGCTTGGGATCCATATCCCTAGTCCAGCCAAACCTTGTAAATAGTATTTTAAACCTTTTTTCAAAAACCTTATTTTCAAAAGATCTTCCTCTAGAGTTAGGAGTTTGTCCTAGATAGCGAGTTTTAGAGTTAGGAGTTTGCCTTTGATTTGTTATGTGCTTGTTTGTGTTTGTTTTAGAGTTAGGGGTTTGTCCTAAAGTTATAGGAGCGCCTCCGTCCGGGCAGTTGGCGATCCACATCGCCGACTGATGACTAGAATAGGATGCGTTAGTCCCCCCTTTGTTTTTCTTAAGAAACACAGCCTAGTTACATATAGGTTGTAGGAACCACCGGCATTAGCTTAGGGCTAACCTGCATTTAGTTAGGGCATATAGGGTGTCCTAAAATCTACAATCCATTGGAATTTAAATAATCGCACAGGAAGCTTTAAGAATTAGTCCGGTCTTTTAGATCGAGTCTAAGATAGAGGTCTAGGTGTCTTAGGCATCATAGTTTAGAATAGGTGCGAAGAACTACGTTGCCTTGATTCTCGTAGAGGCGGGGATACGTAGGCTTCTTTGGATGAATATCAGATCATCTAAAGACTCGGGCCGAAGTATTATTCTTAGGTTTTGTTGATAGTACTTTAGGGCTTGTGTTTACATATTGATGTTGATTTTCGCATAGGATCATGATAGCGTGTTCATTTCCTTATTTACCTACTTGCTTAGTTGTAGCTCTACATGCTTAGCTGCAATTCTCTGTCGTTATTAGGTTATTGATTATTATTTCTTTACTATCATCTACTGACGTTTGGTCACTACGCAGGTTTCTCTTCTTAGCTGTAACACTTTACGGTATTATTGTATTTTTTATCTGTCATTTACTGCTTTCTAGATGAGATGTGTTAGGATTTTATATTAGGCGTTATGTATTCGCCCATTGTAGATAGGCACTATGTGCACGCCATAGGGTTTTATTATTGCAATGGCTATCTGTCATTTACTACTTTCTAGATGAGATGTGTTAGGATTTTATATTAGGCGCTATGTATTCGCCCCATTGTAGATAGGCGCTATGTGCACGCCATAGGTTTTTATTACTGCAATTGCTATCTGTCATTTACTGCTTTCTAGATGAGATGTGTTAGGATTTTATATTAGGCGCTATGTATTTGCCTCATTGTAGATAGGCGCTATGTGCACGCCGTAGGTTTTTATTTCATTATTCTGTTATTTGCCTGGCATTTTGTTTATTCCTTATTTCATTTACTATTTATGATTAATTGTTAATTTTAGATTTCCTTTCCTGTACAGACTTATACCTTTAGCTGTAGCTTGCATGTGTATGTCCACTAGAACTTAGACACCAGTTAGGCATGTCACTCACAACCTAGTTGTCATTAGGTGACACATCTTTTATCTTACTTTATGTGTGCTTATTATTTCATCCCCGAGCCATGCATGATTAGGTAGACGTTCACTTGGGGATATTTGTTCCCATTTCATATGATTTTATCCAAAATTCTTTGGAGTTAATAATAAGTGGCATAAGAGACCAAGTGCTTGCACTCGGACAAATTGGGGGTGCTCTTCAGACCTTCTCCATTCGTAATCAGGCACGAACCCATTCATTTCTGGTTATCCATGGTATACAGAGCATATTTTTTTAGGATCCATGGCCGTATACCATGGATGGCGACTCTGAGTTTTGTTTGTTTCGAGAGATCCTTGATAGAGCTCTCCTTCACGTGGATGAACCGAAAGGATCGACGGGGGAACTCGTTTCCTCGCACCTCTCCTTCAGATCGAGGTCCACAGGCTGGCGACTCTGCTGGGGAGTTCTTAGAACATTGCCTAACTCTAATAAAAATGCCATTTTTATTATTTTTGAGAAATTTGGGTGAAAATCATTATAAATGGGAATTCTTTCGCTTAGAATCCAGGGGCACCAAATAGGTGTTTAAAACGAGGGATTCACACACTGCACTGCATGCATTATCGTATTCTTTATTTTATTTTTTATTTTTCTTTCATTGATTTTATTTGCTCCACGGGATAGATACATTGCGTGCCACATGGGATGTCATTACCCTGATGGTGCTGTTGTATCTATTTCCAAGCTATGCGCCAGTGCTGCAGTCGTAAACACTCGGTGTACTTGTGTTTACAGCAGCCGGTGAGCAATGAAGCATACTATATTAACACTCGGTGTACTTGTGTTATACACTTAAAGTATGGATCATATGCATAGTGCCCGATATATTGAGTCCGGAGCTCTACTTTCGTTTTACATATATTATGTACATGGATATATTTGTTGATTTAGTAAAACCCAATTAGGATCTGCATGTGTTTATATATGTATTACATTCATATAGGCTCTGTTCACTTGTTTTCTCAGGAAAGGAAAGGAAAAGAAAGGAAAGGAATCTGACGTGGCAAAATGGAAAGGAAAGGAAAAGAAACTGTGATTTTCTCTTGCTTTCTCGCTGTTCAGTTGCGCAGAAAGCGAGGGAAAATATGCAGGAAAGTTATTTTCTCGTTGTTCACTTGCCCAGAAAGCAAGGGAAAATATGCAGAAACCCATATTAAACATATTTTGCAGAAGATTTTTTTTTTTGCATTAAATGCTACCACATAAACAACATGTACATAGTATGATCCACCAACAGAAATTAAACATAAGTTATAATATTTCTACCAAAATAAATTTTTTGTACCTCTTCCACCAGACAAGAAAGGGCCAAGAAAAACTGACCATATAAATGACTCATTAGAAGAAAAAAATGCATCGATTAAAAACAGCTCAAACAATCAAGGCCCTTGAAAGTACAAAACCATAAGATTTTGATAACACCCATTTGATATATGTGTGTGTGACTGGAAGTATCAACTAACTACACAAGGAAAAACAAGTAGATGAGAATTAGGAGGTAAACAAAAGCCAGTTGTATAGATGCAACTAACTTATATAAATTGGTCCAAGAAAATTCAATAAATTGGTTCAAGAAAATAAAAGATTAACTACGCGAAAACCATAAATGTGCAGGTGAGGGGAGTAAAGGAGACAGATAGCTGGAAAGTACCCATTCCAAGAGCAGAAAGCTCCACTTCATTATATTGCTGCATATACCTCCGCTAGAAAAGCATATTTAATCAAAATAATTAAAAAGGGATCAAATATTCAGTAAATTAATAGGTATGTGTCACAAATAAGTAGCTGATACATAAAAATGGGGGTGTTGAAGGCAAAGAATATTATTACCTACAAATGTTCTGTGCTGATTTTCACTGGTGGCGACTAAGCTAGACAACTCAGGTTCTGAAGGCATTCTAACCGATGCTTCAAGCTTCAAGGTAAGCCAGAGTTTAGAAACAGAAAGGCATAAAAAGGAGAACCTCCTAATTCAGAGCAATTTATTAGCTTAAACAGGCTAACATTTCCACATTTATTGGACTTTACTGAAAAGATATACCTTGGCACCTCCACCCAGTAATAAATGTACATGGAGACCACGTTTTGGCCTCTTCCATGATCCTTCAGTTTTGAGAACTTTTACTGTAACAACTGATGATTGAAGCTCAGCCACATAATAGGTCAAGAGGTAACCCCCATGAATGAATTCATAGCCATCACCATCATCCTCAAAGAGAACACCTTCTGCTTTACCTGTAGAAGAGCTGAAGTTACACTTGGGAAAGGAAAAGCCAATGTATGTGCCGCAAGAAAACCAAATAATCTTTCAAATTTATTTTATAAAGACCATGAAACAATGTTATCAGATAATAATGATCTGGAGTCTGGAATGCTAAAACAGAGGATGAATAATGATGAAGAGTTCATTCAGTGGCAAGTGTTCCTCAGTTGAAAATCAGTTAGCTGGTTTTAGTTAAACGTCCCTGAAAGTGTGAAGAAATGAGAAACTAAGGACCCAGTCAAATGATCATCCAAACAATGTGCTGACAGAGTGGAGATTGCCTCAACATATCAATGTCAAAAAAATTTAAAACATCTACTGTCTGCAAAAAATTGTCAAACCCTATTTGCACAAAATTAATAGACCATCAAAATATGAGCAGATGAATAGAACACACAAACCTGAAGAAACCCTACTTGAAAAAATTAGAAGATGAACATCTATACAAGATAAGCTAAAACAAGAAACCCTAAATTAGAACCCACAAAAAATAAGAACACAAAAAAAATCAGATCCATAAAAAATCAGAACCCAAATAACCCAAAAAAAACCCAAAATAGTGAGAGATAGAAGGGTTTGCAGATTTTCAGGGAAAAGAACCCAAATCAGAACCTTAATAACCCAAAAAAGCTCCAAAAATGAGGGGTTGAAGAAACAATGGCAAAAAGAGGTTGTAGATCGGTGAAAAGGGTTTGTATAAAACCAGATTTCAGGTGGAAAAAATGGCAAAAAGAGGTTGTAGATTGGTGAGAGAAGGTTGTAGAGAAAAAGAAAAGAAAAGAGCAATACACTTACCGAGAGTTAATGGAGCCTTGGATGTGCTTCGCCGGAATTTTGAAGGTGCCTTAGATCTCGCCCGTGTGAAACACGTCGTGGAGGAAGGTGCGGCTAGGGTTCTTGTCGAAGAAGGAGACACGCGATATATTTTCCAGTGAGAAAAGGAAAATCATTTTCCTATCTAATATGTGGGAAAATAAGTCAAGATTTGGCGAGAAAATATGGATTTCCACGTATTTGTTTTTTACACGTCTGTTAAACAATTTTCCCAAGAAAAACAAGCGAACAGCGAGAAATGTTGTTTCCCGAGAAAATAAACTGGGTCTTCCTTTCTCGCCATTTCTCGGGAACGCAAGTGAACAGAGCCATAGGGACGAACATGTGTTGCTTACACATGTGGAGCCTAGATTTAGGAGTCTTGTCCTGTCTATAGATTATTGTAGTTCACTTTATGTGACTACAACGCGGTCCTAGTACACTCACATGTCTGTCTGGAGTCAAGTTTCTTGACTCTGCGGAATTATATTTAGGGCTGGTGCCCAGGTTAGGGTGTATATGTGTATATATATACCTATCTATATTGATTACCAGTTTAGGGCCTTCATATTTAATGAGGTTTCCTTATCTAATTCAAATCAATTATATCAATCCATTTTTCAGATTTAGACCTACCATGTGGCTCTTTACTTGCCGCCCTTGTGGCTATGGTTTATCTTTTGATCCATTGATGGTAAATTCGATCCTATATTTGATTAGACTTGGACCTACTCATCTTGTGAGGCCTCCTTGTCTAAGTTTATCCTTGATATCAGTTCATCTTTCAGATTTGAACCTGGTCAGTGGATTCTATTTTGACACTCTTATGGCCATGGTCTATATCTTGTTTCATTGATGATAAATTCAATCTTTGTATTTCTTGATTATTAGACCAAGACCTACTTCTTAGTATGAACTTCTTGTCTAGGTTGATCAAATATATCCATCCATCATGCAGATTTTAGATCTAGTCCTTGACCCTACTTTGTCATTTTTATGACCATGATTTATCATCTGAGCCATTGATTACCAATTTGATCCATGATCGTTTACTATCTAGCTTATTTACTCTTGGATCATGTCGAAATCATCAATGAAAAAAGTCTGATGTTACCTGTATCCTTGGAGTACATGATTTATTGTCAAGTCCATTTCTTTATTGTTAATCCTATTCTTTGTGACCCCATATTTAAAGTTGACCTTATTCTCATCTTATTTGCCATGATTATCAGGTGATTTACCATATCTAAAGAAGACCCAAATGAGTGGATTGAGGATTCTTTGAGACCCTGTCGGTGTAGGTCATATTATCACTGTCTATCTTTTTTATGACCTTCATAGACAGTCTCCTTTTGGCATTCCAACTCAAAATATCAATGGATATGCTCAAGATGGCTTTTATCTCAGTTTGTTCAGAATTTTTTTTTATCCCATGACTATTGATCTAGTGTGTGTACTTCCAATTCAAAAGTCCGAGTTCAGCAAATGATTACCCTTCCAAAAGACTAACCACTTTCAAACACATTTGATCAAGGCAGTTTATTGCTTCCCCTATATTGCCAACATAGCCTTTTATTGTCCCACTTAACCCTGGCCTTGTAAGGTTACCCTTTCCAAGATTCCTACTTCGAGATCGAACTCAGTAGATACCTTTATCATGGAGGATGGTGTATCGCCCAGGAACTTTCAGTGCCACTCTCTTGCTCATGAAGAAGTGTCCAGTTTTCAGAGTTTGTCTTTTGTAAAGTTTATACCAACTCTTGTGTCAAAGTTGGTAATTCAAGTCGTGTCATCAATAATTCAGAATGTATAGTGTTTGTCAGTCTTCATATCGAGTCAATGTCCAGTCTTCTGTTAAGTCTGATGTAAAGCCCGTTGAGGCACGTCTAAAGTCATCAATGTATTTGAAGTTTCCAATTCAATAAATACTTGATTACAGCGTTATCTGTATTGTTATGATTCACTTTTAGATCTAATGTTTAAATAAACAAAGACACCCTTCTCGGATGAGAATGCAGACGAAATTTCTCATGAGATCTGAAAAATGATCAAACTAGAGAAAGAGCGTCTAGCATAGCCACTTAAAGAGGAAATCGAAGCTATTGATAGTGGTATTGAAATCCGAAGGTCAGGAAAGATGGATTGGCAAAACTTTATCTCCCGAGGAGCGCGAAGAATTGATAAACCTATTTAGAGGGGTTCATAGTAGTCTTGCTTGATCCTATAAGGATAAACCGGGTGAATGCCAGGGTATGGTGCAAAGCAAGACTCTATTTGTTTGAGACATTGGGTCAAAGAGCAAAATTCAAGAGAGATGGACATCAGACATCCTATAGAGCTGATGAAGAAGTGAGAGAAGACTTTCTCAAAATGAAGTCATAGATTTGAGCCCTAAAAGAACAATTGGGCTGTGTATTTTCATTATGATTCTGAGATGGAATATTTCAAGAAAAAGGACATTTTTAATGTTTAGAATATGAGAGAAAGACAAAGAGAAGGGAATGTGTCCATATGACAATTCTTTTGGAATATCAAAGACCCAGATGATAGAGTCAATGAGATAGATCGCATATGAGAATCGTCTTTACTATTTGGAGACAAATGAAAGTTGAAGAATCTTGAGCATGAATTCAAGATCTCGAGAAGAGAATGGAGCACCGTGGTTAAAGTCTTGCCAGAAAACCGCCAGACTCCTCGATAAAAATATTCAAAGTCTTTGAACCTTAAGCAAAAGAGCTTATGCGCCAAAACACCAGGAGGTCATCCTTGGACGTTTGAGCCTTTATAGCCATAATCCTAACATTTAAAAATTCGTTTGTAAACCCTTTGGGCCAAAAATTCAAATGAAACCATTTTTTTTCTAACCACATTATAAACCAGGGGCATTTTTTTATGAGTTTGAACAACGTTATGACCTGATCCCCATCTCTTCAGGGGTACGTAGGTAGCCTGATTTATTCAGGTTCGGTCAACCTTTGGAATAAATGTCAATTATTCCCTTACAAAATTTGAAGCTAAAAGCTAAACCATTCTTTGATAAATTCCAAAGCGAACTATGCGGACCTGATCCTCCATTTTTGGGGTACGTAGGTAATCTGGTTAGACCAGATTCGGTCAAAATCCTTAGAACTTTAGATATCTAACCCTTTTGAACCCAAGCCCACCTAAAAAGTCCTTCTGGTGAAACAAGCAAAGGTTCAAGGCAAATGAAAGCAAAGACAGAAAGAAATGAGAAAAACGAGAGTCTGAAGACCCACTAGGTTGAAAACCCGAAAGGGTGGCCTAGATAGATACATGTACTTGCTAAGTCAATAACCAAAGGTGTTGGGTTATGCAAAGGCAAGGGTAGCGGTTTACGGGATTGAAAAACATGATAAAGGAATCCAGTCAGGGGCAAAGACTTCACATAATGAGTGAGTTGATGAGATGCAAAAGGAGTTCCACAATTATGAAGAACTCTGAAATTCAAATAGTGCAAACAAAAGCTGAGACGAGTGGTCTGCAAGACAGAAAACTTGGAAGACATTAGTTATGACTTCCTGCAAAGAGAGAAGTCGATGAGATGGAAAAAGTGGTTTCCGAACAGGGCAGGATCCTGGAATCCGAGTAGTGTCGGTGAGATTTACTTTGACATCTTTCTAAACTAGGGGCATTAAGACTAAGCAATCCGAAGGGGGTAATAACCATGACGGAAATCCTGATGGAGGAAATTAGAACCTCTTGATATGATTTTTGAAATTACTCCGAGGGTGGCTAACCTTACCATAAAAAATGACACATTTGATCTAAGGTGAATCAAAATCGAGTCAAGTCCCTTGAATATCGTAAGTCTTCTTTGAAAGAGTCTTTAGGAGTCTATTCCTTGCCAATATTTGTTCTCTTTTTGAAGTTTAAAGTGTTTGGCACTGGAAAGAATGGGTGCACTCCTTCCAAAGTGAAAAGTAAAATCCGAAGCAGATCCTGGTTTAGGAATCAAAGAAGGGCAGGAAACTTCTTATTCAGACCTGCTTGAAACATCAAAAGCCTTAAGTACAGAGCAAGGATAGAGAGAATTCTCAGATTCAGCCATTGTGGAAATTCTTTTACTCATTATATCAAAGAAAGAACCCATGCAAATCCAATTTTTTTCTACTTTTCCTGGTTTTGCTTTCTTAAGACTTTTGTCATGGAAGTACATCATACTAGGGGCATCTTTTATGGCTTACGTCATAAAAGATATCAAACATAATGATAACTGGGATAGTTATTCCTACTAAATAAAAACCAGAGAAGCTTGAGCACAATCTTTGAGTCAGTCTCTTCAATAAAATTGTTTTCTTTTGGAGTCAAGTTTTCAGAAAATCTTATCCCTAGCAGAATCTAGAATTTGCTCATGTAATCTTCAAACCCCCAGCAGAATGCTTTTCAGTCGTTTTAAAATGGTCAATACTTGAAATTTTCTTCAAGTTTTATCTTCAGCAAAGATCATGCATTTTCAATCATTCTCGGCAAAGGATGATTTATTCACCTTGTGAAATCGATCAAAGTTGGTCATTTCTTCAATCATTTCAATGAATTTTCCTTTCATTTTGTAAATATTTTTGCCAATGGCTCCGTGATTTGAAGTTTGGCATTTTCTTTCATCATTTTGTAAATATTTTTGCTACAGGCTCCGTGATTTGGAGTTTGGCCTTTTCTTTTATCATTTTGTAAATTTTTGCCATTGGCTCCGTGATTTGGAGTTTGGAATTTTCTTTCATCATTTTGTAAATATTTTTGCCACAGGATCCGTGATTTGGAGTTTGGCCTTTTCTTTTATCATTTTGTAAATTTTTGCCATTGGCTCCGTAATTTGGAGTTTGGCATTTTCTTTCATCATTTTGTAAATATTTTTGCCACAGGCTCTATGATTTGGAGTTTCGCATTTTCTTTTATCATTTTTGTAAATTTCTGTTAATGGCTCCGTGTTTTGGAGTTTGGTATTTTCTTTCATCATGTTGTATATATTTTCGCTAATGGCTCCGTGATTTGGAGTTTGGTCATTTTCTCTCACCATTTGAGAAGGTTAAAAAAAAAAATTTGCCAATGGCTCCTTGATTTGGAGTTTGGTCTTTTTCTTTTACCATTTGAAAGATTAAAAAAAATGTTTTCGCCAATGGCTCTGTGATTTGGAGATTGGTCTTTTCTTTCACCATTTGAAAGATTTAAAAAATGTTTCCGCCAATGGCTCCGTGATTTGGAGATTGGTCTTTTCTTTCACCATTTGAAAGATTTAAAAAAATGCTTCCGCCAATGGCTTCGTGATTTGGAGATTGGTCTTTTCTTTCACCATTTGAAAGATTTAAAAAATATTTCCGCCAATGGCTTCGTGATTTGGAGATTGGTATTTTCTTTCACCATTTGAAAGGTTTAAAAAAAATATTTTCGCCAATGGCTCTGTGATTTGGAGTTTGGTCTTGTCTTTTATCATTTGAAAGATTAAAAAAATATTTTCGCCAATAGCTCTGTGATTTGGAGTTTGGTCTTGTCTTTTATCATTTGAAAGATTTAAAAATTATTTCCGCCATTGGCTCCGTGTTTTGGAGATTGGTCTTTTTCTTTCATTATTTGAAAGATTTTAAAAATATTGTCCGCCAATGGCTCCATGATTTGGAGTTTGGTCTTTTTCTTTCATCATTTGAAAGATTTAAAAATTGTTTCCGCCAATGGCTCCATGATTTGGAATTTGGTCTTTTCTTTCATCATTAGAAAGATTTTCAAAATGTTTTCGCCAATAGCTCTATGATTTGGAGTCTGGTCTCTCGTCAGTTGAAAAGGATTTCTTCTTAAAGGAATTTCCAGTGAAGCAGCTCCGTATGTTTGGAGTCTGGGCTTTTCTTTAACCATGAAGAGTTTTTAGAAGTAAGAAACTACCAGTGAAATTGAGCTCCGTGTGTCTGGAGTCTGGTCTTTTCTTCTTCGCCCGTGACATTTAGCAGTGAAATGCTAAATTTTGGCCTGTTTAATTGCCACTTCGCAATGTACCGCTACCTACTGAGATTGGGAGTCAGGTATATCTGCGTGGATTTATATGGAACCCTTTTCATAGGACCATATCAATCTTGGATGACCCACTACCTCGAAAGAGAGGAGTCGGGATTATCTGGATGACTAAAAAGACGGATTTTCAACAATGGTCTGTGTAGTTATCGCCCTTTTGTTTTGAGGTAGTTTTGACGACTGACCAAGCGATATTTGGTCTGATCGTTAAGACTTGCTCATCCTTTTAAATGATATTATTTTGGCAATTGACCGAACGAAATATTTGGTCTGATTGTCAGCAAAAACTCTTATTCATCGATACAATTGTGTGTTTGAAGTACTATTTTATTCTTTAAGTGTTTCGTTCCATGTTTTGTTAAAGTTTTGGTGTCCAGTATAGAAAAAAAAGTGTTTTGTGCTTGTTTGTTCTCAAAACGATCTTTGTTTGTCGATATAGTCTGTTGAGTTCGAGTATTAGAGAGAGGATATCTCATTTTAGATGTCAAGAGTCGAAGGGAGGCCATCTCTCAATGTTTGTAGATTTCGAGTTTTGTTGCAATGTCATTTTGTTGTTTTACATTTGTGATTGTTGTTTTACTTTTGTGAATACCATTTTAGAGCAAAAAATCTAAAAATTTGCTTTGCTTTCGAGTCAGTCAAAATGCGTCGTCTGTTCAGCTTTGCCATTCGCGTAACAAACACGCTCTGCCAAAGAGGGGCATCTGTAGACACCCCATTTTGACCGTACCCTAAAACCTTTGTGATTGAGTAAAACCCTATCAAACCAATGTTTTAGGACCCCAAATTTTGTCCCAAGGTAGGTTAGGATCCCAGCTAGCTCCCCATAAAATTTCATCAAAATCCGAGAGCGTTTGCCTAGCAAACAAGCCGGGAGAGTGAGCGCAGTGTAAGCAGAAAGGGGAGTGAAATATCTCGAGAGGTGTAAATCCGAAATCAAATAGAACACGATGGTCGGTGCGTTTATCAAATTTTCGCACGCCTTATCAAATGGGGTGCCAATATCTCTCCCTTCTTTATTCTATAAAGATCGGGAAAAACCCATTTTTACGGAGGAGGGTTTTCATTTTTGTCAAAAACAGATCTGAGAAAGAGAGAGAAAGAGAAAGAGAAAAATCTTGTCAAACCCTAACTCCCATCTTCTTCTTCTCCGATCACCTTGCCGAAGGTCCGACCAATTTCTGACAAAATTTCTTTCTTCGATCATCTTCCCTATTAGATCCGATGGAAATCCGATCATCTTCATCTTCTTTTTCTCAATCCAAACCCTCAAATCACAGATCGAAGCTACCAAACCCACTTTCATTACATTTAAAGAAGTAGAGAGTAGAAGAGAAGAGAATCTGTTAGCTTCCCCCGGCAAGCTTCTCAGATTCCGGCAACATTCCCTCTTCCTTCTCCGGCTACATCGTCAGAGCTCCGGCCAACTAATTCATTCTGATCTCATCATTTCTTAACTTCTTTTGTTGATTGAATGTCTAGATTTCTTTAAACCCTATTATAGCTATAGAAACCCTAAAATCTTTAGTTTCTTCTTCTCCGATTACTCTCCAGCCGTGCTCCGGCTATAAAAAATCAAAATCCTTCCTTTGATAAGCCTGAATATTTCGATTGAAGCTTGCAGCTAAGAGATTCTCGGTAGAAGCTGCAGATTTTGCTTTGAAATCAACTTATAAATTTCGGATTTAAGCAAGAATGGTTCAGATCTGAGTATTCTCAGCTTTATACAGAGCCTTCTTGATCATTTGTGCCACTGATTGTTACTCGGGTAATATCCTCTGGCATTCTAATAACTGGTTTGAGATTTATATACTTTAAGAGTACATTTTTAAAAAAAATGATATTCAACTTTGAGATTGAAAGTTTAGATTGGATTCTATTACAGAGGTTTTCAATTCTGCGTTCATTTTGAATTATTTTTTTTCTTAAAAATTGAAAATACATGAGTAATATAATTTCAAGAAGATTTTAAGTAAAATAGCATGCTAATGATAAATGCTTTTATTTATAACCTTGCTGATTTCTGTTGGAATCCATTCCATTTTCTTTATCTTTACAGCTCAGAAGTATCAATTTCTATTTATATCCCAATGTTTTGCTCTATTCTGAATGTTGATTTCTGTGTTTCTTTTTATCTTGTCATGTATTTGAATGCTTGGATGTGGGACCTTTCACCCTCTTGTAAATTTATGTTTCTTATCTGGTTTTCATCTTAGATTTTCTTTCTCTGTCTTTATTTAGAAAATTAAAAGAGAAGGGTGTTAAGAGTTTAAATTTTTATAAAGGTTTTGGTAAATCATCCATGCGATTGAATCAGAATAAATTTGTTCAGATTTTGCTTGATCCCAGAGTGCTGTATGGAGTTAAATGGTTGTTACAAGTAAAATATTATTGAGCTATTCAAATATCCCATCCTAAAGTGTTTAACATAAGCTCAGTTTCTCTGAACTGATCAGACATTGCTCACAAGTGAAGGTTCAAGGTTGTTCGATTTTGTGTCATAATCCTATCTTCATTTAGCCCGTTTGTTTCAAAATTAGTGATCAAAGACAGGCATAATTTTAAGCTTTGGGTGCAAAGTAATGGTTTTGATGGAACTGTATGAATATGTGATAATGTGAATAGTGATGTTATTAAAACACAATGATGTGAGCATTAGCCTCTAAATAAAGCCCTGTTCTATTATTTGCATTTGAATTGAGTCCTTCCTTTTTTAACATCTCTTTTATAAAACTCATAACCCATGCCTGCAATATATAAAATTGTGATTTTTTTAAAGATAAGTTTAGCTTATAATATTAATTGAGTAAGATAGTGATAGCATTTTTGTCTTAGGTGACTGATGCTTGTACTGTTATTTTTAGTATTGGCGTTATTATTGTTTATTCCCTACATGTGATGGTTGCCTTATATGTTATGAGTATAATCAGTTCTTCAGGTGCTTGCTATTGAGACTTATAATTCTTTTGGTAGGGATTTAATGGATTGATTCTTTTGTAGCAAATGCTCCTTTAACTGAAGTGATACAGGGTGGATTCGTATCTTAGGCTTGATATCTGCTGTCACTTTAGCACTCAAACTGTGTATTCTATGGTATTTAGACTATAGGGGTTAGTTTTGTTCGCCTGGCGATGAAGGCGTTAGCCTTAGCCCATCTTTAGAGAGACTTACCTAGTCGTGGTAGTGCTCCTTTCTTTCTTCTCTTCTCTCTATAGACTTGCATAGTCTTTAGAAACCTTTAGAGTTTGTCCTTGTTCATTGTAAGGGCGATGAAGGAGTCATCCCAAGCCCATCTTTAGGATACTAGCCTAGTCTATATAGCGTTCCCCTCTATTTTCTTTCCATTTAGAAGATTCTATAAAATTTTAGACAACCCTCTATCATAGTATAGGGCTCTTTCAGTCTTATTATCTTGCTTGCCTTCTTCTTTTGAAGAAAGGTTTCATCTCATTTGTTTTAGGGATGTCACCTCCTTTAAACATGTTTTATCTGATTAGTGTTTCATTTGTTTGTGATCATGCTACTTTACTTGTTTGTGACCACACTGGTGTACCTGTTTGTGAGCACGCTTGTTTACTTGTTTGTAAATCACACTTGTTTGCTTGTTTAGTGTCTTTGTCTCAGAATGTGTTTCGAACTACGTTGGCTTGATCCTCTTTCACGAGGTACGTAGTGCAGCTTGGGATCCATATCCCTAGTCCAGTCAAACCTTGTAAATAGTATTTTAAACCTTTTTCAAAAACTTTGTTTTCAAAAGATCTTCCTCTAGAGTTAGGAGTTTGTCCTAGACAGTGAGTTTTAGAGTTAGGAGTTTGTCTTTGATTTGTTATGTGCTTGTTTGTGTTTGTTTTAGAGTTAGGGGTTTGTCCTAGAGTTATAGGAGTGCCTCCGTCCGGTCAGTTGGCGATCCACATCGCCGACTGATGACTAGAATAGGATGCGTTAGTCCCCCCTTTGTTTTTCTTATGAAACACAGCCTAGTTACATATAGGTTGTAGGAACCACCGGCATTAGCTTAGAGCTAACCTGCATTTAGTTAGGGCATATAGGGTGTCCTAAAATCTACAATCCATTGGAATTTAAATAATCGCAGAAGAAGCTTTAAGAATTAGTCCGGTCTTTTAGATCGAGTCTAAGATAGAGGTCTAGGTGTCTTAGGCATCATTGTTTAGAATAGGTGCGAAGAAGTACGTTGCCTTGATTCTCGTGGAGGCGGGGATACGTAGGCTTCTTTGGATGAATATCAGATCATCTAAAGACTCGGGCTGAAGTATTAGAGTCTTAGGTTTTGTTGATAGTACTTTAGGGCTTGTGTTTGCATATTGATGTTGATTTTCGCATAGGATCATGATAGCGTGTGTTCATTTCCTTGTTTACCTACTTGCTTAGTTGTAGCTCTACATGCTTAGCTGCAATTCTCTATCGTTATTAGGTTATTGATTATTATTTCTTTACTATCATCTACTGACGTTTGCTCATTGCGCAGGTTTCTCTTCTTAGATGTAACACTTTACGGTATTACTGCATTTTTTATCTGTCATTTACTGCTTTCTAGATGAGATGTGTTAGGATTTTATATTAGGCGCTATGTATTCGCCCATTGTAGGTAGGCACTATGTGCACGCCATAGGTTTTTATTATTGCAATGGCTATCTGTCATTTACTGCTTTCTAGATGAGATGTGTTAGGATTTTATATTAGGCGCTATGTATTCGCCCCATTGTAGATAGGCGCTATGTGCACGCCATAGGTTTTTATTACTGCAATTGCTATCTGTCATTTACTGCTTTCTAGATGATATGTGTTAAGATTTTATATTAGGCGCTATGTATTCGCCCCATTGTAGATAGGCGTTATGTGCACGCCGTATGTTTTTATTTCATTATTCTGTTATTTCCCTGGCTTTTTGTTTATTCCTTATTTCATTTACTATTCATGATTAATTGTTAATTTTAGATTTCCTTTCCTGTACAGACTTATACCTTTAGCTATAGGTTGCATCTGTATGTCCACTAGAACTTAGACACCAGTTGGGCATGTCACTCACAGCCTAGTTGTCATTAGGTGACACATCTTTTATCTTACTTTATGTGTGCTTATTATTTCATCCTCGAGCCATGCATGATTAGGTAGACGTTCACTCGGGGATATTTGTTCCCATTTCATATGATTTTATCCAAAATTCTTTGGAGTGAATAATAAATGGCATAAGAGACCAAGTGCTTGCACTCGGACGAATTGGGGGTGCTCTTCAGACCTTCTCCATTCGTAATCAGGCACGAACCCATTCATTTCTGGTTATCCATGGTATACAGAGCATATTTTTTTAGGATCCATGGCCGTATACCATGGATGGCGACTCTGAGTTTTGTTTGTTTCGAGAAATCCTTGATAGAGCTCTCCTTCACGTGGATGAACCGAAAGGATCGACGAGGGAACTCGTTTCCTCGCACCTCTCCTTCGGATCGGGGTCCACAATAGTACTACAGAGACAGATTCTTTACTACAATCTTAATTTGATCCTCATCTGGCAGCCGATGGGTCATCTGGGCAGCCTTTCTTCTCCAACGACAGATGAAGGAAGTAAAAGTTTCGTTGTGACCTTGTTTCAACACTTTTAGGTCCCTCTTTGTTACATCTATCCCCTCCTCCATAGAAGATTGCTCGACAAATATGTTTGCAATATCTTCCAAAGTTCTATTTTCTTCAGATTTTAGGCTCAAAAACCACTTCTTCGCAGTTCCAACCAGAGATCTAGGAAACAGAAGAGCAATCTGCTCCGGGGCCAAGCCATGATGTTGTAAGAGAGGGGTAACTGACTTCAAATGGTTCATAGGGCATCCTGTCCCATCGTACTTGTCCAAATCTGGTACTTTGAATTTCGGAGGTAATGTGACCCCTGGGTATATCATGAAGTCGGCCTTATTCAGCTTGTTTGGGCCTTGGAACTTCATGTTTTCCATTTCTTGGGTTAGCTTATCCAACCTATCCACGATCCCTATACCTTTGTCAGGTCTATCTAGATGAGGGAGACAATTCTCTTCTGCGTAGATGAGGGAGACAATTCTCTTCTGCGTACTGCTCCTCGTCGAAGTCATCCTCAAAGGTGAATAAAGCAGGCCTAGTTGCCACAGGAGGTGGAGGAGGTATAATTGAAGGGTGCTGAGGTGCAGGTTCCTTGGAGATAGATCCTTTATCACTTTTCAGACAGGCTATCTCCTCGTTCATATTACTCATCTGTAGGAGCAGAGCCTTCATCATTTCGTTCGTTTCAACCAGAGTGTTTCCAGATTCAGCCATTTGTTCAGGTGTGGGTTGAACTGGTGAAAGTATTTCCTGAAAGTTTGAAAAAGGTAACACAAGAGAAGTAAAAGAAATAGGTGACAGAGATTGTCTACTCAGCCTGGAATCAGAGAACTGACGGGACCAGGTTGGTTTTGAAATATTGGTTTTTCTAGGAGCTGCTCAACGTCAGAAGCCTGTGATGGAAATATAAACACTAGGTTACACCATTGATAATTGAAATAAAATATTCTGATCAAATAGAGATAGGAGAAAACAAGAAAACATTTCATTGATAAAAATAAGTGTGATTATACTGACAAAATATCAATCTTTGATTACAATTGGATAGACAACTGATTATAAAGGGAATTGAAGAAATTAAGATGATAAATCTATGACAAAGATCTTCAAGGTTCCCTAATCCGAGCTCTTCGGCTTGCGGGCTCTTCTGACAATTCCCCATGTCGGACTTTAGCTGCTAATGAAAATCTCCTCTCTATAGTTTTGTTTCCCCAAGCAGCCACAATGGATCTAATGAGATCAGGAGTGAGATCTTCGCAAAGAGGAGGGGTTACGGCTCTGGGAGGACATGGAATTCCTGTAACCTGATGGAGAAATCGCGTGGGTGCGTAAAAAGAAGATTTCTCGATACCCATGAGATAAACAAACGGATGTGGGTAGGTATTGGTGAAAACTTGTAAGCATGAGTGGCTCACCCAGCAAAACTGGTTCTCCTCTACATGCTGCAACCAATTACGCCATTCATTGATGGACTAAGATTGATTAATCATTGGTTGCCATAAACAGAAATTCTTCAAGGTATATGGGTTGTGGTTTTGTCGTTGAAGGATAGTGAGTTTTTCACAGAGCTAAACATATGGCAATTTAACACACCCAAAGAAACTGTCTTCAATCTTTTGACTAGCGATAAGGTCCAATCCCGAGAAGGTCTCTGCTAACATGGTGGGTATAGGATTCCTCCCTTCATTGATCTGATCTACTACTCCTAGTAAGGTCAAAGGAGCAACATGGGAGTTTCTGCGAAGAACATGATCTTCAAGAATATAGATCTTCAAGAGAAAAGATCTATATTGGCAACCTAATGGCCTCTAGACTTCCTTGTTTTGATGGAACCGACTATGGATCTTGGTCGATCCGTATGAGGTCATATCTAAAGAGTCTAGATAGTGAATTATTAAAAGTAATTGAAAATGGCTTTGCACTAAACTCAAAATCTAGAAAAATTAGTGAATATGATAAAAGAATATTTTCTTGGAATTCAAAAGCCATGATTGCTTTATGTTGCTCTTTGCCATCCAACATATTTGACAAAATATCTAATTGTAAAAATGCCAAAGAAATATGGACATCACTTGAAAATATTTTCAATGTGAAATATTTTATACCACTAGAAAACAACAATGAAGAAAATAATGATTTAGATAGGGATGAGTTTCTTACTATTGATGAACTTATTGATGGATGTGAGAAACTAAATAATGCCTTAAATCTTGAAGTCTCCAAAAATCAAAAACTTAAAAACTCTCTCAACTCAATTTTTAAGGAATTTGAAAAACTCCAAAATGATTATCAAATCTTGTTAAATGAAGAAAAGAAATTGATGGAGGATAGTAACACTTTGAAAAACAAAAACTTAGAATTCATTGAAGAAGTTGAATTGTTGGAAAATGAACTAAAAGAATTGAAACTTAAAGAAGAAGAAGAAAAGTTTAAAATGAGCTCATCTCATGAGAATGAAAATATGAAAAATAACATTGAGGAGATGAAATTAGAAAAACAAAAGATTGAGTTGGAATACAAAACCTTACAAGAAGAATGTGCTAAACATGTTTGTGAACCTAAACATTTTTGTGGTTGTTTATCTTGTCCATCTACCTACTCATATATGTCTTGTGATTTTTGTGGTAGATTTGGACATTACAAATCTAAATGCAAGTTTAGATTTGCAAAAAGTAATAAGTTTGTTTGGGTTAGAAAGGACTTATCACCTAGGACAAACTTGCTTGGAACCAAGATGGTTTGGGTTCCAAAACCCCCAACATGATCTATATTATGTTTATCTTAGATTATGGGATGTGCTTTAATTGAATATCATTGGAAAATAAATTTGTTGATATAATGTGCTTAATTTTGTTTAAAAATTTTTTTGTATCAATACATGTTGTGCCTTAAATTGAAAATCCTTTCAAAACATGTGTATGTATATATCATATGCTCATATTTGCTTAAATAACATATATCTATATATCACTTTAAAATTCAAAGTCTATATGCTCGAACTTAGTTAATATGAGACTTTAATACATATGAGCTTAATTGAATATCATAATTAGAACCACCACTCTAAGTGCATATATTACGATTTAGATCTTCTTGCACTTAGTGAACATCCACAAAAGAAAACCACTCTAAAGAACTTAAAGTGAAAACCATAAATTGTGCTTATAGAATATTCAACCACACATATTGCCCATATGTTCAAATTAAATCTTCAAGTGCATCTTTAAAATTTGAACCCATTTTGGTAGTTGCTAGGAGTTACGTTAATTGATCACATCATTCTAGCAAAATCAAAAGAAAAAAAACCCATAGGTTTAAAGACTTGAACTTAAATGAAAATTTTTGGCAATCAAATAATACTTGAGCAAAAATTGAGAAAATGCTAAAGTATTATTCTTTGAACTATATTTTGGACAAACATGGCACTTGCTAGATAATTAAGTATCTAAATTGGTTTAATATATCTTCTAGCAAAATTAAGAAACTAAATGCTATGCCTAAGAAATCACTTAAAATCCCTTCTTAGACATCTTTTTGTGCCTTAGGTGAACAAACATGTTTATTACTTTACACCTAGTTGTCCTATCAAAACCCATTCTATTACATGCTTAACGATATTCATCAAATCTAATAAGAATCATAGATGGGTTAAAAATTAGTGTATTTCCAAAGAGCTTTAATTGGATAATCTCATGACTAAGATGAACCTTAATATGTATAGATATGTTATATGTATTTTGTTCAAGTACTCATGAAAGTTCATAAATGGAATACATGTGTCCAAGGTAGTTTGCATCATTTGATACATATATATTATAAAATCCTTGGATCTTTTCCTAAGTTCATAAAAGGATATATATTATATAGGAAAGTAAAATCATGAATCTAGATTTAATGTATGACTTGAAATGAAAATATCATAGAAATCTAGAATCATATTTGGGCATTTACTCACTTGAGTAAAATTTAAATTCACTAAGGTGGTTGTATACATTAGATTGTGATGGGAACATGTGCCTCCCACATATTTTTGGTTTTTCAATTGGCTTATGCACTTTGTGCCTAATGCCTTGTCATTTTAGATGTGGTTGTGGATGTAGATGTAATGTTTGGACCATGTACATTATGTGTCATGTCCTTTGTGTCCAAACATGGTAGATTATCCATAGAAACCTTGATGATCATATCTTTCTCATAAGGTATACTCTCACCTTCATGAATCATGGATGTCTCTCTAAGACATGGTATTTTATTGACCATTCTCACTATGTCTTAGTCCTATAGAATTGAACTCAAATTAGTATATACATATTCTATAGTTATCACCCCTTGTTTGATTATATTTACACATATGAGATGTTAAACCTTAATCTTAAAAGTCACTCAATTTGTGCCATTAGCCTTCTTAGATTCTAAGAGGGAGATGGTACATTCACCTTAATTAAAATATCTAACAAATTGGCCTTGTGCCAACATCTCAAACATGAATAGATATACATTTATATGTGATCTCCCTAGCAGTTATGTATGTTACATACTTAGGGAAGTAAAGCTTGAATTTAAAAAATTATTATATCACATTTAGGGGGAGCATGAGCCAAAGATTGAAAATCTTTTGTGCTATGCTTGTTTATCATGATGAGCTAGACTATGGCTATTATTTTATCATGATAAACCAACACTTGGAGAGTAAGTGTCATTGTAGCCCTAGGGTTGAGTTTAACTTGGTATCTTTTGAAAAATATATCCAAAAACCTTTGGAGTCTATGCAAGGACATCCCTTTGGATTCATGCATTACATGATTCATTTTCAAAGGCGGGGCCTTAAAGGCAAATCTTGTCCTTTATTTCTTATCATATGTTTCTAAATGTGTATATTATTCCTCATATGATAAGTACACTCATTTGGAGCATGATTGCTCCATGTGTGTTGTTTTGAGCTTGTCTTGTATTCTTATTTTGGTATCATTTGCTTTTTGTATAGACAAAAAGCTCATAGCCTAGGTCTTAGAGTCATATCCTTCTAGGCTTGTGACTTATCTTGGATGATCAAATATGATATCATCTATTCCAAGAATAAGTTTTAGTGGCCAAGTATTCCATTGTCATATCTTTGGCCTATTATGTCATGTCATGCTTTAAATCTTAGGTTTATCTAAGGCCATTGACAAATACTAAGAGGGAGAGCTAATTGTTGCTATCTTTATGTTTATATGGATCATTGTAAGATGCTAACACTATCCATTCAAACATTTCCTTACTAATTATGCTAAAAATTGCATATCATTAGATTTATTTATTTTTTTTAAAATGGGGCTTATCATGCTAAACTTTAAACTTGCTTATTTTCTTTCATGATAAGTAAAATATAAGCTTTAACTTGCTAATCTATTATTATATTAAGGGTCATAGGGTAGATTTATATTGGGCTTATATATATATATACTAAGATACACCCTAAAAATTTGTGCTAAAATTGAAATGTCTCTTTGTTTTGCCAACATAGGCTTGGTTTGTTTTATGATTATTCATTTCCTATGTTGAGTGTCACTTATCATGCCATATATACTTTGGATTATACTTTGATTTGAATTGCTAACTCATGATAAGAAGTTAGGGGGAGCATCTAGTCAAACTGAATATCTTTGATGCTTTTTGTATTATGCTTAAATGTTTAATCCTTCCTTTTTGCTAATGCCAAAAGGGGGAGAATTTGTGTAATTGATTAGATCCATAATCATATGCATTCTTGTACTATAATTTGTTAAATATAACTCATGCATATGTTGAGGGGGAGTAGTTATGCTTACATTGTTTATCAAATCCTCATAAGAGGATCATCCCACCTCTCTAATCAATTTGGTTTGTCATCATCAAAAAGGGGGAGATTGTTAGCCCAAGGGTTCCCCATTGGTTCATTCAATCACCTTGTTTTGATGATTAACAAACACAAATTGATTAGTCTTTTATGGACTAATTTTTTGCCTTGAGTGTTGTGCTATACACAGGGAATTCACTTGTCAATCCATGTTAGCACACACCGTTGATAGCCTATGCTTGAAGATGAACCAAACAAAGGACAAAGGAGCTAGAGCATATTTGGACAAACCATACTTTGGAGGATCAACCAAGGAGAAGTTCCACAGAATCATCTCAAAGCATTGAACAAACAAAGGAAGATCAATGAAGGCCAAAGCTTGTGGATTAACAACTTGCAAATGAGCTTGAACCAAATGGTGGCATCATCTTTTGAAGGTGTCAAGCAAAGAAGCTCAACCTTGAAGATCCCAAAGTAAGCCAAGCACACCATTGAAGATCAAATGAAGATTGGCTCAAGAGAACAAGGGAGTACTTAGAATGGTAGTATGTATCACCTTTCTCTCTTGTATTTTGTCTTGATCTAGGCACACCTTAAAACCCCTAAAAATATTTTTTTCAAAGAGACTAACACACCCTTTAAGGACTTAAATGGATAAATGAATGGCCATGGTGGTGCAGCAACATGTTGGGTCCCATATGGCATTCAACACAACATTGAACAAAACAGAGTTTTAAGAGTACAATCTGGACCGGCAACTAAATCCTATCAAAACTTGTTTAAAAAATTTTCAAATATTTTTGAAAATATTTTTAACCGATAGCTCTCATTTTTCTCATATCCGTAGAGTATAAGAACGTCGAAATTCGACAAGAAACGAAGGAGATATGAATTTTTCAAATTGGAAGCTGATTGCTGGAAATCCAGTCTCGGAGCTCCGAGAATTTTCTCGGAACTCCGAGACATTTCTCAGAGTTCCGCGAAAACAACCTGGACACAAAAAAATTGAGCCGTTGGGGGTCCAACGGCTAGTAGTTTTTTGACCCGAAAATGACCGAAATACCCCCAAAACAGTCATATTGAGTTGGAACTCTATATATACACATTGTATGGACCTAAAACAATTAGATGAACATGTTCCAACTCAAAAGAACCCTTGAAAACTACTTGCAATCATTTTTGGGTTAATTTTCTCTCACCAACCTCTTGTTCCTTGATTTGAGAAAATCATTTGAGATTGGTTTAGGCATTACTTGTAATCATCTTTGAGAGTGCATTGTGAGCTTTACTTTGTATTAGCCTATCTAGAGGCAAGTGAGCAACATCTTCTTCTCTTCATTGTATTTGGCAACAAAGGGCGCCGTATTTAAGACCCTTGGAGCTTGGATGCTCGGATTGTACAAGGCGAAAGGAACGCCGTATTTAAGTTCCTTGGAAGATAGTGGATACCTCAAAGAGAGCAAACTTGAGAAGAGTGGAGTAGGTCTTGGGTTTAAGACCGAACCACTATAAAAGCCATTGTGTCAAAGCCTCTTGTCTCTCTACCTCCTCTTGATTGGTGATTGGTACACATCACTCTTACTCTTTCTTGTAGGTGCTTTAATATTCATATCCTTGCTTGAGTGAGTGATTAGCACTTAAGTTGAAATTGCATATTCATCTCTTGCTAATTAAGCCTCTCATCATTTTAATCAAGTTATAAAATCAAATAGGGAATAAAGTTTACATCATTACTATTAAGCTTAATTAGTCAAACTAACTTAATTGAGAAAAGTTAAAACTAGGATAATTTTGGAAAAGAGTTTTTAAAGAGAATAAGGTTTTTAAAGAAAATTCACCCCCCTCTTGGGTTGCCTACTAGGATTTCAATAACAATCTCTAATTTGTGTAAAGTTGGAAGCCACTAAAACAGAATTGAAAATCTGCTGTTGATAGGCTTCTCGGAACTCCGATATTTGGTCCAGTAGAATTTTTCATCTTCTGTTTGTATTCCCGGAACTCCGAGAGAAATTCTCGGAACTCCGAGACAACTATAACGGGAAGAAATTTGGCCTTTGGGAACTTTGCCAGATTTACGACAATGCCCCTCAAACGGTTATATTGGGTTTTCCTATATATATGGGTATTCTAATCTTCCTAATTATCAATCCTAACACTCTAAAACTCTATTTGAATATCCCAAGAGTGAATCAAAGCTTGTTTATGCCTCTCATCCTCTAAGATTAGGATTTGGATCATTAGGCTCAAATTTGTACATCTTCTACAAATTGTAAACCCTTGTGAGGGATTATTTTTAGTTCTTTCTTTCTTTATCAAGATTGTATTCGGGAGAGTGTTCGGAGAAGCGTAGCCCACTCTCCGTGGTGAAGATTGCCACCAAGGTTAAAGGCAATCGGAATTGTAATCGGCATTGATCTTCGCCGAAGTTAAGAAGATCATATAGTGAAGCCATTAACGGGTTTGGTTGGTGGAGTGGAGTAGGCCTCGCGTTGGAGGACCGAACCACTTTAAATCTCGGGTGCAATCTCTCTTATCTCTTGCCTTTCTTTTATTGCACTTAGGATTTAACTCGTGTGCATGAATTTTCAGATTGATGGAGATAAATACATTGGCAGAGAGTGGTTTGGCCTCGGCGGAGGATTATGAGCAACAAGGAAGATTAATTCAAGAGCATAAAGAGTTGTTGATGCTTAAAGAAATCTCTTGGCGCCAAAGATCTCGAGTCAAGTGGTTGTTGGAGGGAGATAAAAACACAGCTTTCTTCCATGCCATGGCTAGTGCTCGCAGAAGAAGGAACATAATTGAATCCTTAGAAGTGGAGGGGGAGATTGTATCTGACAAGGAGCGAATTATTGAAGAAATTATTGAATTCTACAGATCTTTATACTCAGCTGATGGGATATTACGCCCAATTCCTCAAGACATTTGTTTTGCCAGCTTAAGCTTGGAAGCCTCAGCCGGATTGGAAATCCCTTTCTCTGAGGTGGAAATCCGATCAGCACTATTTTCTCTGGCAAAAGATAAAGCCCCTGGACCCGATGGTTTTTGTTTGGCTTTCTTTCAAACTTGCTGGGAAACAGTAAAATCGGACATTCTTCGATTCTTCATAGAATTTTTTGAGGGAGCCATCCTTGACAAAGGGACAGGTGCAACTTTTCTCGTCCTCATTCCAAAAATTGAAGGAGCAACAAAATGCTCGGATTTTCGCCCGATTAGCTTGGTGGGCAGCCTTTACAAAGTCTTCGCAAAGGTTCTGGCGGATCGTATCAAAGTGGTTCTTCCTTCAATTATATCGGTTTGTCAAAGTGCCTTTATAAGCAACCGGCAAATTCTTGATTGTTCTTTAACAGCCAATGAAGCTATTGACTATTATCGGAGGAAGGGGGAAGGTGGCATTCTATGCAAGCTGGACATGGAGAAGGCATATGACCGAGTGGATTGGGCAGCATTAGATTTTCTCATGGGTCGTATGGGCTTTGGGGGTCGGTGGAGAGGGTGGATCCGGAACTGCTTATCGTCCGCCTGGTTTTCTGTCCTCATCAACGGATCAGCAAAAGGATTCTTCAAATCTTCTAGAGGATTGCGGCAGGGCGATCCTCTCTCTCCTTTTCTTTTCCTGATTGTGGCTGAATCACTGTGCAGACTGCTGAAAAAAGGAAGTGAGTTGGGGCTATATCAAGGGTTCCTTATTGGCGAGAGTAAGGTGGAAGTATCGCTTCTTCAGTTTGCGGATGACACTCTTCTGTTCTGTTCTCCGGTCATATCCCAGATTCTTAACCTTAAAGCTATGCTTCGTTGTTATGAGATGGTTTCGGGTCAAAGATCTAATTTCGCAAAATCTCGGTTGTTCGCGATCAACGTTTCTGAGAGCGATGCATCCTTTTTCGCCGGAATTATGGGGTGTGGTTTAGATGTCTTTCCAGCAACCTATCTGGGTCTTCCTCTTGGTGTGGGTCGACCGAAACACAACCTATGGGCTCCTATTATTCAAAGGATTGAGCGACGTTTGGCCACCTGGAAGCGCCGGTTGGTTTCCAAAGGAGGTAGATTAGTGCTTATAAAGGCCGTTCTATCCAATATGCCATATATTTTCTATCTCTTTTTCAATGTCCCGCCTCGGTTGCTAAACGCATCGAACAAATTCAGAGACGCTTCCTGTGGGGCGGATCAGGGTCTTCCAAGGGGTTCTCCCTGATTAAATGGAGTATGGTCTGCTTGCCTACTAAAAATGGAGGTTTGGGTATCAGGAGGGTTCAGAGTTTTAACCAAGCCCTTATGGGCAAGTGGCTGTGGAGATTTGGCGAAGAACAATCCTCTTTGTGGGTCCGGGTCATTGGAAGTAAGTATAGTTCAGATCGTGGGCATTGGGACTCTGTTGATAATTTTAAACTCAAAGGTCTCACGGTTTGGAGGGACATCTTCAAGTTGAAGTCGTTATTTGCTCCTGGCGTCCGATTCAGAGTATATAAGGGGGATCGGATTCGGTTCTGGCAGGATCCTTGGTGTTCGGACGATCCTCTTCAAGTGATGTTTCCTGACTTATTCATCGTTTCATCTCAGAAAGAGGCCTGGGTATCGGAATGTTTTGCAAGGGAACATGGGAAGGTGGCTTGGTCTCCTAAGTTTCGCAGAGACTTCTTTGTTAGGGAGTTAAACTCTTACAGCGCCCTCCTCTCCTTATTGGATTCTTGCTTCATCAAGTCTTCGGGCGTAGATCGTCGGATTTGGATTTGGAATCCTTCGGGGATATTTTCAGTCAAATCTTTTTATAACCATCTGATCCCTTCTTTAGTGGAGCATGTGTCCTCCTCGGTTTGGAGACAATCTTGCCCTCCGAGAGTTGCTTTCTTTGGGTGGTCGGTTAGCTGGGGCCGCATTCAAACTATGGATTTTTTGAGGAAACGAGGAATGTGGTTGGTAGATCACTGTCCTCTGTTTATCCGATGGGGAATCCATTGATCACCTTTTCATACACTGTAAGGTTGCTCGCCATATTTGGGGTCTTATTTTTTCTCGTTTTGGAATCAGTTGGGTCCCCTCCAACTCTATGGCTGAATTCATTCAGAGTTGGGCCTGGACTCCTTGGAAAAGGAAAGGCAGAACGCTGTGGAAGATGTGTCTCCTGGCCTCATGGTGGTTCTTGTGGAAAGAGAGGAATGCTCGTATCTTTGAAGGGAAGGCTAGATCTCCCTATTGGATTTATATTCAGTTGATAGCTGCGGTCATATCTTGGGCTCGAAGCCTTCCTCTGTTTCGTTTTGTTTCAGCTTTCGACCTCTGGGAAGGATGGTCAATCATATGCTTGGAATCGGCTACCAAAGTGAAAATCCTCCCCTCCTGGATTCCTCCTCCTCCGGGGTCCCTGAAACTTAACTTTGACGGATCGTCTATCGGCAATCCAGGAATGGCAGGAGTAGGGGGGTTATGTAGAAACCACAAAGGGGAAGTCCTCTGGGCCTACTCGGGGCCTATCGGAGTGGCAGACTCAAACGAGGCAGAGGTCCGAGCAGTTCATAGCGGGCTTCTCTCGATGCCTCGTCTAGAGTGCGACAAAATTATCGTCGAAGGGGATTCCTTAAATGTTATTCGCTGGCTTTCGGGTAACGCTTCTCCCCCTTGGCGATTTTTGCCTCTCTTAGAGGAAATAGAGGACAGAGCTAAGGGCTCCTCAATAGTTTTTCGCCATGTCAGGAGATCAGCCAATGCGGAAGCAGACACCCTTGCCAAGAAAGGAGTCTTTCGGGCCGCGTTTGAGTGCTTTGACTATCTACCTCCTTGAATTATTGTACTGCTATCTTTGTATTATCTTTGTTCCTTCAGGACCACCTCGGTTCTGTTTTTACATATATATATATATATATATATATATATATATATATATATAATTCTGTTGCCCTTTTCAAAAAAAATCTTCAAAATTGGGTTTGAGTTTTCAAAAGATTAAAAACTTGTTAGCAACCTAATTTTTCACTCCTCATTAGTTGCCATACTAGGGACCACCCTTGGAATTTCACTTGGTATCAGAGCCTTGGCTCTTAAAAGATTTTCTTTTCTTAATTTCTTTGGTAAATTTTTTCTTTAAAATTTTAACAAGGGAAAGATCATAAGATCTTTGGCAACTTTCTAATTGTGAAATGGCAAATACAAATGGAACCGGACTTCCGGAAGGCCATTCCACAACTAGACCTCCCTTCTTTGATGGGTCCAACTATGGGCATTGGAAGACAAGGATGCGTATCTATCTTCCTTCGATAGATGTGGAGCTTTGGCATATTGTTGAACATGGATACAATTTGCCTTCCAAGCCATTTGAAGAATGGAATGTTGACGAGAAAAGGCATGCAAATTTAAATTACAAAGCTATAAACTCTTTATTTTGCACCTTATCTACAGAGGAGTTTAATAGAGTAGCTCTTTTTGATTCCGCCAAGGTTATTTAGGATACTCTTGCTGTTACCCACGAGGGAACATCACAATTCAAGGATTCCAAAATAAACTTGTTAAAGAGCAAATATGAAATGTTTAGAATGAGTCAAAATGTAAGTATTTCCGAAATGTATACCCGATTTTCTAAAATTTCAATTGAATTAGCTAATCTTAGTAAATCTTATCCTACTGATGAGCTTGTGAGTAAGTTGCTTAGGTCTCTTCCTCCACATTGGGATCCAAAGGTAACCGCCATATAAGAATCAAAGAATCTCAAGACGCTATGGAGGAACTTGTAAGATCTCTTATCACTCATGAAATGCTCCTCACTAGCCGACAAGAGGAGAAGAAGCCAAAAAAGAAAGAAAAAGAGAGTAAATCCTTAGCACTCAAGGTGAAAGAGGACTCATCATCCTCAAGCGAGGCGGATAGTGATGAAGAAGAAGCTTTAAGAAAATTTAAAAGCTTATGGAGAAAGAAGCATAAAAAGGATAAAAAGAAGAAGAAAGAAGAAATTGAAGTAGAAGGAAGAATAAGATGTTACAATTGCAAGAAGACGGGACACAAAAGACTGGAGTGTCCACTTCTCAACTCATCTTCCTCGAAGTACAAGGGAAAGAAGAAGGATTGGAAGAAGCACAAGGTTCTTGCAGCCGCTTGGGATGCTTCTAGCACCTCGGGACAAAGCTCAAGTGAAGGGGAAGCAAAGAAGGATGATCTTTGCCTCATGGCACTCTCCCATGAAGTTGAGGTTAATTCTAACCCCTCTTGTAATTCATCAAGTAGTGATAGTAAAAAAATATCTTATGATGAATTGTGCACAACCTTGCATTCTCATATTTCAAAAAATAAAATTCTTAAAAAATCTATTTCTAAATTAGAAAATGAACTTGATGTTTTGAAAAATGAGTCATCCTCTTCCATATCAAAATCTCAAGCACAAATTGAAAATTTTAAACTTGAGATTGAAACCCTTAAGGGTTGTTTGGATGAGAAAACTTGCCAATTTCAAAATGTGGCAAGCTCTTCCAAATCTTATGAAGATGACACTAATGATTTTCTAAATCAAATAACCCATTTTCATAATAAAAATGAAAGGTTAAGATTATGTCTCAATGGATTCCTAAATTGTGACAAAATTATTGACATAATCTTGAGGAAGGCTAGTCATAAACCAAATCATGCATTTTAAGATAGGACTACTCTATCTAACCCTCATGTTAGATGCCATTATTGTGGAATAAATAGTCATTACCAATTCCAATGTGCATCTAAGATTAGGGATTGTGGTGGAACCAAGAAATCTTGGGTTCCCAAAGCCCCCATATAATTCTCTTCATATGTGCTTAGATTAGGGGCTTGAACTTAAAATTGAATATCTTTTTATAGTTATTTAAATATCCTCTCTTGTATTGAATTTGTTTTTCCAATAGGGGGAGTTTTATGTTTGTCTTTTTCCTTGAAAAAAGGGGAGCTTAAAATTGTAAATTTTATCCCTTTAATTTTTCTTTTACCCCATCTTTTTGATAGATGCCAAAGGGGGAGAGAAATCTAATGTAAGGAAATATATGCATGCTTTTATTGAAAATCTCTTGTGCTTGTCATCATAAAAAAAGGGGGTGATTGTAAGCCCAATGGTTCCCACCTTGGCATTCCCATCTTATTTTGATGATTCCAATACACAAGTCATTTTATATCACTAATGTGTTTGTGTGTCTAAGTTGTAGATCTTAGTTGTGCTAAGTCAGGATTGCTTGGATTGAGGCCAAGAAGATCTCATTGGACCACATTATGAAGGCCAAAGACATCGGAGATCCAAGACGAATGAAGACTTGAAGAATCGCATTGAAGATCGAAGTTATGCTAGAATGTATAAGATCCAATCTTAGTCTAGATTTTAAGAGGCATAAATTAAGTTAATCTCACACACCCTAAATGTCAAAGTGTTTGCCCTTGTGTTGTTCCAACAATGTGGAACCCTCATAACAAAATCAAATTGGTGTAAAGTTGGAAGCCAGTGAAACAGAATTGAAAATCTGGTGCTGATAGGCTTCTCGGAACTACGAGAGAATTCTCGGAGCTCCGAGATTTGATCCAGTAGAATTTTTCATCTTCTGTTTGTATTCCCGGAACTTCGAGAGAAATTCTCGGAACTCCGAGACAACTATAACGGGAAGAAATTTGACCGTTGGAAACTTTGCCAGATTTACGACAATGCCCCTCAAACAGTCATATTAGGGTTTCTTATATATATGGGTATTCTAATCTTCCCAATTATCAATCCTAACACTCTAAAACTCTATTTGAATATCCCAAGAGTGAATCAAAGCTTGTTTATGCCTCTCATCCTCTAAGATTAGGATTTGGATCATTAGGCTCAAATTTGTACATCTTCTATAAATTGTAAACCCTTGTGAGGGATTATTTTTAGTTCTTTCTTTCTTTATCAAGATTGTATTCGGGCGAGTGTTCGGAGAAGCGTAGCCCACTCTCCGTGGTGAAAATTACCACCAAGGTTAAAGGCGATCGGAATTGTAATCGGCATTGATCTTCGCCGAAGTTAAGAAGATCATATAGTGAAGCCGTCAACGGGTTTGGTTGGTGGAGTGGAGTAGGCCTCGCGTTGGAGGACCGAACCACTTTAAATCTCGGGTGCAATCTCTCTTATCTCTTGCCTTTCTTTTATTGCACTTAGGATTTAACTCGTGTGCATTAATTTTCATTATTGATCTCTTAATCTTCAAAATTGGGTTTGAGTTTTCAAAAGATTAAAAACTTGTTAGCAACCTAATTTTTCACTCCTCATTACTTGCCATACTAGGGACCACCCTTGGAATTTCAGAAGATAATCTTGAATAAACAAATAATAAGGAGAAAGTTAGCAATCAATCATGAGAAGGATACAATTAGCGACACCAAATTTTTCATCGATGATCAAAGACGATCAAAAGCTCAGAAAGCAGACCATAGCCACAAAATATCAGAAGTAAGTCATAGACCAGATCTAAATTTGGAAGATGGATGTCAAAACTGTACGATCAAGAAGATCAGCAATGATAGACTATGGCTATAGAGACAGCGGACAAGCCATCTGTCATATCTAAGACAAAACAAATAAATCGGCAAGAATCTAACCTAATGAATCTATGGCACAACAAAAGAATGGATAAATCAGGTTTGAATTCGAAAGATAGATATACAGGTAAAATTCATCATTAGTGGATCAAGAAATAAACCATGGCTATAGGTGTGACAAGTAGAAGTAACTAACCAGGTTTAAATCTAATGGATGAACTTCTCACGATTGATTGGATTAGACCAAGAATCTCTACTACAGAATAGGTCCTGGTCTCATAATCAAGAAATATATCAACAAATTTTTCATGAATAGATCAAAAAGATAGGCCACGACCATGAAAGGGGCAAGTAAGAGCCATAATCTAGTCTAGATATGAAAAACAGACTGATATAACTGATTGGATTAGATAAGGAAACCTCACTAAAGAGTAGGCCATAATCTAATAATCAATATATATACATATATATACATATATATCCTAACCAGGGGCACCAGCGCTAAATATAATCCAGCAGAGTCAAGACGCTTGACTCAAGACAGACATGTGAGTGTACTAGGACCGCGTTGTAACCACATAAGGTGAGCTACCCTAGTCTATAGATAGGAAAAGGCTCCTAACTCTAGGCTCCATATGTGTAAGCAACACATGTTCATCCCTATATGAATGCAATATATATATAAACACATGCAACTCCTAATTGGGTTTCACTAAGTCAGCAAATATATTTATATACATAATATATAAAATGAAAGTAGGGCTCCGGACTCAATATATTGGACACTATGTGTATGATTCATACTTTAGATGTATAACACAAGCACGCCTAGTGTTATACATGGTATGCTTCATTGCTTATCGGCTGCTGTAGACACAAGTACGTCTAGTGTCAACGGGGGCAGCACCGGTGCATAGCTTGGAAATAAATACAACAGCATCATCAGGGTAATGACATCTCATCTAGTACGTACTGTATCTATCCCATGGAGCCAATAATAATAAAAACATGATAATGTACGTTGTGCAGTGTGTGAATCCCTCGTTTTACGCACCTATTTGGTGCCCCTGGATTTCTAAGCGATTAAGTTCCCATTTATAATGATTTTGGCCCAAATTTCTTCAAAATTAGTATAAATGGCATTTTAACAGATTTAGGCAATGTTCCAAGAACTCCCCAACAGAGTCGCCAGCCTGTCGACCCCGATCCTGAGAAAACTGGCGAGAACGTGAGATCCACGTCAATCCTCTGAGATCTCCACATGTGAAGAAGAGCTCCACCAAGAAACTCTCGAAAGAGTACCCTCACAGCATGAGTGGCGATGTAAAATGAGATACCTCTTGATTCGGGGACTAGCCCGGAACTGAGATGTACTTGAAACAAAGAAGAGTCGACATCCAAGAAAGTAGGCCCTGGAGCCCATACTATACTCTGTCGCAACGAATAACCAGAGATACAAAAGTTTGTGCCCGATGACGAATGGGGAAGGTGTTAGGGCCCCCCAATTCGCCCGTGTGTAAACACCATGTCTCTTATGCCACTTATTTATTAAGTTTGAAGAATTTTTGGGCGAAAATCATATGAAATGGGAACAAATATCCCCGAGAAGACGTCTACCTAGGCATGCATGACCCGGGGATGAAAATAATAAGCACACACAAAATTAAGTGAAAGAAGTGTCACCTAAGCGTAGCTAAGTTACAAGTGTCATTCCTAATTGGTGTCTAAGTTCTGGTGGACAAACACATGAATGCTATAGCTATAGGTATAATGTCTGCACAGGAAAGTAAGAAAATACAACAAACACACAACCCAACTCAACTCCACACACGACTCAACATGACAAACCCTAAACTCTAGTGTGAAATTTTACTCGGACCAGGATGGCCATCCCGGCTGCTCTACGTATCCTTGCCTCGGGAAGAATCAGAGTCAATGTAGTTCGGTGACCAATTCTAAACTACGATGCCTAACCATCTAAGACTACTATCCTAGACTCGATCAACTAGACCTGACTAGTTTTTAAAGCTTCTCGTGCGATTGCTTAAGTTCAAGTGAATTGTAATTTTTAAGAATCCCTATATACCTTAACTAATGCAAGTTAGCCCTAAACTAACGCAGGTGAGCCCTACATCCTATGTGTAATTAGGCTGTATGACCTAAGAAAAATAATGGGCTAACAAAGTGCATCCTAGTCTAGCCATCGGCTCGACTAAGTGTCTAACCGACCACAACTCGAGGCCTCCTAATTTTAGAGACACTCACATACAAAACACGCAAAGCATCAATATAACTAGGACAAACTCCTAACTCTAAGACATCTCAAACATCTAGGACAGACTCTTAACTCTAGGAGAAGATCTTTTCAAAAATCGGGTGTAAAAGATTTGTTTAAAGAATTTTTGTATTTTTGAATGATTTAAATGATTTATTTTTTAAGGTTTGAAAGGTTTTTTAGAAAAATTTGACTGGACTTGGGATAAGGATCACAAGCTGCCTACGTACCTCATGGAAGAGGATCAAGCCAACGTAGTTTGGAAACAGACTCTCTTAACTACTCTCCTAATGATTCATGACTTTTCAAATGTTTTGATGTTTTCTGATTTCTGTTATTTTTGTTTTGAAATGTTTCAATATTTTTGTTCTCTAAAGTTTTTCAATATTTTTATATTTTTAAAGTGTTTTCACCCTTTTAGCCAACGAAAATCCATATATCTATACCCCGTGATCCACAACATGGAAGAGCATCAATGCTAAGGGCTGAATCCCTATTAGCTAAAAGGAAACTCATATCTAAAGACATACTCACACAAGGAACGGACAAACTCCTAAACATCTATAAGGGCAGGACAGACTCAGAAGATTTGCAAATGTTGGACAAAATCCTATACTTTGCAAGGGTTTGACAGAATCTCATGACTTGATGAAAAGTTGGACAGAATTCTAGCTCCCTATGGTGATAGGATAGACTCCTGAAAAACTGACTCCTATGCTAATAGACTGACTCCTAAACTGGTGACTCTAAGAGGGGTGCTAATGAGACAAGGCATGTCTCCTAAAACAAGAGGAGATAAAGGGATGTCTGTGAGACTGGGCAAGTCTCCTAAAAGAGAGGACAACTATTACCAATGAGACAAAGCATGTCTCCTATAGGGGAAACAACTAACTCTAATGAGACACTGAATGTCTCTTATGGAGGGCTCCAAGAAACCTTATCATTGCCCTATCAATGATAAATGGGATAGGGCAACTAACAAACCAAGCTAGTCTTCAACTAGTAGGGGATACAAGTTGGGGTACAACTTAGAGAGGGTTCTATAAATGAGGCTAAGGCATGCCTCCTATGAGTTCACTCTCTATCATGACTAAGGTGACCTTCCTAAGGGTAGGTTAGAAATGGAGCTTGTCCCCAAGGGAGTATTGCTTTGATGAGATATTATATGTCTCCTAGTGGGGGCTCTAGATGACTCTTTCATTGCCCGTTCAATGAATAGGGAAACCTAATGTCATAAGGGATACACATCTAAAAGACTGGGCAAGTCTTTTAAATAAAAAAAGGGGAATGCTACTTGGACTAAGCAGGTCCCCTAATGATGGGCTTGGGATGACTCCTTCATCGCCCTGGGAATGAAAACATAACAATCCTTTACTCTAATAAAGATCTTAAACTGGAAGAGAAAATTCTAAAAAAAATGAAACAGGATTTAAACCTCTTTATTAAATACGAAGAAAAACATAAAAAATCTAGAGAGTCTCTAAATGACACAACTGATGCCCAGTCCCTTTTTACTCTCTCCTTTAAATGCTCTATTAATCTAAGGTCAAGACCCACTTTGCTTATTTTACTTATAAAAAATTTCACTATGTATGATTCCCAAGAATAAAATATGCTATTCCTAAATCCCATGGGACAGAGTATTCCGAAGACTAGAATATAGTATATTGCTACTCATATCAATAATGCTTTAGGTTCAATAGTATAGAAGCTCTGAAGGAAAAATATTAACCAACCTTTTATAATAATACCCCTGCCAGTATCTGTTATTAGAACTTTAATAATATTAGTCCACACAAAAAGTGATTTCTATAAGATCAGACCTTATCAAACAAAGAAAATATGGCCTAAGATATTATTAAACTCTCATTCTACATCATATATTAACATAAGATCAACCTTCACAAATGTTATTATTTATACTAGATAACTAATAACCAAAAATCATTTTCCAACTATAAGAAATACAATCAAGGCAAGCGTCTCTTTTAAAAGAACTTGTAGTGCAATTATCTCAATACGTGATGAGTGGTAAATATAAAGATAAAGACCAAGAGTTTGCCTCATATTCAAAGTTACCAGACAACTTATGTCCGACCACACAAAATCAAGGGAATAACGTTATCTTTGATAAATTTGAGAACATTTGTACACTCAAGTTCAACATAAAATGGCTTCCAAAATATTCCTAATGATTATGCTTGAGCTCATGTAGTGTTACCAATTCGAAACTTCACAATATATCAAGAGAAAAACAACATGCAATTCAAACCATAATGCCAAACCATTCCATGATTGTATCAGGGACTAAAACAGAGTAATGAAATTAAATCAAGGGAAAACCACCTTATCTCCACAACCTATTGCAACACAACTCTACATTAGAAGTTGATTTCACAACTAAAGGAAAATACCTCTAATCCTGTATAAGGACAAGGATCTAGGAAATGAGATATATAACCAAAGCCTTTAAGAAAAAAAATTGAATCAACCTGCTGGGTTAACTGATAGTTCTTGGAATTAAATATCAATTTAACCAATGCCCACTAGTCATAAGGCATACCAAAGAACATGCTAAGTGCTCTTGTTTAAAAAGTATTGGCTAGGATGTCCAATATGAATGAAAATGACAAGTCTTGGAACACTAGTAATTGGAATTCATGGACTAATATTCAAGCAAGAGTCATGTATATAGAATCTAAAGTAAAAAAAATGAGCCATAAAAGCCCCAACATAGAAGAAGCAGGCTGGATACATTTATCAAAACAAGGTAGAGTCAACCGAATTTGTTGTATTCACTGAAACAAGATACATCCACTACATCATTTGAATATCAACCCCTATACACTAAAGAAATTGTCTTAAGATATCCATTTTTCCCTAATGACTTCAATTCATCTTGTATTCTATTGTTTCATTATTGAAATTGTAGAAGGAAACAACTTTCATCCTTCAGCACACACGAATAAATCAAATGAATTGTTTTTATGCTCACACACTAACAGGGCATGAAATAACTAATAAAAATAATATCATTCATATTTATGTGACAATGTAGCATTTATGAGAATATCAATACATGGCTGAACTTTTGTCATTCCCCACCAAAATGCAATGATAAGCAAGAACCGAGTATATGGCAAAGCATGGCTATGCTAACATAATTTCTCGAAAGAATTAAAAGAAAGGGGGGTTCTGATCATAGCATCAGGAGATTTTTCACACATCAAAATAGCTATTTACAAATCTGAAATAGTATAAGCATAGCCACCACAGAAGGAATAGGGCCTTATCAAAATAAAATAAATAGACATTCTCTTTATTATCTTAATTAGGTATCAAAGTACAGGGAACCAACTTAATATACGAATCCATACATACAAAACAAAAATACCAAACTCAAAAATGAATTTTATGTTAAAACACAACTCAATCACAACCACTCACACATAATATATAGTTAGTGATCCCTATCAAATACAGTACAAGGATCATTTAAAAAAAATATTATCTCTCAATTTAAACAAGGTGTTGACATAAGGAAAAGGATAAAAGTTAGTCTATATATGACAACAACACAACACTAGTTTAAATGTCTCCTTACAAACCAAATGAAATAAACTACCCAAGCACCAAAACTTGACCATCAATCACAAGAAACCTTGTACTGAAGTGAACACAATGTAAAGGGTCAATTCTGTTCTTCTATCCTAATGAAGTTTCCGCAAAGAAATGAACACCACCCAATGATTTTCAACATCTGTCCCGAAGATAAAAACATAAATTCATGAATAGTAGCTTATACCTTTTATTTATGGACTAATTAAAGGGAAATTGGACTGACGATATTAATAAAAGCTAGCATCAATGACCATGAAAATGAATATGGGACTAAATGAGCTGGGGTTGAATGACAAAAACAATGATTTACCTCGAAAGCCTATAAATAAGGGAAGCAAAATACATAAAACTCAATTGAAATAAAATTCAAACACAACATTCAGTAAACTAAACAGGAGTGGAAAGCTAACCTTCACTAATGAAAGTCATCAGACATTCAAAAGCTTAGCAGTAAAAAAAAATCAATGTCAAGGACACATTTTTTTTTAAACCCTATGATATTCTAAAACTTAAGAATTACCATAACTAAAACTTAACTCATTAAAAGACATTATTAAACTCCAAATTCGTATGCACATCACATACTTAAGCCGCAAACATCTTATCCTAAGGAAGAGCATTTACAAACATTCAACCTCAACATAATTATCTGAGTCATAAAACTGAATAATTAAGACAAGAAAAAAAATCATTAAATGATGTACTAAGCCGAATGTACTTCCAGCCTCTCTGTGTTGTTATTCAACTACAAGTCAAATGTACTAGGCCAATATATGATTACAAATTCCCAGATCTTACTATTTTCTCAACTAATAAATCCAATTACCTGATATTAAATTTCAAAACAAAAATATAGAGGACATATTTCAGAAAATTCAAGAGAAATACCTAAAATTAAACGATGATCAAGATTTCCTTTCCTCTCGCAGATTTACCTTCTTTCTTCTTTAATTTTCCCTTAGCTAGTGCTAATAATGATGATCGAATATAACTGAGCTCCAATCCGAGTGAGAACAGAGAAGAACTGTTTGTATCGGGGCCTTGCCGGAAAAAGTGTTCGGAAGAACGATGAAGAAGAGTTAAGGTTCGAAATTCTGAAATAATATAGCAAGGAATAAATGGAACAAAGAGATGCAGGTAATAGTCTAGACACCCCCATTTTGCTACACTTTAAAACGTAAAAGATTCGGTAGTTTGTCAAGTCTCGAGTCCATATTCCACAAATAGATTAGGCATCAATGAATTCTAGGGTAGATTTCATCTCATTTAGGTCTTTAGAAGTTGATTCGCAATCCTAAAGGTTTCTAGGGTGTTCCAATGGTATCTGGAAGATGAAAGTTTAAGTTTTCAAGTAAGTGAAAAAACCTGTAATTTTTATAAATTTCAGGATTTCTCTCAGTTTTGCCCATTTTTGCATTACAGGGATATTTTGGTCATTCCTAATGTGTCCCGTTTGACCCCCCGAGTTGTGTCTGAGAAATCTTGACCAATTCCATGAATTTTGAAAAGCTGCTAGTTTTAGAATTTCTCAGGATTTTCCCTAGCTTCACCAAATTTTGTACCTCAGGGGTAATATGGTCATTCCCAATATGTTTCATTTGACCTATAGGGTGTGTCTAAGGAATCTTAGATGATTTCATGAATTTTGAAAAACCTGCTAAATTTAGAATTTCTCAGGGGTTTTACTTGACTTGGAAATTTTATGTGTCAAGGGCATTTTGGATATTTTCAGGGGGTACCAAATGATCATGTTTGATTTTGTCCACCAAAAGGACTCAATTTTAAAAGTTTCTATTTTTGAAGTTTGACTACAAAGACTTTCCATTTTTAACTTTCCCCTTTAAAGGGTGAACCAATTTGAGGGTATTTTGGTCGCATTTGGATGTGTAATGGTCGAATAGGGGTATTTTAGTCTGAAAATTTATTTTTTCTAAAGGGGATGGTTCGAACATATATTGATGGTGCACCATAAATGTCATATAGGTTGGGTTCATCAATAAAAATTTAAAATTAAAAATTTTTTATTGAATTTTAATTAAAAAAAACCCAAAATACATGTCACAAGGCCCATTAGGCTAAAGCCCACAAGGTGGGGTTCCATATGGACCCACCCATGTGGGTCGACCACATAAGTGGGTGGCCCACATGAGGAGGCCACATGCAAAAATGTCCAACATGGGATGAGGTGGTTGGTGACATCATATTTGTTTTAGAAAAATAATAAAGAAAGGAAGAGTTATAATTAGAAAGGGCTTGTATGGTCAGGTTACTAAAATAGCCATAACTTTTTTATCTTTTCATCCAAAAAATTTGCTGTTATACTTGTTTTGAACTTCTCGAAACGATCTACAACTTTTTAGTTTATGACTTTTCCTGAACCAGCCTCTAAATTGGTCAAAAATGAGCTTAAACGTCGGGCAGCCCTTTTGGACAAAAATCATTCATAAAAGCTAGTTTCCTATGTGAGAAGACTTCTAGATTGATCTTGAAGGGTCTCCATTGTGTAATTTAGCATTGCTTGGCTTGCAAGAAATCAATATTAGAAGTAAATACAATTTAGAAGGTAAGAAAAAAGTAAGCCGTAGGTGAGAATTGAAAACTAACTAAAGGTAGGAGTCCTTACATTGAAAATTTCCAAATCCAATCTAACCCTAACTTTTTCTATAAAAACAAAGCAAGCACAACCTTTGGTTTTTTCTCTAGAAAATGCATCCCTCTCTCTTCTTCCTTGGAATTCATTCATCTCTTTTGTTGCTTTGGTGTTCATCTCTTCCACTTGGTTCTTCACAAAGTGCTTTCACATATTCAATCATTCAACATTGGAGGCTAGTTTATGATTCTTTGGGGTTTTTAGAGCGTATAAAGGGTGCGACAAGGCGTATACCACGGATCTACGCACCCTAGAGACAAGGAGTGCGATCAACGGTAGGTTCCTTCATCTTTACGGAAAAGATGAATTAAATCAATAATAAAAAGCGCATGCCAATCGCGTGGGTACGAGAGACCAAGAGAGAGGGAGGCGGGCCACGCCGCCCCTCTCGCGGGATCGAGTCCCACAGTTTGGCAACTCTGCTGGGGACCACCTAACTTCATTAAAATTTCAGAGGATAATTCGTTTGAATTTATTTTAACTGGCTCATAAAAACACTCTATCTTATATCTTATATATACTTGGTAGATTAGTTTGTTTGCTTTATTTACTCATCACATCATACACAAATTTAATCTAACAAAACCTGAAGGCATCATAAATTGCGCAAACTTATTTCACACACTTACATCACTTGCATCTAAACCCTTGCATCTCACCTGCACACACATCCCATTTTAGGAACCCGGAGTGTTATCTAGCATGGTTGACTGGGATTTCATCACGTGGTGCCTCTGTGCTAGAGACGCATTCCACTCTTAGCCTAGTATCTTCATGGTGCGTAAACGGATCTCTTGTTCTCGTATTGATACACCGGACACTAGTACAGTATATCGAACACGGATTCGAGCTAAGGGAACTCTTGGCCTTACCCCTAGATTATCCTACACATGCATATAGTACGGACATGCGTGCATCACGTGTGTGAGCCTAGATTGGGATATCCTATCCATTGGTGTCTAGATTAGCTGTAGTCCATCTTCCAATGGCTATGATCGGTTTAGGTACACAAACAAAGTCATGAGTCGAGATCCTCTCTCTACTCCGCTAGATTAGGATTAGGATTGATGCCTTCAGGTAACACTTGTTAAAATGTAAGAAGATTAAAAGCGTTTCCTTTGGGATTAGGATATAAATTCCATATTTTCAAAGATCTCATAGGATTAGTCTCTTCTTGATCTACCCATTGAAAGCAATCTCGTGAGATCTCAACTAAACCTTTGATCGTGAGCCTATTGTCTTTCTTTTATTTCATCATATCTTCATTCCTTCTATTAATTGGTAGGAAGTGTGTCTCGATCCTATGATTATTTAATCCCAACCCTCCTTTTGAAATGATCTAATTATACTTGTATCCTTAGTCGCTTCTTACTTTAGGGGCAACCACTTTCAAGATTATTTGGTTAAGCTCCTCAGAGTTCATTCTCATAACCCTTATACTAGGGGCATTCCCCTCCTCACTTGTGTCATTTTGTTATGTCTCGGTTCTTTAAGGATTCATCCTATCATTACATGTTTAGCCTACAATCACTTTTCAGTCATTGATTAGAAAACACTCCTTGAATGTCAAGCTTACTTCTCGTGTTCGTTGTTTTTATTTCAGGAAGTTGTCACCATAGATAGCTTAGCTTACTACTCCTTGGGTTTGAGTTTCTTTGCGGTTGGAGAGGAGATCTATTTCTCCGCCACTTTCTGTGAAAACCCCAGCGTCTGCACCTTTTTTTTCATCCTCACCAATTGAAGAAAGCTCAGATAATCCTCCACCTATCTCCGTTGCTGATACTTTAGCTTTGATTCTCAAGCAACTTCAAGAGATCAAAGAAGAGAACCGAGTCATCAAGGCCCAACTTTCTGAGAAGTTGGGGCCATCATATTCTAATTCCAAAGACAAGGGGCCTATGTACCATGTTGCTACTTCAGGAGCGCCTATCCAGCCTATGTTAGTTCCTATTCCTGACAAGACCGAGGAAGATTTTGAAAAAAAATAGTATAGCGAGGACAACAGCAAACCTTCTCAGACAATGGTTGACAAAAAAAGTCATGGAGAAACTAGACAGTCTTACTAAGAAAGTTCAAGATATTTAGCTTCAAGAGCAGGGAGGTTTCAACCCAAGTGATCTTACATTGTTTCCCGAAATTCGTCTCCCTGCCAATTTTCAAATGCTGGATTTCGATAAATATGATGCCGTTGGTTGTCCCGTCACTCACTTGCAGATGTTTACCATCATGTGTCAGCTTCAAGGTCTATCTCCTGAGCAAATGGCTCAATTCTTCCCAATTTCTATGACAAAGGTCGTTAGAAGGTGGTCCATGGTCATAGACAAGACTCGTTATAGGACATGGAAGGATATTGGAGAGCAGTTCATCAAGAAATTCAAATATGATGATGGAACCTAGATCACTAGGAAGGATCTTGAGAGAACCAAGCAGGATTCAAAAGAGTCATTCTTAACTTTTGTCAAGAGATGGAGAAGGTTAGCGACTCAAATGATGCAGTGTCCCTCAGAAGAAGAATTGGTCCAGATGATTATTAAGAATATATCCTCTCAGCTCCAATATCACATGTCTCTTCAGTACTATCCAGATTTTAAACACTTCATCAATGCTAGTATCCAAATTGAGGAAGCAATGGCACAAGGAGTTTACAATAGAAGCAACCCCAATTCAAAAGAAGTTAAGAAACAGATTCCAGCTCAGATCTTCGAGGTTGATAATGTATCAAGGACTAACCAGTTGTAGAACCCTATGGCATTCGAATATAATCAATCAGGGGCTGCAGCTTAGCAAAAGCCCGATAGGAAATTCACCATTCTCCCATTTCCACCATCTGTCATATTGCAACAAGGGTTGGAATCCGGCGATATCTATTTACCTCGCATTAAGGATCCTCCTAATCGACTCCCCAGGACATGGAGGGCGGAAGAGCACTGCGATATTCATCGAGGATCGGGGCATAGTACTGATCAGTGTATAACTCTGAGGCATGTGATCCAGAAGTTGATCGATGAGCGTAAGCTACCATTTCAGCAAGCACCAAATATTATTGATAATCCTATGCAAAACCATGATGTACCGCCGCTGGATGATGTTTAGACACTTGGGGTTTGAGAAACTCATGTCCAGTTACAGTGAAAGGGAAGAACCAGAAGTTAAAAGGCACTTGTTATGATGATGATTCAGTTTTTACCGAGCCTCCAAAGACAGACAGTTGCAGCAGTCTTAGTCCTTTTGTTATTTTAATTCAGTCAGTCATGATGTCGAGTCCAGTTATCAAGTACAGTCTTCTAAAAGTTTGAATAAATTCCTAGCCCAATTGGGTCTTTTCTTACTTTTATTTTTGAGTCAAGAATGTAAATCCTGAGTCTGTTCAGGATAAGTCTTATCAGAAGTAGTTATTTTCAATTCAATAAAATTTGCTTTCTCTATACATACCAATGTGTGCTTCTAACTTTAATGAGAATAATACTCCCTCCTCGAATGAGGAAAGATGCGGACGAAACTCCTCTTGAGTTGCAGCCTATGCTCAAACAAGATGAGGAGCGCCGAGCCCAGCCTCTAAAAGAGGAAATTGAAATGATAAATATTGGCACTAAAACTTTGATTCAGTAAATGCCTATTGGAAATACATTACCCCTGAAGAGTGTGAAGAATTGGTAAACCCATTTCGAGGATAAAGAGATTGTCTAGTAAGCGCTACCATTAATGCCAGGAGAAAGACCTAGATAGAAGGTTCAAGAAAGAATGAAGAAAGTGAATTTCACATGCTATACAAGGGCCATGGATTGTAAACAACTTCCATATCTCCAGTCAATGGCCCTGGTCATTGGTTTCACTAGTGATGATGTAAAGCCATCGAATTTAATATGAAAAGTGCAAGAGCAATCATCTCAGAGCGATCATCAAAATATCAAGTGTTACAGATCCATAGATGGAGGATATCAAAGAACAAGTTTCGCTCCATCAAAGTCGAAAGCACATATCAGAATCTTGAAAGAAGAAGATCCATTATCTCTTACCTGGAAATGCCGTCAAACTCTGAAAAAAATAATAATAATAAAGAGAATTCATCAACCTAGATCAATTCCAAACCTGAACATTGGAAGGCCTCCTTCTGCCGAACAAATCACAGAATCATAACACAATGTCAAAAAGAATATCTGTTTGCAAACCCTTCGAGCCTAAATGAAATTCCTTCGAAAACTCATTATACTAGGGGCATTCGCCCTGAACTATGTGAGACCTAATCCCTACGGTGGGGTACATAGGCAGCTCAGTCAAACCGAGTTCGGTCGTTTCAAAAGAAAAAATTCAATCGTTCTAAAAAGAAGAAGAAAAAAAATTATCAATCAGAGAAGAAAGTTCAATTGTTCCAAAAAGAAGAAAAAAAAAGAGAAAAATCAATTTACCTTCAAACTATGGGCATTCGTCCTGAACTACGCGCGACCTGATTCCTACCCTGGGATACGTAGGCAACCTGTTCACAGGTTCGGTCGAAATCTTTGTTGAACCTTAAGCCATTCTTTGAAAAGCCCTATCCTACCTATAAAGTCCTTCAGATGTTCAGAATCAAAGATCTAGGCCTTAAAAAATGAAAAAGAAAAAAGAACGGAGTTTAAAGATCTGCTAGACTGAAAACCTGAAAAGGCGGTCTAAGCAAAATTTAAGATCATTCCCCTGCTAAGTTGAAAACTCGAAAGGGCGGCTTAGGCAAAAGTCAAGGGGATAGGCTGCTGGATTGAAAACCTAGAAAGGCGGTTCAAGCAAAAGTTAAGGCTAACACAGTTCACCAAGTTAAAAACCCTGAAGAAGTGAGTTGGTCACTGTAAGAGAATCATTATACGAAGGCTACAGGCGGTATCAAGACTGAAGATCAAAAAGAAGTTCAAGCGAGTTCAAGTGTCATCCTAGAAACTGGATGCGTTGAAACCAAGGAATTAAATCCTTGAAGCATTACTGTTTTAAGGAAGAAGTCCAATGTTTACCAATTGAGAAACTACTCTTTGAAAGGATAGACTTACCAAACAAAACGTTAACTAAGTCAGAAGCATCACTGTGCCTGTCAGTGTAGTTAGTCAATCTTTGTCATTCTAAGTTCACTCTTTCAGAGTTCCTCAATCCTTTGAATAGTGTCATTTACCCAAATTTCCTCTTTAAGAAGAGTTAATCGCTGTCCTTGTGGCCAAATGATGCAACTATCTCGGTAAAAGAGGCCCGGTGTCGTCAGCTCCCTGCGATTGTACTTGCGCCAAGATAATCCTGAAGGAAAGATCTGGAGAATCTATTCAAAGAGCTTCATTTTAAATAAGATCAGCTCAGAAGCATTCCGAAGTAGAAACATTAGGAAGTGCAGTTTCCATAAGAATACCATGCCTCATAAGGGTACACGAAGCTTGAGAAATGATGTGATGATGATTGGGCCAGTTTCTCAGAAAGATGAACCTTTAAAATTTTTAATTTCCTTCCTATTAGTTGAATACTATTCTGGTTAAGAAATATTTCTCTAAACACTTGTCAAAGGAAAAATCCCAGTTCCCAATTTTCAGTATCCAAGAGAGCCGTTATTCTAGATTACCAATTCCAGGTAGTTAGATCAAGGTTTCAGTTATCAAAATCCCCAAAAGAAAAGACCAACAGTCTCTTTGCGAAAAATTTTGTTGAAGCTTCCTGAAAGCGTTCCTAAACCATTCTCGTTAGTCATGCTTCTTAATTCCTAAAGTTTGTCGTCCCGTTATTCGTCAAAGTCTTAGTTTCTAATATCTTCATCGGGCACGATCTTTATTGTCCCCGATTTCATCATTCATTGATTTCAAGAAACTAAAGTTCATCAAATTCAACTTCACATTGAATTCAACTTAATGAAAAATCTCTAAATTCTCCATCGTCAAAGTCATCAATTAATCAACAATTGATCAACTAAGCAATCTGAATTTGATCTCCCGTCTCGCTTGCAAACAAGTTAAATCTCTCTGAGTCCGTATAAATACGGTATTTCATTCTCTCGGAGTCCATACAACTATGTCCCTTATTCTCTTTGAATATCATATAAATATGATGTCTCATTTCCTTGAACTCCGTATAAACACGATATTTCATTCTCTCTGAGTCCATTTGAAAATGGTCTCTTATTCTCTTTGAACATTGTACAAATGTGATGTCTCATTTCAATGAACTCCGTATAAATACGGTATTTCATTCTCTCCGAGTCCATACAACTATGGTCCCTTATTCTCTTTGAGCATCATATAAATATGATGTCTCATTTCCGTGGAATCCGTATAAATACGATATTTCATTCTCTTCGAGTCCATACAATTATGGTCTCTTATTTTCTTTGAACATCATACAAATATGATGTCTCATTTCCTTGGAATCCGTAAAAGTATGGTATTTCATTTTATCTGAGTCCATTAAAAAATGGTCTCTTAATTCTCTTTGAACATCATACAAATATGATGTCTCATTTCCTTGAAATTCGTATAAATATGATATTTCATTCGCTCTTAGTCCATTCAAAAATGGTCTCTTAATTCTCTTTGAACATCATACAAATATGATGTCTCATTTCCTTGGAATCCGTAAAAATACGATATTTCATTCTCTCTGAGTCCATTCAAAAATAGTCTTTTAATTCTCTTTGAACATCATACAAATATGATGTCTTATTTCCTTGGAATTCATATAAATATGGTATTTCATTCTCTTTGAGTCTATTCAAAAATTGTCTCTTAATTATCTTTGAACATCATACAAATTTGATGTCTCATTTTCTTGGAATCCGTAAAAATACGGTATTTCATTCTATCTGAGTCCATTCAAAAATGATCTCTTAATTCTCTTTGAACATAATACAAATATGATATCTCATTTTCTTTGAATCCGTAAAAATACGGTATTCATTCTATCGGAGTCCATTTAAAAATGGTTTCTTGTTCCTCTTTGGGATCCATATAAATATGATGTCTTATTTTCGTAGAATCTGTATAAATATGGCATTTCATTCTCTGTGGGTCCATTCGAAAATGATCTATCTCTTATTTCCCTTTGGCCTGTACAATTACAGTGCCTCATTTCTGTTGAGCCTGTTTGAAAGCAGTATCCATTCGAAAATGATCTCTCATTTCCTCATTGTCCGTTTGAAAACGGCGCTGCCTCATAATTATCTTTCATTCTGAGTTGTGTAATTTTTGCAATCAGATTGAATCTATTTCTTCGTTATTCTGAACTACCAGCTCATGGTGGTAAGAATAAATGATCTTGATTATATTCTAGGACTTCATCTAGGGTCTTGCATTAGGTTATGTTGCATTGTCAAAAGAATCCTTTTGTTGATTAACACTAAGCAAAATGGTTCTGTCACTTTTGCTTTGGTATTCGATGACTACGTCATCTTTACCAAAGAGGGGCATCTTTAGATACCTCCATTTTGCTACACTTTAAAAAGCAAAAGATTCGGTAGTTTGTCAAGTCTCGAGTCCATATTCCGCAAATAGATTAGGCATCCATGCAGTCTAAGGTAGATTTCATCTTATTTTAGGTGTTTAGAAGTTGATTCGCAATCCTAAAGGTTTCTAGGGTGTTCCAATGGTATCTGGAAGATGAAAGTTCAAGTTTCCAAGTTCGCTATGCTTGGGCGAAACCCCATCCAATCATTTCCGCCATGTTTCGCACTTTTCCGTTAAGTGTTGAGAGAGATTATTCCCAAGAATCCGAGCAAGAGAGAATTTGGATCCGATTGATGGGTCCGTCTTGAGCATTTGTTTAGATTTGGATCAAACAGGGTGGCCCGCGCATTGTTTTAGTGAAAAATGAGTTTTGAACCTACTTCGATCCAACACCTAAAGATGATCATCAAGAGAACGGTCAAGATCTCAGAGAAGTCGTTTTAACAACCAATTTACATTGCGACCCACCATTTGAACGGTCAAGATCATCAATGTCGCCCATCAAATGGACGGTTCGGATCATCAAATGGGAGTGATTTAAAAATGGGGTAACATATTCACATTTTGATCTATTGGATGGTTTGGATCAGCCCATAGGATTGATTAGTGGAGCACAAATTAAATCACATCGCAGCCCACTATTTGAACGGTCAAGATCATCAATTATCGCCCATCAAATCAACGGATCGGATCAGCCCATGGAATGATTCTATTTTGGTTCGGTATAGCAAAAAAGGGGAAGTTGGCTCTAAAGAGGAATTTTCTATGTCTCGCATGAAAAACCATTTTTATAAATGAGGAAGTTGTTTGTATGGTGGGTCGGCTCTTGGATAAAAAAAAAAGGCAACATCTCTCTCAAGGGGGGACATGGTGGAATGTTGTGAGGAGGACTTGGGCAACTTTCTCATGCATTCGGTGACTTTATTCTTATTTTAAGAAATTGTTTGTATGGTGGGTCGACTTGAAGTTAAAAAAAAAAAAAAAGAGAAAAAGGAGAGAAAAGGGAGTGGAGGAGGATCTTCTATAAAAGTCCTCTTATCAATGTGAGATGGGGGGGGCCTTGCAGAGAAGGATACACAGAAATTCTCAAATTCTCTTTCTCCTTGATCGGTTGTAACAAAAATTAATTGAGTTTCTCAAACATCTTGGGCAATATCCTCATTCTTGAGATACTGACTACAATTTTTGGGGGCTGCTACCTTCTCTCCTACTCTAGCTTTGTGACCGAACCTTTCTTTGGTTCAAAATTGCATAATCGAATCTATTAGATTTCAAAACATTCGTGGCAAGTTTCTTTTGGATCAAAGGGCTGGTCTATACCTTGGCGATTGAAATTTAGAAGAATAAAATCTTGAGACCGAAGCTTATTGGTGGACAAATTTGGTGGAGTGGATCTTTCTTCTAAAGTTTGGTTCGGTTCTCTCCATAGAAGGTAGGTGTATTTTCACATGATTTTTTATTTTTACATTTGTATGTCCTAGATATTTTATTCTTCAACATCACATGTCTTAGTTTTAATTTTAGCTTTCGTTTGCGTGCTTAGAATTTTATTTTCTATGCTTTAAATTAAGGATCCAGGTTAGATCTAATAAGAGTCTTAATTAGGAAATCTAATTAGATAACTCTTGAATCCCAGGCTCAAGGGATTTTCGGTTCCTATTGGGCAAAATCAATGATGCAAACACCCAATTTTACAGTCCATCCCATTTTATACCAACAGCCCATTACCCAACTTAAGCCGATCCAATGGCTCCTATCGCAATTGAATTTGCCAAATCCTAGCTCCCCACGGCCCAATTGAGTTGATCCATCTAATTGATCCAAAACTTGCTACCCAACGGTCCAACTCAGACTCACACCCTTTCCGAGTCTAACATAGACTCGAGCCTAACTCTAAATTGAATTACAAATTCCATTCCCAAACAGCCCCTAGAATATATTTTCCATTCCCAAACAGCCCCTAGAATATATTTTCCATTCCCAAAACAGCCCTTAAAAAAAAAAAATCCAATTGCAACATTAGCCCATTCGAGCATCATTTGATAATAACACCCTTTCCTTTTCTAAATTGATAAACAAAACAACCCGTCTCAATTTGATAATCACAACCCCTTTTTCAGTTGAAAGGAGACACAACCTACTTTCCCAAATGATAATCACAGCCCATTATTTGACAAGAAATGATAAGACAAAAATATGGCGGTGCCAATATCATTCCCGCCTTGGTTTTAACTGCTCGTCTTTGAATAGAATTTTCGACCTCTAAACAGCAGAATCGTGGAAAATGGTGAACTACAAAGTAGTAGATATTTTTGTACTGTTTCCAATGAGTATTCCTGCTTGATCAGAGGATGAGCGGTTAAAAAGTTATGACCAAAATGATTGCAGCCTATACCCTTAGGAGTTTCTAGTTTAATGCTGCTGTCCCCCTTTTTTTGTCACACAATTTTGAACCATTAAATCAAAGATTCATAGAAAATGGTAAACTACAAAGTTAAAGACCTTTGAAATATCTTTCCAACGCATATTTGTACATTAAATTTGACTAAGTGGTTAAAGAGTTATGACCATTTTAGTGGGCTGGATTTGCTAAATCTTTAAATGGTTAAGGTTTTGTCGAATTTGTGCAATTGTCAAAACATTGTTGTGTTAATATCATTCTCTAAACCAAAATTAAAAGACATTAATTTAAAATATACCCAACCTTAAAGTCACAAATCTAAAATTTACCCATGTAAAAAAACCATCACTCTAAATCCGTTAAAAGCCATTAAGCAAAAGACCACTAAAAATCTCAAGTGAAACTAAAACCTTCTAAATAAATAACTTTAAAAGCTACCAAACACACTAAATACCTTCAGATAATAAAAGCTTCAAGAAAACTCTAAAAGTTTCCACAAACCCAAAAGAATTCGAGATTCCCAAGAGCCGGTGGATTCAAAATTCCTTTAGGAACCCTTAGAGCCCAATTTAGGAACACCGGTGTTGTGTCGTGTCCTAAGTTTTAGGGAGTCTTAGGTTTTAGGGAGTCCTAGAGTTAGGAGTCCAGCCTCATCACGGACGTTTGCTATGTATAGCAACCGTGCCATAGGTCTAGTTACACTAGTCACCCAATCTTTCCCTAGGACAAGCCTAGTAAACTAGGATGTAGGCAAACCTGCATTAGTCTAAGGGACCATTTGCATTTAGATGAGAATCATATAGCATCTTAGATGAAATCCTAAGATAATAAAATCCTCAACTTGAATTAAATAACTTCTCTTAAAACTGTTGAAACAGTCAATCCCGTCTAGGTCGGTGTCTTAGTTGAGTTAGGCATAAGTAGCTTAGCTTAGGTGCACCGAACTACGTCGACTCTGATCCCAGTGAGGCTTGGGTACGTAGGCAGCTTGGATGTTTGATGGTATACCACCCGCGAGTCGGCACCACAACAAATTGTGGTGTGTTGGATATTAATTTTCTTATAAATGCTTAATCAAATCATTTAGGGCTTTCCATGAAATTAGAATTCTAGGAGAACTTTCACTTAGATTGAACCCAGACAAATTAATAAATCAAGATACACATTTAGGATTCCCATTGAAATTAGATTTTAGGATGCATGTCACTTAGTTCGCACATTAACATAGGGTTGAATGAGCCATTTAAAATAAATTTAAAAGAGTTAACTTTTAGAATTGAAGACCGATTATCGGGCAGGAATGGTGCATGTGGTGGATAAATCCCCATACCTTCCATTCTTGTAACCAGGTAGCGAGTCTAGATTTCTGGTTAATTATGGGTCCTAGATCCCACATCTAGGTGGCGACTCTATCAGTCTCTTTTGTGTGGAATTCGGATTGTCTTAGTGATCCCAAGTTCACATAAAAGACGAATTAAAATCAATAATGAAAGGCACACGCCAATCGCGTGGGTACGAGAGACCAAGAGAAGAGAGCGTGGCGGCTCGCGCCCCACCCCTCTCGCGGGATCGGGTCCCACAGACTGGCGACTCTGCTGGGGACCACCTAACTTCATTACAATTCCAAAGGATAACTCATTTGAATCTATTTCAACTGGCTCATGAAAACTCTATCTCTTTTATGCTTGTTAGATTAGTTTGTATGCTTTATTTTCTCATCACATTTACTCAAACTTAATCTAACAAAACCTGAAGGCATCATAGATTGCGCGAACTTATTGCACACACTTACATCACTTTCATCTAAACCCCTGCATCTCACATGCACACACGTCCTATTTTAGGAACCCGGAGTGTTATCTAGCATGGTTGACTGGGATTTCATCACCTGGTGCCTCTGTGCTAGAGAAGCATTCCACCCTTAGCCTAGTACCTTTATGGTACGTAAACGGATCTCTTGTTCACGTACTGATACGCCGGACACTGGTACAGTATATCAAACATGGATTCGCGCTAAGGGAACTCTTGGCCTTACCCCTAGATTAACCCACACATGCATGTAGTATACGAACACATGTGCATCACGTGTGTGAGCCTAGTTTAGGATATCTTACCCAATTGTGTGTGTGAGCCTAGTTTAGGATATCCTACCCATTTGTGTCTAGATTAGGCCGTAGTCCATCTTTCAATGGCTACGATCGGTCCTAGGTACACAAACAAAGTCATGAGTCGAGATCCTCTCTCCACTCCGCTAGATTAGGGTTAGGGTTGATGCCTTCAGGTAACACTGATAAAATGTGCGAAAATTAAAAAACTTTTCCTTTGGGGTTAGGATGTAAATCCCATTCATTTCCAAAGATCTCATAGGATTAGTCATTCATGATCCATCTGTTGAAAGCAATCTTATGCTATCTCATCTCATCTTAATCTCATTTTGTTGTTGATATCCATCATTCAGATTTTAGATCTGGTCCTTGACCCGACTTTTGTCATTCTTATGGCCATGGTCTATTATCTGAGCCATTGATTGATCCATGTTTATCATATATCTTTTACCCCTGGATCATATCGAAATCATTGATGAAAAAGTTTGATCTCACCTGTATTCTTTGAGTGCATGATCGTTGCTGAGATCGAAACTTATTTTGATTAGGGATGTTTATCGTTCCTGACTCTTTCATTCCCAAAAGAAGAACGGTTATACCCAAAGAACACCTTAAGGAATAGATTGAGGATTATTTCCAAATTAACATACCCGTTGATGTATTTCAAGATTACTCTTTTCTCTATTTGTTCAGAATCTTTATCTCATGATTATTGATCTAGTATGTTAACTTCCAATCAGGATTCTGAAAGATAGCAACCATCGCTTCAAAAAAGGGCACCCAAGCTAAACCTACCTGGTCTAGACCTACCTCAATATCTAGACTTGTTCGTCACTTTGATCCCACTGTGTCACCAACAGCACCTTTACCATCTTCACCAGAGTTGTCAGGTTCTTTTGAAGTCAACCAAATGGCTAATGATCCAGTGGACCCCATGATAACTATACAGGAAATGTTGAGAAATATGTGTCGAGATATAGCAGGGTTGAAAGATGAGGTGACTCATCTAAAAGACCAGAGTACTCAAAAGGTCTCTACTTCTAAAGATCCCGCCATTCAGCCTCCTCCGGCCACATCTCCTAACCTCACCAGACCAGTCATCTCTCCCGTAGAGATCGATCTAGAAGATCAGCAATATGCTGGGGAATACTTTGTCCCTCCGGTTAACAAGGAGAATGAGTTGTTCGATAAGTATGAGAAGATGGCTCGTGACATTGAGAGCATGAAGGTTCAAGCGTCCAAGGGATTCGATATTTCTGAATTTCTGATGTCCCCTAATGCCATATTCCCGCCTAAGTTCAAGGCACCAGACTATGACAAATATGATGGAACTGGGTGTCCGAGAAACCACGTCAGATGGTTCATCACTCTTTCCCAGCAGCATGGCTTAAGTCGAGAGCAGATGGCTCATTTGTTTCCTATGTCTCTTATAGGGGTAGCCAAAAGATGGTTTTTGAGGTTGAAACCAGAAGAGATTAGGACATTAGAAGAAATCTCTAACCGATTCGTAGAACAATTCTCCATGGAGGAAGGGATCGAGGTCACTAAAAGAGATCTGAAGCTGTTGAAGCAGAATCCTCAGGAGACATTCACATCTTTCATTAGGCGCTGGAGGCGCAAGTCTGCCCAACTGAGCCATAGAATGTCAGAGGAAGACCAGATAAAGTTGGTCCTCAAGAGCTTGTCCCCGCAGTACTTTCACTTCATGGCGCCGCAGCACTATCAGAATTTTGATCATTTGATTAAGACCGGCACCCAGATCGAGGATGCTATTGCTAAGGGCCTCCGAGCCAAAACGCTATCTGATGTCCGAGAGGGGAAGAGGCCTATGATCCAACCGAAGGAAGTACAAGCAGTCAGTTATACCAGACCAGTGGCCAAGCCTGTTGATGAAGTTGTTAGACCAATGGTGACGAAGCAGTTCAGGCAGTTTGACCCATTACCATTTCCACTGCCCATGATACTTAAGAAGTTGATCAGAGACAAGAAGATCAGACTTCCGGATGTCAAACCTGTACCTAATCCGCTGCCCGGAAACTGGAGAAGGGATCAATACTGTGAATATCACAGGGGCCCGGGACACCTGACTGAGAACTGTTTGGCCTTGAAGCACGCGATTCAGAACATGATCGATAAAGATGAGCTTGCAGTTGAAAGGCCGAATATCACTCAGAATCCTCTCCCCAACCACCGTGCTGTTGCTCCTCCCACTACAAACGCTATCTTTGTAGATGAGCCCATCCTTGATCCCTCTGCTCTCATTTGCGCTATTACATCTGATAAAACATATGTTTTGAAGTTTGACGATGAAGAGCTCAGAGAATTCAGAGAAAAAGAACCTTATGTGCTGTCATTTGACGATGCTGAACTCGCTGAGTCATCTTCAGCCCAGTCATATGCGCTTCAGAATGTTGGTCTGGAAGAAGCAAAGGAAGCCACCTATGTTCTAAGGATGGAGGACTTTGAAGAGGATGTAAGTAATGCACCTTATGTTTTCAGAACGGACGAAGACGAACTGCTGTTGCTGGATGATCAGTGTAACGAGATGCGTCACATGACCCGTGGTGGGCGAGTGTTCAAACCACCAGAATTGAGTGTAGAAAACCCGGCAGGGGTTGCAAGAAACTCAGAAAATCAGAGGCAGAATAAAGTGAGCGCAAACGAAGAAGATGAGAGCCTGTTAAAGCAGCTGAAAAAGACTCAGGCTAATATCTCGGTATGGGGTTTACTAATGGCCTCATCGAAGCACAGAAAGCTAGTCCTTCAAGAGCTTAATGCAGCACAAGTTTCTGTTAATACCTCACCTGACGAGCTTGTCAGTCTCGTAGCCATGGCCAGAGCTGCGAAAACATTGTCATTCGCTGATGACGATTTACCTCCTGAGGGCCGAGACCATACTAAGCCTCTTAAAATCACAGTCTTCTGTAACAAGAAGAAGGTGCCAGAGGTGTTGGTTGACAACGGCTCTGCACTGAATGTTTGCCCATTAAGCACCGCAGCAACCCTAGGGTTCAGTCCTGAGAATTTTATTCCATCCGAGCAGGGTATTCTAGCATATGATGGCACTCGCCGAGATGTAATCGGGACTTTGGTCACTGAGATACAGATTGGCGGAGAAGACTTTGAGGTAGAATTTCAAGTCTTAGATATTAAAGCTTCATTCTTACTGTTGCTTGGCCGTCCTTGGATGCACAAGGTCGGGGTTGTTCCGTCTACTCTCCACCAAAAACTGAAGTTCATTCGCAAGAACAGAGTGATAACGGTAAAGGGGGATCCTGATCTCGAGATAGGACAGATCACTCCGGACATAACTGGGGAAAGATCCGAAGATATCAATTTGACGGGGTTTTCACTAGAGGTGACTACGATCACTTTCAAAGAGGCTTTGAATGAGGAAATTTGTTTCCTGACCAGTACGAATTCGAATGTCATCAGAATGATTCGCCGACAGGGCTATATGCCAGGCGCCGGGTTAGGCAAATATCATCAGGGTTTGACCGAGTTTCCTGTGTTCAAAACATTCAATGGTTTGTTCGGACTGGGTTACAAGCCTACAAAGAAGGAAATTGTAGAGATGAAACAGTTGATGCTGAAATGGGCAGAAAACCGTCGTCGGGGCTTGGGGCTACCAATGGCACCCATTGATTTGAAAATGAACGGCCGATTCCGAAAAGAAGGCGCAGCCTTTCCTTTCTGTGGCTTTGCAGAATTTTGGTTGGATGAGAGCACAGGGCAGATGCTTCCGGGGTTTGAGATTTTCTTCGATCTTGAGCTAGAAGATGAGCCAGTGGGTATGCAGATTGTAGAGACAGAGTCTGAGGCTGATTGGACAGAGCACATAGAGCCGAGTCTTCTGAATTCACTTTTTCAAGAAGGGTCACAGACTGTGGCCGTGATTGGCAGGAGCCCGCTGATACTGGACCCAACTCGTCTTATCACCCCGGCTGAGGAACCTCTGACTAACTGGACTTCTCAAGTCCTACCCCAGGTTATTTTCCAGTACAAACGAATCCCTTCAGAAAAGTCAGTCGTCCATAAATACGTGTCAGTCTCCGGGTTTGATTCAGAGTCTATATCTTCTAATGAGTCTTTTGATGCAGGTACCATAGATGACCATTCACCTGAGATCGGCGACGTTTCTTCCTTTTCAAGCGAGATTGAGTTGGAGTCTGTTCATAATAAAGCATCTGTTGCTGTTTCCTTTTATAGTTCTGAGTCAGTTGACGCAGGTGTCAACATTTTCATCGAGTCTGTAAAAATGAGTCCAAAGTTCATTGTACCCCCCGATGAGGGTAATTCGTCTGTTGATGTATATGATTCAAATTCCAATGAAATGAAGGATTCTTCTTTTGAGTACATTCCTGTCTCTATTTCATCTGCTGAATCTGCTCTAAAATCTGATAATCTTAATAATAACAATCAAGACTCCCCCTCTGATGAGGATGCCGACGAAACTCCCCCTGAAATCAGACATATGATCCAACAGGAGGAGAGTCGCCGAGCAAAACCACTTGATGAGGAAGTTGAAACTGTGAACATTGGTGATGAAACCTCAATGCAGGAAATAAAGATCGGCAAAACTTTATCTCCTGAAGAACGCGAGGAATTGATCACCCTGCTTAAAGAGTTCAAAGAAGTTTTTGCTTGGTCTTACGATGATATGCCAGGATTAAGTGAGGAAATCGTCCAGCACAGATTACCCTTAATCCTTGGTGCTAAGCCAAAGAAGCAAAAACTCCGAAAGCTCAAAACAGAATGGGAGTTGAAAGTCTATGAAGAAGTGAAGAAATTGTTAGAAGTAAAATTCATCCAGGTGGTGGAATATCCTGAATGGCTCGCTAACATAGTACCGGTGCCCAAAAAGGACGGGAAAGTCAGAATGTGTGTTGATTTTAGAGATTTAAACAAAGCAAGTCCTAAAGATGACTTTCCTCTTCCAAGCATTGATCTCCTGGTGGATAACACTGCTGGGCATGCTCTTTTATCCTTTATGGATGGATTCTCAGGGTACAATCAGATTAAAATGGCACCTGAAGACATGTTGAAGACAGCGTTCATCACTCAGTGGGGTACATATTGCTACAGAGTGATGCCGTTTGGCTTGAAAAATGCTGGTGCTACATATCAGAGAGCCGCCACGACTCTTCTTCATGATATGATTCACAAAGAGGTTGAAGTTTACGTTGATGACATGATCGTAAAGGGGAAGACTCGGCCTGAGCACACTGTTGCCCTGAGAAAGTTTTTTGAGCGGATCAGGAAGTATCAGCTTCGTCTGAACCCGAGTAAATGTGTATTTGGCGTTACGTCAGGGAAACTCTTGGGGTTTATGGTCAGCGAAAGAGGGATCGAAGTGGACCCGCAGAAGATCAAGGCGATTCAAGAAATGCAGCCGCCGAAGACAGAAAGGCAGATCAGAGGTTTCCTTGGCAAAGTTCAGTATCTGAGACGGTTCATAGCACATCTGACGATGACATGTGAACCCATTTTCAAGCTTCTGAAGAAGAATTCCTCGAAGAAGTGGAATGAAGAGTGTCAGGAGGCTTTTGAAAAGGTTAAGCAATGCCTATCCTTGCCCCCTGTTCTTTCACCAGTTATTCCAGGCCAGCCGTTGCTGTTGTACTTATCTATCACGGATACAGCGATGGGTTGCATGCTTGCTCAGCAGGATCTTGAGTCTAAGAAAGAAAGACCCATTTACTACATCAGCAAGAAGATGCTAGAGTATGAATTAAAATACACTGTTTTGGAGAAGACTTGTCTCGCATTAGTTTGGGCAACCCAGAGGCTTAGACATTATTTGCTTTCAAACAAGGTTCTTCTGCTTTCACGAATGGACCCTCTAAAGTACTTGTTTAAGAAACCTGCCCTTACAGGAAGGACTGCAAGGTGGTTATTGTTATTGTCTGAGTTCGACATCAGTTATGTCACTCAGAAATCAGTTAAGGGGCGGGTTATAGCTGAACAATTGGCCGATGCTCCAGTTGAGGAGAATGCTGTTCTAAGAGCCGAATTCCCTGATGAAGAAATTATGGATATCGAAGAAGAAGAGGTTCTCAGTACCAAGTGGTTAATGTACTTTGATGGAGCCGTAAACAGTCGTGGGCAAGGAGTAGGTGCAGTCTTGGTCTCTCCGAAGAAAGAATACATTCCTATCTCCATCAAGTTGCAGTTCGAGTGCACCAACAACATGGCAGAGTACGAAGCCTGTATTGCCGGACTTGAAGCAGCCTTAGCATTGCAGATTCAAGATATTGATGTGTTCGGGGATTCCATCCTGATCATTTACCAGATTAATGGGCAATGGAAAACTCGAGAAGATAGATTGATCCCTTATAATATGTATTTGGAATCTCTAGTCCAAAAATTCAAGAGCGTCACATTTACTCACTTATCAAGGACCAGAAATCATTTTGCTGATGCTTTGGCCACTTTGGCCTCGATGTTAGATATCTCCGCTACAATGGAAGTTCAACCGTTAGCCATCAGACTGCAATGGGCCCCTGCGCACGTAAATGCTATAGAGATTTCAGCTAGATGTCCAGATGGGAAGCCTTGGTACACAGATATCAGAAACCTCATTTCAGGCAAGGGTCATCCTCCGGAAGCTTCAAGCAAGGAAAGGAAAACTCTCCAGAAGTTATCTGCGAATTTCATCATTTGCGGTGAAGAGCTATATAGAAGGTCATTTGATGGCATACAACTCCTTTGTGTTGATGAAGATAAAGCTGCAGAACTTATTGAGCAGACTCATGAGGGTGTTTGTGGACCTCATATGAACGGGAAGATGCTATCTAGAAAGATCCTTAGACTTGGATTTTATTGGCCTACAATGGAAACAGACTGCTTCGCATTTGTAAGAAAATGCCATAAGTGTCAAGTCTATGCGAATCTTATTCATGTTCCTCCTTCGGAGTTGCACTCCCTGACTTCGCCGTGGCCGTTTTCGGTATGGGGAATAGACATCATTGGGAAGATTTATCCGAGATCCTCGAGCGGACATGAGTACATTCTGGTGGCTATTGATTATTTCACAAAGTGGATAGAGGCTGCATCTTATGCTTCCATCACTTCGAACACAGTTGCGAAGTTCATCCGTACCAATATAATTTGCAGATACGGAGTACCTCACGAGTTGATTTCAGATAATGGATCACATTTCAAGAAAGAAGTGTTACACCTGTGTGAAGAGTTCAGGATAAGGCATCACAAGTCGTCTCCTTACAGGCCGCAGACGAATGGGGCCGTTGAAGCAGCAAATAAGAACATCAAAGTCATTATCAGTAAGATGACTGAGACATATAAGGACTGGTCGAACAAACTTCCTTATGCCTTATGGGCTTATAGAACATCGATCAGGTCTTCAACAGGCGTGACTCCGTATTCTTTGGTGTACGGAATGGAGGCTGTTCTCCCTGTTGAGTTAAGAATCCCCTCTTTGAGAGTGATGGTGGAGGCCGATCTGCCAGAGTCAGAATGGGCGAAGGCCAGACACAATGAGCTACAGATGATAGATGAGAAGAGGCTGAGAGCCTTATATCATATCCAAGGATATCAGAGACGGATTGAGAGAGCTTTCAATAAGAAGGTTCGTGTCCGAGATTTGAAGCCTGGAGATCTTGTATTGAAGTCCTACAGGGCACCGGTATTTGACCCAAGAGGAAAGTTCAGGCCAAACTGGTCTGGTCCTTACATTGTTGATGAAGTCCTGCCTGGAAAAGCCGTAAGACTGCTCAATGAAAATGGAGAAAAATTAAATGAACCTACAAACCTGGATCAATTAAAAAAATATTATGCTTAAGTACACCAGGAGGCCATCCTTGGACGATTTGAGCTTCAAGCCAATACCCAAATGTTTTAAACTATTTGCAAACCCGTTGGGCCTAGAAAAAAATGAATAATGAAACCCCTTTCCGCTAAAAGAACCTGTGAGCCAAAAGCAAAATCAAAATTTCTTTGTTAAACTTAAACCAGGGGCATCTTTTATGACTTTCGTCATAAAAGATTTTAAACCCGAACTACGCGTGACCTGATTCCCAATTTCTTTAAGGATACGTAGGCAGTCTGGAGGATCCAGATTCGGTCCAGATACATGCAAACATACCAAAGTCTAACCGGTTTGAACCTAAGCCCACCCGAAAGTCCTTCTGGTGTACTCAGGCCCAGGTTTGTAGAGAAACAGAAAGAAAGAAAAATGATGGAGTCTTAGACCCGCTAGACTGAAAACCCGCAAGGGCGGTCTAGGCAAAAGTTAGGGTCATTCACCCGCTAAGCTGAAAACCCGAAAGGGCGGCTTAGGCAAAAATCAGGGTGCTGAGCCTGCTGGATGGAAAATCTGCAAGGGCAGACAGTCCAGGCAAAAATTAAGGCATATGGTCCGCCGAATCGAAAACCTGAAAAGGCGATTTGGTCATGGCAGTGACTTCATGGAGAGAGGACAAGGCTTTAAAAAGCCAGCTAAACTTTCGATTTTCTCTGGCACCTTCTCAAAGTCTAAGTAAGCACCATCAAGACTTCTTTTGGTACTCTTTGAGCCAGAGAAGTTGAAATCGAGCAATCTGAAGGGAGGATAACCATGGCAGAAATCCTGAAAAGAGGGTTGAAACACCTTTAAACACGGTATTCAAAAGACTCTAAGAGAGTGGCTTTTACCATTTTTTTTTGTTTAAAAAAAAAAAAAAACCCTATCAGACTAAGAAGCAGATTTCAGTCTATCTTGGTATTTGAGTCAGGTGTCCGTCAATGTCCTCGTTCGTTGTTTGTCAAAGTCTTTCCTTTGTCAAGTCGAGTTCAATTCTTCAGAGTCCTGTTCCTCCCCAAGCCGGGGTGGCAAGAAAAATAAAGGGTAAAGCAGAACTCTCAGGAGAAGCAGAGAATTTGTGGCTCTTGTGAACAAGTACAAAGCAGAGCAGAGTTCGGAAGATTGATAGGCTTTTAGCCCAGTTCCAACGTTAGCAGATGGCAGTGATGAAGCAGGATTTTGAGCAGAACCATGTTCTTGTATTTTTAAGAGCCTTATAATCCCAAGTGTTCATCAGAAAAGTTTGTAACCCCAAGTGTACATTAATGAAAGCCTTTGGCCCATTTTTCTTGTGTTGCTCTCCAAATGAATTTTGTTATGGAAGTAATCATACTAGGGGCATCTTTTATGACTCACGTCATAAAAGATGTCAAATACACATTGATATTTGAAATGGACATTCTCCTCAAATAGAGACTAGAGAGTTTGAACACGCTCTTTTTGTTCAAGCTCTCCTGTCGAGTATTTGGCTCGTGTTGCTTTGGTAAAGCTTCAATCTCTAAAAATAAAAAATAAAATAAAAATAATAAAAAAATAATAATAATAATAAGAATGACTCTTTGAGTGTGGCATTTGGGACTTTTTAAGTGTCCGCAGTGTGTCCCTACCTAACAAGTTGGGAGTCAGGCATACCTGCGAGGGGGTTTGTATGGATCCGTGTTGCATGACGGGCATACAAATCTGGATTTATATGGAACCGTGTTACACCACGGGCATATAAATCTGGGGTCTTATGAGATAATTTAGCAATTCCTTTGTTGATGTGAGACTCTTTGAGTAGTTGAGACCCTTCGAGTGTTGCAGACTCTTCGGGTAGTTGAGGCTCTTTGAGTATAAATGTGTTTTGTGTTGATTTGAGACTCTTTGAGTAATTGAGACCCTTCGAGTGTTGCAGACTCTTCGGGTAGTTGAGGCTCTTTGAGTATAAATGTTTTTTGTGTTGATTTGAGACTCTTTGAGTAGTTGAGACCCCTTGAGTGTTACAGACTCTTCGGGTAGTTGAGGCTCTTTGAGTATAAATGTTTTTTGTGTTGATTTGAGACTCTTTGAGTAGTTGAGACCCTTTGAGTGTTACAGACTCTTCGGGTAGTTGAGACTCTTTGAGTATAAATGTCTCGCCATGATTTGAGACTCCTTGAGTAGTTGAGACCCTTCGAGTGTTACAGACTCTTCGGGTAGTTGAGACTTTTTGAGTATAAATGATCTTTGTTGATTTGAGACTCTTTGAGTAGTTGAGATCCTTTGAGTGTTACAGACTCTTCGGGTAGTTGAGACTTTTTTTTTAGTATAAATGTTTTGCGTTAATTTGAGACTCTTTGAGTAGTTAAGGCCCTTTGAGTGTTACAGACTCTTCGGGTAGTTGAGACTTTTTGAGTATAAATGTTTTGCGTTAATTTGAGACTCTTTGAGTAGTTAAGGCCCTTTGAGTGTTACAGACTCTTCGGGCAGTTGAGGCTCTTTGAGTATAAAGATTTCTATGTGTTTGAAGCTCTCTGAGTGTTTGATTTGAGACTCTATGAGTGTTACATACTCTTTGAGTAATTTGATATGATATTCTTTGAAGGGTTGATTTACGTCTGCATCGATAGTGGTCTGCTTTCTTTGAGGTAATTTCATTGGGTTCGTTTTCTTAAAAGCTTTATTTTAACAGAGTATGTTTGTGTTTGCTTTAATAGAGTCTTTGCGTATTGATTTAAATAGTTGAGTTGTGAGTATTAGAGAGAAGCCATCTCATTGAGATGTCGTGATTGCCGAGTTACGGGTCGGTGAGAGGTTATCTCCCATTTGCTTGTTGTTTATGACTCTCTTAATGTTACTTTGTTGTGTGCCCTTGTGAATACCACCCTTAGAACCCGAGAACCCAAAAATTTGCTTTGCTTTTGGGTCAGTCAAAATGTGTCGTCTGTTCAGCTTTGCCATTCGCGTGTTACACACGCTCTGCCAAAGAGGGGCATCTGTAGACACCCCATTTTGATCGGACCCAAGTTCGCTATGCTTGGGCGAAACCCCATCCAATCATTTCCGCCATGTTTCGCACTTTTCCGTTAAGTGTTGAGAGAGATTATTCCCAAGAATCCGAGCAAGAGAGAATTTGGATCCGATTGATGGGTCCGTCTTGAGCATTTGTTTAGATTTGGATCAAACAGGGTGGCCCGCGCATTGTTTTAGTGAAAAATGAGTTTTGAACCTACTTCGATCCAACACCTAAAGATGATCATCAAGAGAACGGTCAAGATCTCAGAGAAGTCGTTTTAACAACCAATTTACATTGCGACCCACCATTTGAACGGTCAAGATCATCAATGTCGCCCATCAAATGGACGGTTCGGATCATCAAATGGGAGTGATTTAAAAATGGGGTAACATATTCACATTTTGATCTATTGGATGGTTTGGATCAGCCCATAGGATTGATTAGTGGAGCACAAATTAAATCACATCGCAGCCCACTATTTGAACGGTCAAGATCATCAATTATCGCCCATCAAATCAACGGATCGGATCAGCCCATGGAATGATTCTATTTTGGTTCGGTATAGCAAAAAAGGGGAAGTTGGCTCTAAAGAGGAATTTTCTATGTCTCGCATGAAAAACCATTTTTATAAATGAGGAAGTTGTTTGTATGGTGGGTCGGCTCTTGGATAAAAAAAAAAGGCAACATCTCTCTCAAGGGGGGACATGGTGGAATGTTGTGAGGAGGACTTGGGCAACTTTCTCATGCATTCGGTGACTTTATTCTTATTTTAAGAAATTGTTTGTATGGTGGGTCGACTTGAAGTTAAAAAAAAAAAAAAAGAGAAAAAGGAGAGAAAAGGGAGTGGAGGAGGATCTTCTATAAAAGTCCTCTTATCAATGTGAGATGGGGGGGGCCTTGCAGAGAAGGATACACAGAAATTCTCAAATTCTCTTTCTCCTTGATCGGTTGTAACAAAAATTAATTGAGTTTCTCAAACATCTTGGGCAATATCCTCATTCTTGAGATACTGACTACAATTTTTGGGGGCTGCTACCTTCTCTCCTACTCTAGCTTTGTGACCGAACCTTTCTTTGGTTCAAAATTGCATAATCGAATCTATTAGATTTCAAAACATTCGTGGCAAGTTTCTTTTGGATCAAATGGCTGGTCTATACCTTGGCGATTGAAATTTAGAAGAATAAAATCTTGAGACCGAAGCTTATTGGTGGACAAATTTGGTGGAGTGGATCTTTCTTCTAAAGTTTGGTTCGGTTCTCTCCATAGAAGGTAGGTGTATTTTCACATGATTTTTTATTTTTACATTTGTATGTCCTAGATATTTTATTCTTCAACATCACATGTCTTAGTTTTAATTTTAGCTTTCGTTTGCGTGCTTAGAATTTTATTTTCTATGCTTTAAATTAAGGATCCAGGTTAGATCTAATAAGAGTCTTAATTAGGAAATCTAATTAGATAACTCTTGAATCCCAGGCTCAAGGGATTTTCGGTTCCTATTGGGCAAAATCAATGATGCAAACACCCAATTTTACAGTCCATCCCATTTTATACCAACAGCCCATTACCCAACTTAAGCCGATCCAATGGCTCCTATCGCAATTGAATTTGCCAAATCCTAGCTCCCCACGGCCCAATTGAGTTGATCCATCTAATTGATCCAAAACTTGCTACCCAACGGTCCAACTCAGACTCACACCCTTTCCGAGTCTAACATAGACTCGAGCCTAACTCTAAATTGAATTACAAATTCCATTCCCAAACAGCCCCTAGAATATATTTTCCATTCCCAAACAGCCCCTAGAATATATTTTCCATTCCCAAAACAGCCCTTAAAAAAAAAAAAATCCAATTGCAACATTAGCCCATTCGAGCATCATTTGATAATAACACCCTTTCCTTTTCTAAATTGATAAACAAAACAACCCGTCTCAATTTGATAATCACAACCCCTTTTTCAGTTGAAAGGAGACACAACCTACTTTCCCAAATGATAATCACAGCCCATTATTTGACAAGAAATGATAAGACAAAAATATGGCGGTGCCAATATCATTCCCGCCTTGGTTTTAACTGCTCGTCTTTGAATAGAATTTTCGACCTCTAAACAGCAGAATCGTGGAAAATGGTGAACTACAAAGTAGTAGATATTTTTGTACTGTTTCCAATGAGTATTCCTGCTTGATCAGAGGATGAGCGGTTAAAAAGTTATGACCAAAATGATTGCAGCCTATACCCTTAGGAGTTTCTAGTTTAATGCTGCTGTCCCCCTTTTTTTGTCACACAATTTTGAACCATTAAATCAAAGATTCATAGAAAATGGTAAACTACAAAGTTAAAGACCTTTGAAATATCTTTCCAACGCATATTTGTACATTAAATTTGACTAAGTGGTTAAAGAGTTATGACCATTTTAGTGGGCTGGATTTGCTAAATCTTTAAATGGTTAAGGTTTTGTCGAATTTGTGCAATTGTCAAAACATTGTTGTGTTAATATCATTCTCTAAACCAAAATTAAAAGACATTAATTTAAAATATACCCAACCTTAAAGTCACAAATCTAAAATTTACCCATGTAAAAAAACCATCACTCTAAATCCGTTAAAAGCCATTAAGCAAAAGACCACTAAAAATCTCAAGTGAAACTAAAACCTTCTAAATAAATAACTTTAAAAGCTACCAAACACACTAAATACCTTCAGATAATAAAAGCTTCAAGAAAACTCTAAAAGTTTCCACAAACCCAAAAGAATTCGAGATTCCCAAGAGCCGGTGGATTCAAAATTCCTTTAGGAACCCTTAGAGCCCAATTTAGGAACACCGGTGTTGTGTCGTGTCCTAAGTTTTAGGGAGTCTTAGGTTTTAGGGAGTCCTAGAGTTAGGAGTCCAGCCTCATCACGGACGTTTGCTATGTATAGCAACCGTGCCATAGGTCTAGTTACACTAGTCACCCAATCTTTCCCTAGGACAAGCCTAGTAAACTAGGATGTAGGCAAACCTGCATTAGTCTAAGGGACCATTTGCATTTAGATGAGAATCATATAGCATCTTAGATGAAATCCTAAGATAATAAAATCCTCAACTTGAATTAAATAACTTCTCTTAAAACTGTTGAAACAGTCAATCCCGTCTAGGTCGGTGTCTTAGTTGAGTTAGGCATAAGTAGCTTAGCTTAGGTGCACCGAACTACGTCGACTCTGATCCCAGTGAGGCTTGGGTACGTAGGCAGCTTGGATGTTTGATGGTATACCACCCGCGAGTCGGCACCACAACAAATTGTGGTGTGTTGGATATTAATTTTCTTATAAATGCTTAATCAAATCATTTAGGGCTTTCCATGAAATTAGAATTCTAGGAGAACTTTCACTTAGATTGAACCCAGACAAATTAATAAATCAAGATACACATTTAGGATTCCCATTGAAATTAGATTTTAGGATGCATGTCACTTAGTTCGCACATTAACATAGGGTTGAATGAGCCATTTAAAATAAATTTAAAAGAGTTAACTTTTAGAATTGAAGACCGATTATCGGGCAGGAATGGTGCATGTGGTGGATAAATCCCCATACCTTCCATTCTTGTAACCAGGTAGCGAGTCTAGATTTCTGGTTAATTATGGGTCCTAGATCCCACATCTAGGTGGCGACTCTATCAGTCTCTTTTGTGTGGAATTCGGATTGTCTTAGTGATCCCAAGTTCACATAAAAGACGAATTAAAATCAATAATGAAAGGCACACGCCAATCGCGTGGGTACGAGAGACCAAGAGAAGAGAGCGTGGCGGCTCGCGCCCCACCCCTCTCGCGGGATCGGGTCCCACAGACTGGCGACTCTGCTGGGGACCACCTAACTTCATTACAATTCCAAAGGATAACTCATTTGAATCTATTTCAACTGGCTCATGAAAACTCTATCTCTTTTATGCTTGTTAGATTAGTTTGTATGCTTTATTTTCTCATCACATTTACTCAAACTTAATCTAACAAAACCTGAAGGCATCATAGATTGCGCGAACTTATTGCACACACTTACATCACTTTCATCTAAACCCCTGCATCTCACATGCACACACGTCCTATTTTAGGAACCCGGAGTGTTATCTAGCATGGTTGACTGGGATTTCATCACCTGGTGCCTCTGTGCTAGAGAAGCATTCCACCCTTAGCCTAGTACCTTTATGGTACGTAAACGGATCTCTTGTTCACGTACTGATACGCCGGACACTGGTACAGTATATCGAACATGGATTCGCGCTAAGGGAACTCTTGGCCTTACCCCTAGATTAACCCACACATGCATGTAGTATACGAACACATGTGCATCACGTGTGTGAGCCTAGTTTAGGATATCTTACCCAATTGTGTGTGTGAGCCTAGTTTAGGATATCCTACCCATTTGTGTCTAGATTAGGCCGTAGTCCATCTTTCAATGGCTACGATCGGTCCTAGGTACACAAACAAAGTCATGAGTCGAGATCCTCTCTCCACTCCGCTAGATTAGGGTTAGGGTTGATGCCTTCAGGTAACACTGATAAAATGTGCGAAAATTAAAAAACTTTTCCTTTGGGGTTAGGATGTAAATCCCATTCATTTCCAAAGATCTCATAGGATTAGTCATTCATGATCCATCTGTTGAAAGCAATCTTATGCTATCTCATCTCATCTTAATCTCATTTTGTTGTTGATATCCATCATTCAGATTTTAGATCTGGTCCTTGACCCGACTTTTGTCATTCTTATGGCCATGGTCTATTATCTGAGCCATTGATTGATCCATGTTTATCATATATCTTTTACCCCTGGATCATATCGAAATCATTGATGAAAAAGTTTGATCTCACCTGTATTCTTTGAGTGCATGATCGTTGCTGAGATCGAAACTTATTTTGATTAGGGATGTTTATCGTTCCTGACTCTTTCATTCCCAAAAGAAGAACGGTTATACCCAAAGAACACCTTAAGGAATAGATTGAGGATTATTTCCAAATTAACATACCCGTTGATGTATTTCAAGATTACTCTTTTCTCTATTTGTTCAGAATCTTTATCTCATGATTATTGATCTAGTATGTTAACTTCCAATCAGGATTCTGAAAGATAGCAACCATCGCTTCAAAAAAGGGCACCCAAGCTAAACCTACCTGGTCTAGACCTACCTCAATATCTAGACTTGTTCGTCACTTTGATCCCACTGTGTCACCAACAGCACCTTTACCATCTTCACCAGAGTTGTCAGGTTCTTTTGAAGTCAACCAAATGGCTAATGATCCAGTGGACCCCATGATAACTATACAGGAAATGTTGAGAAATATGTGTCGAGATATAGCAGGGTTGAAAGATGAGGTGACTCATCTAAAAGACCAGAGTACTCAAAAGGTCTCTACTTCTAAAGATCCCGCCATTCAGCCTCCTCCGGCCACATCTCCTAACCTCACCAGACCAGTCATCTCTCCCGTAGAGATCGATCTAGAAGATCAGCAATATGCTGGGGAATACTTTGTCCCTCCGGTTAACAAGGAGAATGAGTTGTTCGATAAGTATGAGAAGATGGCTCGTGACATTGAGAGCATGAAGGTTCAAGCGTCCAAGGGATTCGATATTTCTGAATTTCTGATGTCCCCTAATGCCATATTTCCGCCTAAGTTCAAGGCACCAGACTATGACAAATATGATGGAACTGGGTGTCCGAGAAACCACGTCAGATGGTTCATCACTCTTTCCCAGCAGCATGGCTTAAGTCGAGAGCAGATGGCTCATTTGTTTCCTATGTCTCTTATAGGGGTAGCCAAAAGATGGTTTTTGAGGTTGAAACCAGAAGAGATTAGGACATTAGAAGAAATCTCTAACCGATTCGTAGAACAATTCTCCATGGAGGAAGGGATCGAGGTCACTAAAAGAGATCTGAAGCTGTTGAAGCAGAATCCTCAGGAGACATTCACATCTTTCATTAGGCGCTGGAGGCGCAAGTCTGCCCAACTGAGCCATAGAATGTCAGAGGAAGACCAGATAAAGTTGGTCCTCAAGAGCTTGTCCCCGCAGTACTTTCACTTCATGGCGCCGCAGCACTATCAGAATTTTGATCATTTGATTAAGACCGGCACCCAGATCGAGGATGCTATTGCTAAGGGCCTCCGAGCCAAAACGCTATCTGATGTCCGAGAGGGGAAGAGGCCTATGATCCAACCGAAGGAAGTACAAGCAGTCAGTTATACCAGACCAGTGGCCAAGCCTGTTGATGAAGTTGTTAGACCAATGGTGACGAAGCAGTTCAGGCAGTTTGACCCATTACCATTTCCACTGCCCATGATACTTAAGAAGTTGATCAGAGACAAGAAGATCAGACTTCCGGATGTCAAACCTGTACCTAATCCGCTGCCCGGAAACTGGAGAAGGGATCAATACTGTGAATATCACAGGGGCCCGGGACACCTGACTGAGAACTGTTTGGCCTTGAAGCACGCGATTCAGAACATGATCGATAAAGATGAGCTTGCAGTTGAAAGGCCGAATATCACTCAGAATCCTCTCCCCAACCACCGTGCTGTTGCTCCTCCCACTACAAACGCTATCTTTGTAGATGAGCCCATCCTTGATCCCTCTGCTCTCATTTGCGCTATTACATCTGATAAAACATATGTTTTGAAGTTTGACGATGAAGAGCTCAGAGAATTCAGAGAAAAAGAACCTTATGTGCTGTCATTTGACGATGCTGAACTCGCTGAGTCATCTTCAGCCCAGTCATATGCGCTTCAGAATGTTGGTCTGGAAGAAGCAAAGGAAGCCACCTATGTTCTAAGGATGGAGGACTTTGAAGAGGATGTAAGTAATGCACCTTATGTTTTCAGAACGGACGAAGACGAACTGCTGTTGCTGGATGATCAGTGTAACGAGATGCGTCACATGACCCGTGGTGGGCGAGTGTTCAAACCACCAGAATTGAGTGTAGAAAACCCGGCAGGGGTTGCAAGAAACTCAGAAAATCAGAGGCAGAATAAAGTGAGCGCAAACGAAGAAGATGAGAGCCTGTTAAAGCAGCTGAAAAAGACTCAGGCTAATATCTCGGTATGGGGTTTACTAATGGCCTCATCGAAGCACAGAAAGCTAGTCCTTCAAGAGCTTAATGCAGCACAAGTTTCTGTTAATACCTCACCTGACGAGCTTGTCAGTCTCGTAGCCATGGCCAGAGCTGCGAAAACATTGTCATTCGCTGATGACGATTTACCTCCTGAGGGCCGAGACCATACTAAGCCTCTTAAAATCACAGTCTTCTGTAACAAGAAGAAGGTGCCAGAGGTGTTGGTTGACAACGGCTCTGCACTGAATGTTTGCCCATTAAGCACCGCAGCAACCCTAGGGTTCAGTCCTGAGAATTTTATTCCATCCGAGCAGGGTATTCTAGCATATGATGGCACTCGCCGAGATGTAATCGGGACTTTGGTCACTGAGATACAGATTGGCGGAGAAGACTTTGAGGTAGAATTTCAAGTCTTAGATATTAAAGCTTCATTCTTACTGTTGCTTGGCCGTCCTTGGATGCACAAGGTCGGGGTTGTTCCGTCTACTCTCCACCAAAAACTGAAGTTCATTCGCAAGAACAGAGTGATAACGGTAAAGGGGGATCCTGATCTCGAGATAGGACAGATCACTCCGGACATAACTGGGGAAAGATCCGAAGATATCAATTTGACGGGGTTTTCACTAGAGGTGACTACGATCACTTTCAAAGAGGCTTTGAATGAGGAAATTTGTTTCCTGACCAGTACGAATTCGAATGTCATCAGAATGATTCGCCGACAGGGCTATATGCCAGGCGCCGGGTTAGGCAAATATCATCAGGGTTTGACCGAGTTTCCTGTGTTCAAAACATTCAATGGTTTGTTCGGACTGGGTTACAAGCCTACAAAGAAGGAAATTGTAGAGATGAAACAGTTGATGCTGAAATGGGCAGAAAACCGTCGTCGGGGCTTGGGGCTACCAATGGCACCCATTGATTTGAAAATGAACGGCCGATTCCGAAAAGAAGGCGCAGCCTTTCCTTTCTGTGGCTTTGCAGAATTTTGGTTGGATGAGAGCACAGGGCAGATGCTTCCGGGGTTTGAGATTTTCTTCGATCTTGAGCTAGAAGATGAGCCAGTGGGTATGCAGATTGTAGAGACAGAGTCTGAGGCTGATTGGACAGAGCACATAGAGCCGAGTCTTCTGAATTCACTTTTTCAAGAAGGGTCACAGACTGTGGCCGTGATTGGCAGGAGCCCGCTGATACTGGACCCAACTCGTCTTATCACCCCGGCTGAGGAACCTCTGACTAACTGGACTTCTCAAGTCCTACCCCAGGTTATTTTCCAGTACAAACGAATCCCTTCAGAAAAGTCAGTCGTCCATAAATACGTGTCAGTCTCCGGGTTTGATTCAGAGTCTATATCTTCTAATGAGTCTTTTGATGCAGGTACCATAGATGACCATTCACCTGAGATCGGCGACGTTTCTTCCTTTTCAAGCGAGATTGAGTTGGAGTCTGTTCATAATAAAGCATCTGTTGCTGTTTCCTTTTATAGTTCTGAGTCAGTTGACGCAGGTGTCAACATTTTCATCGAGTCTGTAAAAATGAGTCCAAAGTTCATTGTACCCCCCGATGAGGGTAATTCGTCTGTTGATGTATATGATTCAAATTCCAATGAAATGAAGGATTCTTCTTTTGAGTACATTCCTGTCTCTATTTCATCTGCTGAATCTGCTCTAAAATCTGATAATCTTAATAATAACAATCAAGACTCCCCCTCTGATGAGGATGCCGACGAAACTCCCCCTGAAATCAGACATATGATCCAACAGGAGGAGAGTCGCCGAGCAAAACCACTTGATGAGGAAGTTGAAACTGTGAACATTGGTGATGAAACCTCAATGCAGGAAATAAAGATCGGCAAAACTTTATCTCCTGAAGAACGCGAGGAATTGATCACCCTGCTTAAAGAGTTCAAAGAAGTTTTTGCTTGGTCTTACGATGATATGCCAGGATTAAGTGAGGAAATCGTCCAGCACAGATTACCCTTAATCCTTGGTGCTAAGCCAAAGAAGCAAAAACTCCGAAAGCTCAAAACAGAATGGGAGTTGAAAGTCTATGAAGAAGTGAAGAAATTGTTAGAAGTAAAATTCATCCAGGTGGTGGAATATCCTGAATGGCTCGCTAACATAGTACCGGTGCCCAAAAAGGACGGGAAAGTCAGAATGTGTGTTGATTTTAGAGATTTAAACAAAGCAAGTCCTAAAGATGACTTTCCTCTTCCAAGCATTGATCTCCTGGTGGATAACACTGCTGGGCATGCTCTTTTATCCTTTATGGATGGATTCTCAGGGTACAATCAGATTAAAATGGCACCTGAAGACATGTTGAAGACAGCGTTCATCACTCAGTGGGGTACATATTGCTACAGAGTGATGCCGTTTGGCTTGAAAAATGCTGGTGCTACATATCAGAGAGCCGCCACGACTCTTCTTCATGATATGATTCACAAAGAGGTTGAAGTTTACGTTGATGACATGATCGTAAAGGGGAAGACTCGGCCTGAGCACACTGTTGCCCTGAGAAAGTTTTTTGAGCGGATCAGGAAGTATCAGCTTCGTCTGAACCCGAGTAAATGTGTATTTGGCGTTACGTCAGGGAAACTCTTGGGGTTTATGGTCAGCGAAAGAGGGATCGAAGTGGACCCGCAGAAGATCAAGGCGATTCAAGAAATGCAGCCGCCGAAGACAGAAAGGCAGATCAGAGGTTTCCTTGGCAAAGTTCAGTATCTGAGACGGTTCATAGCACATCTGACGATGACATGTGAACCCATTTTCAAGCTTCTGAAGAAGAATTCCTCGAAGAAGTGGAATGAAGAGTGTCAGGAGGCTTTTGAAAAGGTTAAGCAATGCCTATCCTTGCCCCCTGTTCTTTCACCAGTTATTCCAGGCCAGCCGTTGCTGTTGTACTTATCTATCACGGATACAGCGATGGGTTGCATGCTTGCTCAGCAGGATCTTGAGTCTAAGAAAGAAAGACCCATTTACTACATCAGCAAGAAGATGCTAGAGTATGAATTAAAATACACTGTTTTGGAGAAGACTTGTCTCGCATTAGTTTGGGCAACCCAGAGGCTTAGACATTATTTGCTTTCAAACAAGGTTCTTCTGCTTTCACGAATGGACCCTCTAAAGTACTTGTTTAAGAAACCTGCCCTTACAGGAAGGACTGCAAGGTGGTTATTGTTATTGTCTGAGTTCGACATCAGTTATGTCACTCAGAAATCAGTTAAGGGGCGGGTTATAGCTGAACAATTGGCCGATGCTCCAGTTGAGGAGAATGCTGTTCTAAGAGCCGAATTCCCTGATGAAGAAATTATGGATATCGAAGAAGAAGAGGTTCTCAGTACCAAGTGGTTAATGTACTTTGATGGAGCCGTAAACAGTCGTGGGCAAGGAGTAGGTGCAGTCTTGGTCTCTCCGAAGAAAGAATACATTCCTATCTCCATCAAGTTGCAGTTCGAGTGCACCAACAACATGGCAGAGTACGAAGCCTGTATTGCCGGACTTGAAGCAGCCTTAGCATTGCAGATTCAAGATATTGATGTGTTCGGGGATTCCATCCTGATCATTTACCAGATTAATGGGCAATGGAAAACTCGAGAAGATAGATTGATCCCTTATAATATGTATTTGGAATCTCTAGTCCAAAAATTCAAGAGCGTCACATTTACTCACTTATCAAGGACCAGAAATCATTTTGCTGATGCTTTGGCCACTTTGGCCTCGATGTTAGATATCTCCGCTACAATGGAAGTTCAACCGTTAGCCATCAGACTGCAATGGGCCCCTGCGCACGTAAATGCTATAGAGATTTCAGCTAGATGTCCAGATGGGAAGCCTTGGTACACAGATATCAGAAACCTCATTTCAGGCAAGGGTCATCCTCCGGAAGCTTCAAGCAAGGAAAGGAAAACTCTCCAGAAGTTATCTGCGAATTTCATCATTTGCGGTGAAGAGCTATATAGAAGGTCATTTGATGGCATACAACTCCTTTGTGTTGATGAAGATAAAGCTGCAGAACTTATTGAGCAGACTCATGAGGGTGTTTGTGGACCTCATATGAACGGGAAGATGCTATCTAGAAAGATCCTTAGACTTGGATTTTATTGGCCTACAATGGAAACAGACTGCTTCGCATTTGTAAGAAAATGCCATAAGTGTCAAGTCTATGCGAATCTTATTCATGTTCCTCCTTCGGAGTTGCACTCCCTGACTTCGCCGTGGCCGTTTTCGGTATGGGGAATAGACATCATTGGGAAGATTTATCCGAGATCCTCGAGCGGACATGAGTACATTCTGGTGGCTATTGATTATTTCACAAAGTGGATAGAGGCTGCATCTTATGCTTCCATCACTTCGAACACAGTTGCGAAGTTCATCCGTACCAATATAATTTGCAGATACGGAGTACCTCACGAGTTGATTTCAGATAATGGATCACATTTCAAGAAAGAAGTGTTACACCTGTGTGAAGAGTTCAGGATAAGGCATCACAAGTCGTCTCCTTACAGGCCGCAGACGAATGGGGCCGTTGAAGCAGCAAATAAGAACATCAAAGTCATTATCAGTAAGATGACTGAGACATATAAGGACTGGTCGAACAAACTTCCTTATGCCTTATGGGCTTATAGAACATCGATCAGGTCTTCAACAGGCGTGACTCCGTATTCTTTGGTGTACGGAATGGAGGCTGTTCTCCCTGTTGAGTTAAGAATCCCCTCTTTGAGAGTGATGGTGGAGGCCGATCTGCCAGAGTCAGAATGGGCGAAGGCCAGACACAATGAGCTACAGATGATAGATGAGAAGAGGCTGAGAGCCTTATATCATATCCAAGGATATCAGAGACGGATTGAGAGAGCTTTCAATAAGAAGGTTCGTGTCCGAGATTTGAAGCCTGGAGATCTTGTATTGAAGTCCTACAGGGCACCGGTATTTGACCCAAGAGGAAAGTTCAGGCCAAACTGGTCTGGTCCTTACATTGTTGATGAAGTCCTGCCTGGAAAAGCCGTAAGACTGCTCAATGAAAATGGAGAAAAATTAAATGAACCTACAAACCTGGATCAATTAAAAAAATATTATGCTTAAGTACACCAGGAGGCCATCCTTGGACGATTTGAGCTTCAAGCCAATACCCAAATGTTTTAAACTATTTGCAAACCCGTTGGGCCTAGAAAAAAATGAATAATGAAACCCCTTTCCGCTAAAAGAACCTGTGAGCCAAAAGCAAAATCAAAATTTCTTTGTTAAACTTAAACCAGGGGCATCTTTTATGACTTTCGTCATAAAAGATTTTAAACCCGAACTACGCGTGACCTGATTCCCAATTTCTTTAAGGATACGTAGGCAGTCTGGAGGATCCAGATTCGGTCCAGATACATGCAAACATACCAAAGTCTAACCGGTTTGAACCTAAGCCCACCCGAAAGTCCTTCTGGTGTACTCAGGCCCAGGTTTGTAGAGAAACAGAAAGAAAGAAAAATGATGGAGTCTTAGACCCGCTAGACTGAAAACCCGCAAGGGCGGTCTAGGCAAAAGTTAGGGTCATTCACCCGCTAAGCTGAAAACCCGAAAGGGCGGCTTAGGCAAAAATCAGGGTGCTGAGCCTGCTGGATGGAAAATCTGCAAGGGCAGACAGTCCAGGCAAAAATTAAGGCATATGGTCCGCCGAATCGAAAACCTGAAAAGGCGATTTGGTCATGGCAGTGACTTCATGGAGAGAGGACAAGGCTTTAAAAAGCCAGCTAAACTTTCGATTTTCTCTGGCACCTTCTCAAAGTCTAAGTAAGCACCATCAAGACTTCTTTTGGTACTCTTTGAGCCAGAGAAGTTGAAATCGAGCAATCTGAAGGGAGGATAACCATGGCAGAAATCCTGAAAAGAGGGTTGAAACACCTTTAAACACGGTATTCAAAAGACTCTAAGAGAGTGGCTTTTACCATTTTTTTTTGTTTAAAAAAAAAAAAAAACCCTATCAGACTAAGAAGCAGATTTCAGTCTATCTTGGTATTTGAGTCAGGTGTCCGTCAATGTCCTCGTTCGTTGTTTGTCAAAGTCTTTCCTTTGTCAAGTCGAGTTCAATTCTTCAGAGTCCTGTTCCTCCCCAAGCCGGGGTGGCAAGAAAAATAAAGGGTAAAGCAGAACTCTCAGGAGAAGCAGAGAATTTGTGGCTCTTGTGAACAAGTACAAAGCAGAGCAGAGTTCGGAAGATTGATAGGCTTTTAGCCCAGTTCCAACGTTAGCAGATGGCAGTGATGAAGCAGGATTTTGAGCAGAACCATGTTCTTGTATTTTTAAGAGCCTTATAATCCCAAGTGTTCATCAGAAAAGTTTGTAACCCCAAGTGTACATTAATGAAAGCCTTTGGCCCATTTTTCTTGTGTTGCTCTCCAAATGAATTTTGTTATGGAAGTAATCATACTAGGGGCATCTTTTATGACTCACGTCATAAAAGATGTCAAATACACATTGATATTTGAAATGGACATTCTCCTCAAATAGAGACTAGAGAGTTTGAACACGCTCTTTTTGTTCAAGCTCTCCTGTCGAGTATTTGGCTCGTGTTGCTTTGGTAAAGCTTCAATCTCTAAAAATAAAAAATAAAATAAAAATAATAAAAAAATAATAATAATAATAAGAATGACTCTTTGAGTGTGGCATTTGGGACTTTTTAAGTGTCCGCAGTGTGTCCCTACCTAACAAGTTGGGAGTCAGGCATACCTGCGAGGGGGTTTGTATGGATCCGTGTTGCATGACGGGCATACAAATCTGGATTTATATGGAACCGTGTTACACCACGGGCATATAAATCTGGGGTCTTATGAGATAATTTAGCAATTCCTTTGTTGATGTGAGACTCTTTGAGTAGTTGAGACCCTTCGAGTGTTGCAGACTCTTCGGGTAGTTGAGGCTCTTTGAGTATAAATGTGTTTTGTGTTGATTTGAGACTCTTTGAGTAATTGAGACCCTTCGAGTGTTGCAGACTCTTCGGGTAGTTGAGGCTCTTTGAGTATAAATGTTTTTTGTGTTGATTTGAGACTCTTTGAGTAGTTGAGACCCCTTGAGTGTTACAGACTCTTCGGGTAGTTGAGGCTCTTTGAGTATAAATGTTTTTTGTGTTGATTTGAGACTCTTTGAGTAGTTGAGACCCTTTGAGTGTTACAGACTCTTCGGGTAGTTGAGACTCTTTGAGTATAAATGTCTCGCCATGATTTGAGACTCCTTGAGTAGTTGAGACCCTTCGAGTGTTACAGACTCTTCGGGTAGTTGAGACTTTTTGAGTATAAATGATCTTTGTTGATTTGAGACTCTTTGAGTAGTTGAGATCCTTTGAGTGTTACAGACTCTTCGGGTAGTTGAGACTTTTTTTTTAGTATAAATGTTTTGCGTTAATTTGAGACTCTTTGAGTAGTTAAGGCCCTTTGAGTGTTACAGACTCTTCGGGTAGTTGAGACTTTTTGAGTATAAATGTTTTGCGTTAATTTGAGACTCTTTGAGTAGTTAAGGCCCTTTGAGTGTTACAGACTCTTCGGGCAGTTGAGGCTCTTTGAGTATAAAGATTTCTATGTGTTTGAAGCTCTCTGAGTGTTTGATTTGAGACTCTATGAGTGTTACATACTCTTTGAGTAATTTGATATGATATTCTTTGAAGGGTTGATTTACGTCTGCATCGATAGTGGTCTGCTTTCTTTGAGGTAATTTCATTGGGTTCGTTTTCTTAAAAGCTTTATTTTAACAGAGTATGTTTGTGTTTGCTTTAATAGAGTCTTTGCGTATTGATTTAAATAGTTGAGTTGTGAGTATTAGAGAGAAGCCATCTCATTGAGATGTCGTGATTGCCGAGTTACGGGTCGGTGAGAGGTTATCTCCCATTTGCTTGTTGTTTATGACTCTCTTAATGTTACTTTGTTGTGTGCCCTTGTGAATACCACCCTTAGAACCCGAGAACCCAAAAATTTGCTTTGCTTTTGGGTCAGTCAAAATGTGTCGTCTGTTCAGCTTTGCCATTCGCGTGTTACACACGCTCTGCCAAAGAGGGGCATCTGTAGACACCCCATTTTGATCGGACCCAAGTTCGCTATGCTTGGGCGAAACCCCATCCAATCATTTCCGCCATGTTTCGCACTTTTCCGTTAAGTGTTGAGAGAGATTATTCCCAAGAATCCGAGCAAGAGAGAATTTGGATCCGATTGATGGGTCCGTCTTGAGCATTTGTTTAGATTTGGATCAAACAGGGTGGCCCGCGCATTGTTTTAGTGAAAAATGAGTTTTGAACCTACTTCGATCCAACACCTAAAGATGATCATCAAGAGAACGGTCAAGATCTCAGAGAAGTCATTTTAACAACCAATTTACATTGCGACCCACCATTTGAACGGTCAAGATCATCAATGTCGCCCATCAAATGGACGGTTCGGATCATCAAATGGGAGTGATTTAAAAATGGGGTAACATATTCACATTTTGATCTATTGGATGGTTTGGATCAGCCCATAGGATTGATTAGTGGAGCACAAATTAAATCACATCGCAGCCCACTATTTGAACGGTCAAGATCATCAATTATCGCCCATCAAATCAACGGATCGGATCAGCCCATGGAATGATTCTATTTTGGTTCGGTATAGCAAAAAAGGGGAAGTTGGCTCTAAAGAGGAATTTTCTATGTCTCGCATGAAAAACCATTTTTATAAATGAGGAAGTTGTTTGTATGGTGGGTCGGCTCTTGGATAAAAAAAAAAGGCAACATCTCTCTCAAGGGGGGACATGGTGGAATGTTGTGAGGAGGACTTGGGCAACTTTCTCATGCATTCGGTGACTTTATTCTTATTTTAAGAAATTGTTTGTATGGTGGGTCGACTTGAAGTTAAAAAAAAAAAAAAAGAGAAAAAGGAGAGAAAAGGGAGTGGAGGAGGATCTTCTATAAAAGTCCTCTTATCAATGTGAGATGGGGGGGGCCTTGCAGAGAAGGATACACAGAAATTCTCAAATTCTCTTTCTCCTTGATCGGTTGTAACAAAAATTAATTGAGTTTCTCAAACATCTTGGGCAATATCCTCATTCTTGAGATACTGACTACAATTTTTGGGGGCTGCTACCTTCTCTCCTACTCTAGCTTTGTGACCGAACCTTTCTTTGGTTCAAAATTGCATAATCGAATCTATTAGATTTCAAAACATTCGTGGCAAGTTTCTTTTGGATCAAAGGGCTGGTCTATACCTTGGCGATTGAAATTTAGAAGAATAAAATCTTGAGACCGAAGCTTATTGGTGGACAAATTTGGTGGAGTGGATCTTTCTTCTAAAGTTTGGTTCGGTTCTCTCCATAGAAGGTAGGTGTATTTTCACATGATTTTTTATTTTTACATTTGTATGTCCTAGATATTTTATTCTTCAACATCACATGTCTTAGTTTTAATTTTAGCTTTCGTTTGCGTGCTTAGAATTTTATTTTCTATGCTTTAAATTAAGGATCCAGGTTAGATCTAATAAGAGTCTTAATTAGGAAATCTAATTAGATAACTCTTGAATCCCAGGCTCAAGGGATTTTCGGTTCCTATTGGGCAAAATCAATGATGCAAACACCCAATTTTACAGTCCATCCCATTTTATACCAACAGCCCATTACCCAACTTAAGCCGATCCAATGGCTCCTATCGCAATTGAATTTGCCAAATCCTAGCTCCCCACGGCCCAATTGAGTTGATCCATCTAATTGATCCAAAACTTGCTACCCAACGGTCCAACTCAGACTCACACCCTTTCCGAGTCTAACATAGACTCGAGCCTAACTCTAAATTGAATTACAAATTCCATTCCCAAACAGCCCCTAGAATATATTTTCCATTCCCAAACAGCCCCTAGAATATATTTTCCATTCCCAAAACAGCCCTTAAAAAAAAAAAAATCCAATTGCAACATTAGCCCATTCGAGCATCATTTGATAATAACACCCTTTCCTTTTCTAAATTGATAAACAAAACAACCCGTCTCAATTTGATAATCACAACCCCTTTTTCAGTTGAAAGGAGACACAACCTACTTTCCCAAATGATAATCACAGCCCATTATTTGACAAGAAATGATAAGACAAAAATATGGCGGTGCCAATATCATTCCCGCCTTGGTTTTAACTGCTCGTCTTTGAATAGAATTTTCGACCTCTAAACAGCAGAATCGTGGAAAATGGTGAACTACAAAGTAGTAGATATTTTTGTACTGTTTCCAATGAGTATTCCTGCTTGATCAGAGGATGAGCGGTTAAAAAGTTATGACCAAAATGATTGCAGCCTATACCCTTAGGAGTTTCTAGTTTAATGCTGCTGTCCCCCTTTTTTTGTCACACAATTTTGAACCATTAAATCAAAGATTCATAGAAAATGGTAAACTACAAAGTTAAAGACCTTTGAAATATCTTTCCAACGCATATTTGTACATTAAATTTGACTAAGTGGTTAAAGAGTTATGACCATTTTAGTGGGCTGGATTTGCTAAATCTTTAAATGGTTAAGGTTTTGTCGAATTTGTGCAATTGTCAAAACATTGTTGTGTTAATATCATTCTCTAAACCAAAATTAAAAGACATTAATTTAAAATATACCCAACCTTAAAGTCACAAATCTAAAATTTACCCATGTAAAAAAACCATCACTCTAAATCCGTTAAAAGCCATTAAGCAAAAGACCACTAAAAATCTCAAGTGAAACTAAAACCTTCTAAATAAATAACTTTAAAAGCTACCAAACACACTAAATACCTTCAGATAATAAAAGCTTCAAGAAAACTCTAAAAGTTTCCACAAACCCAAAAGAATTCGAGATTCCCAAGAGCCGGTGGATTCAAAATTCCTTTAGGAACCCTTAGAGCCCAATTTAGGAACACCGGTGTTGTGTCGTGTCCTAAGTTTTAGGGAGTCTTAGGTTTTAGGGAGTCCTAGAGTTAGGAGTCCAGCCTCATCACGGACGTTTGCTATGTATAGCAACCGTGCCATAGGTCTAGTTACACTAGTCACCCAATCTTTCCCTAGGACAAGCCTAGTAAACTAGGATGTAGGCAAACCTGCATTAGTCTAAGGGACCATTTGCATTTAGATGAGAATCATATAGCATCTTAGATGAAATCCTAAGATAATAAAATCCTCAACTTGAATTAAATAACTTCTCTTAAAACTGTTGAAACAGTCAATCCCGTCTAGGTCGGTGTCTTAGTTGAGTTAGGCATAAGTAGCTTAGCTTAGGTGCACCGAACTACGTCGACTCTGATCCCAGTGAGGCTTGGGTACGTAGGCAGCTTGGATGTTTGATGGTATACCACCCGCGAGTCGGCACCACAACAAATTGTGGTGTGTTGGATATTAATTTTCTTATAAATGCTTAATCAAATCATTTAGGGCTTTCCATGAAATTAGAATTCTAGGAGAACTTTCACTTAGATTGAACCCAGACAAATTAATAAATCAAGATACACATTTAGGATTCCCATTGAAATTAGATTTTAGGATGCATGTCACTTAGTTCGCACATTAACATAGGGTTGAATGAGCCATTTAAAATAAATTTAAAAGAGTTAACTTTTAGAATTGAAGACCGATTATCGGGCAGGAATGGTGCATGTGGTGGATAAATCCCCATACCTTCCATTCTTGTAACCAGGTAGCGAGTCTAGATTTCTGGTTAATTATGGGTCCTAGATCCCACATCTAGGTGGCGACTCTATCAGTCTCTT